>NC_045763.1:166932144-167252144 GCF_008692025.1 Phocoena sinus | reverse complement strand
CATAGCTGTAGGGGCCATCCTGGGTATTGTACGATGTTTAGCAGCATCCCCAGCATCATTTACCCACTAGATGTTATTATCACTCTCCTGGGTTATAACAATCAGAAATGTCTCCTGACATTGCCAAATATCCCCTGGAGGACAAACTTGCCCTGACTTAAGAATCACTGGACCAGGAAACAGCCCCAAATGGTATAGCGGTAGTCACTAGGGCGCTTCGTGCACAAAGGTAGACCCTGTAGGAACTGAGAAGTGGGAAGACCATGATGACAAAGGAATCTGGAGAACTTCATATAAAGAGGCAGAACCTGCAGGACCTGGATTAAGACTAGAAGGGCATTAAGACTTCACTCACCCATCTGTCCTCCATTTGTAGAGTGATTTGAATTTTAACTATGATCAAAGGACAAGAATGACTCTAATTATGAAATTTTAGGCCTGAGTTAATACATGGCCAAGGTGTTGGAAGAACTGGAGAGACTTTCCTGGTGCTTCCCCAATCCAGGCACTCACCTAGAAGTCAAAATGTCCCTGAGGAATACTACTCAGCCATAAAAAGGAATGAAATAGTTCCATTGGCAGCAACATGGATGGACCTAGGGACTATTGTATTAAGTGAAGTAAGTCAGACAAAGACAAATACCATACGATATCACTTATATGTGGAATCTAAAATATGACACAAATGAACTTATCTACGAAACAGACTCACAGACATAGAGAACAGACTTGTGGTTGCCAAGTCAGGGGAGGGGTGGATTGTGAGTTTGGGATTAGCAGATGCAAACTAGTATATACAGGATGGATAAACAACAAGGTCCTACTGTACAGCACAGGGAACTATATTCAATATCCCGTGGTAAACCATAATGGAAAGAATATGAAAAAAGTGTATACATATGCATAACTGAGTCAATTTGCTGTACAGCAGAAATTAGCACAACATTGTAAATCGATACTTCAATAACATTTTTAAATAATGGCCCTGAGGACGCAAACCCCAGTCAGAGAGGCTCTGGGAAGCTGGAGACAGCCCAGGCGAATTCCAGGAGTCAGGTCACTAAAGAGCTGCTTACTTCCCAGGGCGGTCACAACCCTCCAGAGCCCTGTGACACTGGGCTAAAGAGAGCCCTGGCCCTCCTAGGAGGCCTTTCTGCAGAAGTACTCACAGTTCAGAAATAGTGTTGCTATTTGCTGTAAAACAACAAAAAAGAATTACGTGAAGGGTGTGGTGCCAGCAGGCCAAAGAGGCCTCTGCAAGAAGACGTTTCTGGAGTCTGAAGGTGTGCGTGGGAGCGGCGTAAATGTCACTGTTAATTTTTACCTTCCCCATGGATGAGTACTGAATCAGAGGACCGCGTTTCTGTAGTGTCAGGCAATATTCCTATTCAGGCCAGGGTGTCACCTGACAGGCACAAGGTGAGTAATGCCCTAGGGAGTGGCACCACTGTACCCTCCGTCACATCCCCACAGGGCCCAGTTTAAATTACACCGGGATCCAGTGTTTCACACTTGTCCTGGATAACATGTTCCTTCCAGCTACCTTTCCATTGTTCTACCTTCCTCTTAGTTTCAGAATTCAGGCGATTGTTTCCCATTATTAACTCATTGCCATGGTTTCCATTTGATGGGCGATGATGTCACAGCAGATGAGGAATAGAGCTCCCTTTCTCCTCTGATTACAGCCTGCTACAGTTCCCTTTTCACACTCCCTACAATACGGTTAATGCTCACAGCAATCAGTTCGCTTTTACATGGGTTCTGCCTTTCACGGGACGTGTGATTTCCAGCTGATCGCAGGGCAGGGGCTGAGCAGAAATGAAAGCTGGGACAGGCTCCGTGCATTATCACAGAGACAGCCTTGGGCACGGGCAGTAAAATGAACGGATGGAAGATTACAAATTCTACATCTTTTAAAAGTTTTGTTATGGCATCAACAGCAAACTTTTAAAATCAAGGTGAATAAAAAGACATAAAAACCATCTATCATCCCACCACATAGAGCTAATCATTGTCAACATTTTCACTCTCATCCTAGACTTTATTCCATACGTGTGGGTAGCAGGGATGGGAGTCCCTGAATGGAGACTGGGGATGTGGATATCACCTCACCTTAAACCTGATATACATGTGTGTGTGTTTCTTGCCCATATGCATAGGGATCTTAGCATTCTGGGTGAAGGAAGAGGGAAGGGATTATACATGTCAATTAGGAGCAAGAGATGAGGTTCTCCTGGGTTCTAAAGAGTGGTTTTGAGCCACTGTGAACAAAGAGGGTTAGATGTAATCAGATCCTGAAGGAGGTAATTCTCAGGAGAGCCTGGGACTCAGAGCAAAAACAGCCTTGCTCTGGTGGCCTAGCTGGCAAAGAAGGACACAGAATACAGCGGGCACCCTTTCTCCCTGAGTCCACCACACACCACTGTGAAGCTGGGGCAGCCTGAAGTTCAGGCTTTCTGTGGCACAGGAGGGAAATGCCTTTTGAACGTCCCTCACACTCTATAAGTCCCAAAGTGAACTCTTACCAAATCCATTCCTCTTGCTGTGTTCCCAATCTGTGACTGTCACCACCATCACCTACCAGTTGTATAAGTCACACCCCTGGGAGTCATCTTAGTCTTTTCCCTCACCCTCGCCCTCCATATCCCGTCAACCACCAAGACCTACTGAATCGACACTCCAGTTGTCTCTTGAGTCCATCCCCACTGCCACTGTTCTGGTTTCGGATGACATCATCTGGTTACCTGTATGGTTCCATAGCTTCCTAGAAGGTATACAGGCTCTGGTCTCAACCCTGCCTCCTTCCTCCCCTGTGCTGTTGGAGTGAACCTTCTAACACAAAGATGGAGCCATGTCACTCTGCTGCCCAAATGATGTCCGTGGTACCTCATCCTCTATGTAGCCTGGCATCCAAGGGTCTTCATAGTCAGACCTTATTGTCAGCCTTATAATTGTGCCTCAACCCACCTCTGCCTCCTCCTTACCCGTCATGCTCTTGTAATGTCAAACCTCCCCAAACATGTCATATTTTCTCTTTTTCCCCCTCCTTCTCTCTCATTTGCACTTTCCTCTGCTTATCTTCCTAAAAACTACTCTCTTTTCAATTTTCATTTCAAGGGTTTCTCACCTTTTAAATCGTCTCTGGCTTCTCCAGGGAGATTTAAGTATCTCTTCTCCTATGTTCTTATTGTAGCTTGTTCGTGAATTCATTTGAGCTCCTTCACATTCTACTGTTATGGAAGGTTAGCAAGCCCATAGCCCCACTAACTTGTAAGCCCCCTTGAGAAGAGGGATGTGACTTTTGATCTCGAGGTCCTAGCATTTAGGACTGTGATTAGCACCCATGAGGTTCTCAGTAAATATTCAAGATATAGATGAGTCAATGGATGGATAAACAAATGACAAATAGACCCCCAACCCTAAACCTAAACAAATAAAGCCAAACCTTTGCCCTGTCTTTAAACTGTCGTCTTGGTGTAGATATTGTACATCAGCGTAAGGCAGATTCTGCCAGGACCTGTTATCACAACAGGAGGATAAGACATGGAAATTGGAGGCACAGGCTTTGGAGTGAGACCACCTTGAGTTCAAATCTGGCTTCTCCCATTTATGAGCCATGTGACGGTCAAGCTACATGAGCTTCCGTTTTCTACTAACTTAAGCACAGCATTATAATCTTACTCCTCTCCCATCCGACTGTGCAGTCCAACTCCTTATTCATGTGATGCTACCAAAACTTCCCAGGCTTTCTCTCTCTTTCTATTAAATGGGGATATTATGCCATCCTTCACAGGGTTGTTGTGAGGATGAAATGATATATTTAATGTAAAGTTTTAAAGTTTTATGTAAGTTTTAAAATTAATGAAAATTCAGAAACACTAGGCATTATTCCGGGTCTCCTCCTGTCAGCTGGAAATCTTCCACTACCAGTGTCTGGAAATGACACAGACAACATGGCAATCAAAACTAATCAGTGCTTGTATTTCTAACAGAACTTACCAGGCACCAGTTTGTTTATGTCAACAGGGGAATACAGAGTTTTTCTTTTCAAATCAATTAATCTTTTACAATAAATGAAATGTACTAGGAGCTCTCTTGATCTAAAGAACTATGATGATGAAATGTATAAAAAAACAGTTAAGAATCCTTGTCTTTGTCAATAATTGCACAATAATTTGAATATGTTATATGTTTGTATTTTAGCATTTAGATATTTTAATAACAAAATACAGCCGTAGAACATTGAGGTAATCTGTAATGCACTTAATTTTTCTTTCTACTTGGGGAAAACACCACGTTTGAACTGACCCTCGTTTGGACTGGAATTAGTATTTTAGTGAAGCAGGAAATTGCTCATCTGAGCTTGGTAGCTATGCCTGCCCACATACAGAATTTTCTAGGTAACCATCACAGCTTGAAAGAGAATGTCAGAGTTGGGACACACGAACATCTGGTGCATGACCCGGAAGTAACAAAATAAAGGTTCAGCCCTCCGTTCATTCTTGGCCACTTTGGTGGAGACTGCTTATTCCTTCCCTTCTCTTTCTTTAACAAGAGCTTCCTTCTCCCGTTTTGACAGACGCATGGCTGACCAATGGAAAACTACATCTCTCAGCCTCCCCGTAGCTATATGAGACCAAGTACCCCAGTTTCCACCAATGAGACGTGAGTGGGAGTGATCTATGCAACTTCTCTGCTGCATCCCATCCTTAAAATAAATTTGATTCAGTGCTTATCCCCTCTTTTTCATTCCCAGGAATTAGAATGGAGATGAAGTGTAACCCAGTTTTGACCGTTGGCCTATAACAGCATCCTGAGGGAGGGCTGAGCAACAGGATAAAAGGAACCTGGGTCCTTGGTCCCTGGAGAGGCACAGCCACCTCTCAACCTTGGACTGGTTGCTGACCTCTGGTCTTTTATGAGAGAGAAAGAGCTAAATTTCTATCCTTTAAGCCATTGTATATGAACCTCTTTGTTACACGCAGCCTACCTTGTACCCTAATGAGCCACAGTCCCCATTATGATAATACATGGCATGCTAGGTAGCTGCTAAGATGGTCCCCAATGATCCCTGCCTCCTGGTATACACATGTTTGTGCAAGTCCCCTTCGCTGAATGTGGGCTTGCCTAGTGACTCTCTTCTAACCAACAGAATATGGCAAAGATAAAGGATGTCACATGATTAAGTTTCAAAAGAGGGTAGCTTCCCTAGCAGATTCTTTGCTGGTTATGATGACGCAAGCTGCCATGTTGAAGAGGCCCGTGTGGCATGGAACTGAAAGAACAGCCAGCAAGAAACTGAGACCCTCAGTCCAACAGCCCACAATGGCCTTGATTCTGCCAACAACCCTGGGAGCTGGAAAACAGATCCTTAACAGCCTAAGACAACTAGCTCCCAGATGACACCTTGATTATAGTCTGTGAAAGAGTCTGCAGTATCGGAACTAGGTGAGCCATGCCCACAGGGACTCTGAGATAGTGTGTATTAAGTTTTGTGTCAATTTGTTACGCAGTAATAGTAAACTAATGCCACACAGACATAATTTTACTTCTGCACAATGTGTCACAGAGATCATGTGTTGACGCCAGAATATTAATTTTAAAATACCAGAGAAGGGGCTTCCCTGGTGGCGCAGTGGTTGAGAGTCCGCCTGCCGATGCAGGGGACACGGGTTCGTGGCCCGGTCTGGGAGGACCCCACATGCCGCGGAGCGGCTGGACCAGTGAGCCATGGCCACTGAGCCTGCACGTCTGGAGCCTGTGCTCCGCAACGGGAGAGGCCACAACAGTGAGAGGCCCGTGTACCGCAAAATAAATAAATAAATAAATCAATAAAATACCAGAGAAGGAGGTGAGCTAGACACTCAAGGGCATCAGCTCAGGTCACTAAGTTCTCAGGTGTGACCCTCTGCTTTGGACGTCCATAGACTTGCTTTATTAGTAAGTCCAGAGATGTTCAGGTTCAGGAGAGCTTAACTGACCAAACAACTTCCCAAGAGAGTTCTATCTAAATCAGAATGCTAATTTGTTAATTTACCTTGGAGGAAGAAAACTGCCAAGTGGATCAGATAAATTGTATCATTATAAGTTGGAACTTTTCAAGGCTCAGTTTAATGCCTCCTTCTTTTCCCATTCTAGTCTCTCCCCAGAAAAACTGCAAACACACACACATATATACATATATATGCATAGCTAGCTAGCTAGCTAGATAGAATTAGATAGATAGACAATCTCACACATTTCTACCTTCAGAGCAGACTTCTGATACCAATCATGATACCACTGATTAGGTTACAGCTTGCTTTCACAGTCAGCCAGCCATACCTTGGTTAGATTTCTAGACCTGGTTAAACCAGCTTGGTCCTAGGGTACATCTGGAAGCCCAGATGAGCATGGTTCTTCCCATCTGGGTCCCTTCCTCAGGGCTGAGTCTTTCTCAGGCAAAAGATGACTTTTCATTCACATTCCTTTGGCATCCAGGGCCAGAGCTACCAAACTATGGCCACTAATGCCATCCATCTGTGGCACCCCTGGTGCCTAGGCCTGCACTGGCTTTCTACTTGTTCCCACCTACTGCTCACAGACAGTGCCTCTTTTACCCATTGTAATAGGCACCTCTTGTTCTCCACCTCACATTCTCTCTGCCCACCTTTTACTCCAGCACAGCGGTGCCAATTGGCTTCAGGCAGGTGTAAACCTGTCCGCATATTGTCTCAGCTGCACTTCGTTATCTTTTGATTTCTACCTGGGGTTTCTCAGAGGCTTTAGCGAGTGGGACACCTGCAGAAACCTGCTTGACCCATGGGAAATTTAAGCCCCATATGGTAACCCTTGACAAAGGGGAGAAGACACCAATGGATAAATTCTGAGGTTCATTCTATATGGCTTCTCAGAAGGCAGGATTGAGCCCCCTTCACCCACAGAGGTGCTCACTCAAATCTGTACCCTGGCGTTGGGTTCCCTTCCTCTGTTTTTCACCCTCCTCGTACTTCCACTCTTGTTTCCTAGGCTTGCTTCCAAAATCAACTAACTACCTGCAAGCTCAACTCAGGCTCTTCTTTCTGGGAAAACCCTGACTAAGATTCACCCCAAGGCTCATTCCATCTGGGTTCTTCATCTCTGATGCCCGTCACTTACTGACTTCCCTGTCAGTGCTCCCATGACGTCTTTGGCCTCAGGCTCTTCCCCTCCACTGTCACCACTGCCTTTGTCCTTCACAACAAAGAGGACCCAACTACCGCCCAAGGGTTACATATTGCTTTGATCTTCTCTACTTAAATGGCCACCAGTCTACTTCAGCGTCCCCACTGGAAACTGACATTATCCTTCACAGCTCCATTTCCCACCTTTATACAATACATACATATCCCCCTCTTTGTCCTGTTTCCTCACTTTAAACCCAATTCTCCAATCTTTAAACCTCATGAGGCTTCTGGGTCTTTGACCACTCTATCTTCATTCTCTTTGACCTTCATTCCTTCCCTATCCGTTCTAGACTTTATGCGTCGTTGCTTCAACTGCCCTCCAGGAGGGCCCTTTGCCTTTCTGCTCCGGTATATTTTGCCTGCTGGAACTTATTTTTTATCATCTGAATTATCGAAGGATTCCATTCATAATCAAGCAGCTGAGCTCTGCTGCAGAAACTCACACCATCAAGCAGAATAGTGCCACTCTAGATATGGTCTCCAAGCTCAGCTAGACATTCCTCACCCCCCAACCCTGTCTGATTATGTGTCCTGCTTCCATGCTATGCTGTGCATTTGACACATATACACATCATTCAACACACACCTATTACATGTCAGGTGTTGCACTAAGTATTAGGGATGGAATTCTGAATGACAAATATGGTCCCACCCTTTGTGAGGCTTATATTGTGCTCAAATCATTGTACTGTACTTGTTGACTCTCTCATTAGGCTGACCTCATCTTATTTATATTTTGGTTCCAAAGTGTATAGCATGTAGTAGGGGTTCTATATATTTTTGTTGTACAAATGAACAAATGGATGAAAAAGATAACTACTGCAGATAACTAAGCCTACCTACAATATCCAAGTTTTCCTATTCAATACTCAAAGGGTCATCTGTTCTCAGTGTGACTGCAAGATGCATGAGAAGAAAAAAAGTATCATTTGATTTAACTTCACTATCCCAAATGTTTATTGTCATTCTCCACTTAGAAACTAAGTGTTAAAAAATCTGTAGAGAAATTTAGGACAAATTCTGTCCAAGACTGTACATTTACCCTCATATATTCATGTGGGCATCCTGTCCGCTAAGTTTGTATCTTTTGGTCTCTGCCTCCCTGTCTTTCTTTTTTTTTTTTTTTTTTTTTTCATTACGTGGGCCTCTCACTGTTGTGGCCTCTCCTATTGCGGAGCACAGGCTCTGGACGCACAGGCTTAGTGGCCATGGCTCACGGGCCCAGCCGCTCCGTGGCATGTGGGATCTTCCCACACCGGGGCACGAACCCGTGTACCCTGCATCAGCAGGCGGACTCTCAACCACTGCGCCACCAGGAAAGCCCCTCCCTGTCTTTCTGATTAGCTTCTCTTTGCCTGCTCTGGACATTAATTCCTGGGTTGGGGTGGGGAATGCTGGAGTATTTAGGAACCATCTAGGTTACTATCTAGCTGCCTGTTCATTGGGGGAGACCTCCCTGGCCAAATGGGCCAATAAGTGAGGGGGGAAGACATGATAATGAGAAGGGGCTTGAGACAGAGAAGACTAGAGTGACCAAGAACAAGCTCCTTTAAAACTATGATTTGAAAAGATACATGCACCCCTGTGTTCACAGCAGCACTGTTTCAATAGCTAAGACATGGAAGCAACCTACATGTCCATTGACAGATGAATGGATAAAGATGTCTCATATATATATATATATATATATAAAGATGTCATACACACACACACACACACACACACACACACACACACAATGCAATATTACTCAGCCATAAAAAAGGAATGAAATAATGCCATTTGCAGCAACATGGATGCAACCAGAGATGATCACACTGAGGTAAGTCAGAAAGAGAAAGACAAATACCATATGATATCACTTATATGTGCAATCTAAAATATGACACAAATGAACTTATCTACGAAACAGAAACAGACTCACAGACATAGAGAACAGACTTATGCTTGCCAAGGGGGAGGTGGGGGTGAGGAGGGATGAATTGGAAGTTTGGAATTAGCATATACAAACTATTATGTATAGAATGGATAAACAACAAGGTCCTACTGTATAGCACAGGGAACTATATTCAATATCCTGTGATAAACCATAATGGAAAAGAATATTAAAAAATATGTATATATATATATATATATAACTGAATCACTTTACTGTACCTCTGAAACTAATACAATGTTGTAAATCAACTAAATTTCAATAAAATAAATTTTTAAAAAACTTACAAAGACAAAAAGAACAAGCTCCTTTCCTTTGAACTTCAGGCTCTTATGTCCAGAATGCTTTTATTTCAGAGTCTTTTTACCTAATTACTACATTGGTGTGGTAATTGAGCACATGGTCCCAGACATCTTGGGCGAATGGTAATAATCAGGCAATAGGGGAAAAGGGAGCAAGGGCAAAGAGAAGCAACTCCCTGATGTGAACCATAACCTCCTCAGTGAGCCTTGCCCAGCCGCTTACCATTTAACCCGATGCCTCGGGTCTAGGTTATAATAATGCCTTTTACATCTTCCCTTATCACAGGAATCTATAGTGGGGTTTTTTTGTACATTTCCTAGATAGTGGGCGCTCTGGAGAGAGATTTTCCTATGTAACCCAGGATATGGCTATTACTGGTTATTCAACCAATTCTGTGTTTAATCGTTTTCATCTCCAAAATGCATACTATTCAGATTAAGGAAAAGAATTTCAACCCCAATTTGTAATATACCAAAATTTTGCTATCATTCTGAAGTTTGGTGAAGACATTCTCAGAAAAAATTCTTAAAGTGAATTTAATTTCTTTTGTATCAAGAAAAGACATGTATTTTGTTAAACTCTCCTTTTTTTTTCTGACAGGCAGGTGATTAAGGTGAGGAACATAAGGTTAAACCATAGCTTGATTGCCTGACCCGGCTTTAGAGAATTGGTGTCAGATGTGAGGGGTGCCTTTAAGATGCATACCTCTGACACTGAAACACTGGGTTCCTCCAGGGAGAAAGGGATGCAGTCAAAGTACAAGCATAGCTCACAGCTTAGGTTTCAGCTGAGCACAGGGAAAAGGAAGGAAATGGAATTCACTGCAGAGGGTTAGAAACCTCAGGATACAGGAGACAAACAGGGGACTTTCATCTCAGGCCTCTTTTGGACTCTACCTATCCTGCCACATTCATAGCCCATGTCACAGCCAAAACGAGGCCTTACCTTGACACTCCTCAAGCTGCCCAAGCTTCCTCTACTTCCTCACCTCTGCACTTGCTGTTGCCTCCACTCAGCAGACCTCCCCTCGCTCTGTCCCACCCCTTTCCTATTTGTCGTGGATAAATGGCTAGGGGATTTTGACGTACTGTCCCATTTCATGCTGTACTTTCCCTGCCACTTAGCACATTATATTCAAGTCACTTGTTTAATTACTCATCTCTCTCACTAGACCACAGACTTCTCGAAGGCAGGGACCACGTCCACCTTGGTTCCTGTGGTAGCCCCAGCTCCGTATTTGACCCATGGTCAGTGCACACCTAATGCTTGTGAATGAATGAACTTTCAGCCTCTCCCTCTACAGGTGACTTATCCTTTTGAACACACAATCTTGCCCAGGTTTTGCTCAGACTCACCTGTCTAACTTGGATTTCAGGATGCCATTGAGACATCAAAACCTCTTTCAAATTAGAATGTATTGATAGGTCAAGAGATGTAATGGGGACTTGGTTTATATTCATATCATAAAAATGACTGTTAAAACAGTTGCTATAATAAATGATTAAAATTTGATCAGTGTTTCTTTTTTTAACTTTATGTGGCTATGAAAAACACCCTACATGGACTTCTAAGGAGGGTATTTTGTTTGCCATGTAGGGTATAGTTAGGCAGGTCTGTAGGAGCTAAAGAACTAAAGGGGTATATCAGCTGGGGAAGGAGGAAAAAGCAGATGGAGAAACAGAGACAAGATGACAGTCTTAGGGAGAGATGTCCCAGGGGACAACTTGTAATGAAGTCATCCGTGACGGGAAGGAAGCATCTCCTTGGTCTCCACCACGAAATCTTCGGTAAAGTCTACCTTGCACAATAATGCACCGTTGAGTGGATTTTCAATCATGGAAATTGGGAGAAGAATTGTCCGTAATGGCACAGGACAAACACAGAGGATGCTGTGAAGACGGGCCACTTTCCGTGTGCCCACTGGAAGGCCACCGCAGCACGGTGACACAGCTAAAAGGAACACACACCTGGCTTCAAAAGTCTTAAAGACTAATAATTATTACTATTGAAGGTTTTCCTGAGGGGATAGCAAAATAGGGCATTTTACTGCAGAGCACAGAGAAAAACTAAGACGTTTCTGCTCATCCTTTTCGATACAAAAGCTACATTATTTACAGATGCTGCCTCCAGCTCTCTTCCCTGTCTTACGAAAGTTCTGATGACCTCTCTCTGTCTCTAAATTTCTGTGTCATATTTTTTTTGGTGATCTTTCTCTGTGAATTCATTGACCTTCTCATAGTTTCTCCCACCTTTTTATCCCATCAGTACAACAAAGGTACAAGGAACTAAACATAAAACATAGAATACTCTTTAGAAGGTATGGCAAGGGAGAGAATATTTAAGGTTTAAGTATTTTTGTCACTTTCATAACATTGTCACAACAAAATTAGAAAAATGGAATACATTAAGAGGAAACATAAAATCTTATTTTACATGCCAATATAAAATGTGACATTAAAACTACAAACTTTTCCAATGAAAATAGTGTTTTTGTGTCTTTAATGTTTTTTTCATAGACCGCTTTAATTGTAAGAATGATATTGTTGAATCAAAATCCAGCTATGAAGTGCAGCATTACATCGATATTTTCCTTTTATTGCAAAAATTCCATATTGTTCACATGTGTTACAGAGAAAGAAAGTGTTTGCATGTTTTACAAAATCTTGGTATTCTTGACTTAGATTATTCCAGAATAATTCATTGTTTTACTTTAGACAGCTTGCTTCCAGGTATTTTTAGAAAGCAAAGGCGTGACCCTCATTTTGATGTGTTCTAACTTTTGATTATTTGTGGCACAGTTTGAGAATCTCAAGACTCTGCTTTTTGTTTGAAAGCATCCTTCCATTCAGCATGGATCTGTGGAGAATGAGTTTGTGTAATATAAATATTTAATATATAAGAAACATTAAATATTAATTAATGTTGAAAGTGTAAAACAAGATACATAACATATAAGAGCATTGAATAAATTACATGGATCAACCTGAAGTCAGTGGGGTTTCAGCTCTGCATCAACATAGAGGGTGAACAATTTACATTCTTACAACACGTATTAATATTTCAAGGAAAGTCTTCTTGAGTACGGCAGATAATATGTGGGGTCATTATATAAAAGTATATTTTGCATTTCTCTTCCTAAGAACAGCTAGATGAAAAACAATCATTAGCATTGGTTCAATTTACTTTGTTTTCTAGAACATTAGTTAATGTCTTCAGACAATAATGTTTTGGGGAATTTAGTTTGGGGAATGCTTCCATGGCAGGTCAACTCTATAAGAGAGACCTCAAGGACCACTGCTTCCTGGTATTCATATTCTTGGGTAATCCCCTCCCCTTGAGTGTGGGTGAGACTTGTGACTTACTTTTAACCAGCAGAGAACAGCAAAGGTGAAAGGATATTACTTCTGTGACTAGGTTACCTATAACAATGACTTCTGTCTTTCTGGCAGAATCCCCCTTCCTGGCTTTAATGAAGAAAGCTGCCATATTAAAGAGACCCAAATAAGCAAGTTATGGGGAGAGTGGCCTTGGCCTGAGCTCACAAGGAACTGAATCCTATCAACAACCCCATGATCTTGGAAGCAGATCTTTTCCCAGTAGAGCCTTCAAATCAGCCTCCACTCTGGCAGGCATATCAATCAATCTCAGAGTGAGAGATTCAGAAGCAGAGGACCCAGACAAGCTGTGCCTGGATTAACAGCCCATGAGAATTCAACCATGAGATAAAAGATGTGTGTTGTTTTAAGCCTCTAGGGTTGTGATTACTTGTTATACAGTAATATATAACAAATACACTGCCCTGACCTGAGATCTAAGTTAGAATTTAAATATTAGGGCTGAGAATTTTTCACTTTTTATTAAGAATGTTTGTGAAGCCAGGGGCTTCCAAGTAAAATCTGAATTAACAGGGAAGATACTTTCCTTTTTGCTTTTTCTCTTTGAGCAAATGTTGAATTTTTTGGATGACATAAATTGGTAAATTATGGATATTAAATGATCCTGCTTTAAGATGACCCTTTTAAGTGAATTAATAAAATACTAATCCTCAAAGATTGACCATAGGAGAATATTCAGCTCTTCTCTGGACTTTTAAAGGGGCTGGAATTTTTTTTTTTTTGTACTTTCCCCAGCCCCTTTTCAGGCAGGTCCCATTCAAACAGCCTTGCTGCATTCTGCAATTTCTAATTAGGCAGCTTCAAAGCCAAACAAAGGCAACACTAACTAATATTTATCAAGAATATACTGGTGCCAGGCACTGTATTATATGCCTTACCTTGATTTATTCATTTACTATTCATCGCCACACCCTGAGACAGATACCATAACCATCTCTATTCTACAGATACAAAGACTGGATATATGAAGTTAAGTAACTGCTAGTCTTCTTTCCTGTCCTGGTTGGCTCTGTCCCGGGTCACTTCTTACTCGAGACTGAGGATGTTTTCCTGGGTGATCGATGATATCTAACTTGGGGTGGAAATCACAGTCCCCTAGATTTTCAAACTACACTGAATCAGAAACTATGCAGTGAAAAAGGTATTGTGAAAAATCTCCCCAGTTAAATTGAATAATCATCCTTAGAGCTTGTTGTCCCATAGATGTGGGAAATAGACTAGGAGTTAGTAGTCTGAGGCTGTCTCCATGCCTGGCGACCACGACCATGTGGATTTCAACCAAACCATCAGCTGTAATTCGTAGGAAGAAAAGTGAGGGTACCTCGCAGACTTCTCAAGTAATGCTACTGTATAAAAAGAGCCTGCTGATCTGTTGAGTGGCCACAGTCGTTTAAGCTACTTCCAACATAGACTAACACCATCACGGGGAACTTCCACCCATTTGGGAGGAGCAGTGCTTCTGGACTGGTGCACCCTGCTCCCTCCTTTCCCTTTACATTCAGCACAGTGGGGAGATGGTAGAGGCATATCCCTGGGGATTGGATGAGGGGGACATTCACGTTCTTTTCCTTCATCAACTCAGGCTCTGACACAGTCTAAATCCCACTCATTCATGCTGCCTTCAAGTAACGCTGGGCAAACTATTCATTTATCAGTGTTTCACTGTCATTCTTGGGAGCCCCTGTCTTGAAAGTAGAGTCAATATTAAGAAATACAGGTCCACAATGTGTTCTGGACTCCTGTAAGTGTGTAGGGCTGGAGTGGAGGAAGGTTGAAAATATGAAAGGAAAAGCTACTGACAGCTTTTCTTGGTTTGACCCCTGGCTGGTCATCCCAACTTCCCTAACTGTATCAGAATATTCAGAGTTACTGACCAAAGTGGGAAGGCCATCTTCATGAAAGCAAGGAGCAGAGTTTCTTTCAAAGCACGGGTGCTCTTTGCATATAGTGTACCTTTATCTCACATGGCATAACAGGAGCACACAGGACACATTTGCTCTACTGCTAATCCATTAAGGTAGAACATCACCTAGCATCACATACTCCATATCCATCTAGGCTATCACCAAGGCAACTGATGTATTTACAGTTGTGTTCTTGTTTGGTTATACTTGCAATAGGTTCTTCACTTTGAACTCTTTGCAGGACTATCTGTAGTGTCATGGCATACTAGGCTTCTCCCTAAACATTTTTTTCCCTGTTTTTCCTAAGAAGCATAAAAACTCTCTTAGTGAATACCAAGGATGTAAATTAGAAATTTTTATTTTGAGGAAAAGCTCTCTCTCTCTCTCTCCCTCTCTCTCTTTCTCTGTCAGTCTTGACTTGGAGTCTAGACATGAAGGAGAAAAGTGGGCTGCTTCTCCATCTAGTTTTTCCTCCCCAGCACCATCAACTGCATTAGAACACTTGGGTATGTACATAAAAACTCGGGTCATAATGATGATAAACGTAAGTAATGTGTAAAGAGAAGTTGCTAACAGACCTACCAATGATAAAATGATATCCCGTATTTCTACAGCTCACTTCCTCAATACTCTAGGGTGTCAATAAATATTAGCAGATTTCCTCTACCTTCTAAGGGGATAAATAGCTAATTGGAAAAAACATTTGTGGTGGAGGCTAGATAAAGTCTCTGTCGAGTCACATAACTGCCTTTTAAGTGTGACATTTTGAACAACTTTCTCATGTTTATGATCTGGTTTCTAGTCCTCTTGATGGGAAAAGAGGAGATTGATGCCACAGGCTGGTGACACCATATCTGGGGGACACTTGGGGGTCTTGCGATGCCCTGAAAGTTAATCCTTCTCACAATACTGCCTCTGTTATTGGCTAATATCTGCAATATAGAGCACTTTTATCTTGCTGCACTGTGATGTAAAATGTGGTTGTAGAGGATCATAAAATTGGTTTAAATGCAATTATTTTAAGACTAGTTAATGGACCTTTATTATTTAACAGTGCCTTTAAGGTCACTTGCAGCCAGGAAGGAGAAACTACCTTCTCTAGCCTCTCTACTCCGCTAAGAAACATATGTTCATTGCTGAAAATACTCACTAATGACTTGGGCTTATTTATTAATTTAGGAGGTTTATTTTTGATAAAACAGGGTTGCTGTTACTTGGCTACCTTAATGGGTAGCAAAGAGCCTTTTAAAGAGAAATACTTCACTCTCATTACAGCACTGTTTCTGAAAAGCTATAAGCTGCTATTTAGAGGTGTTCCCAGACTTTCTCCCCACATGAATTCATCTTTCAAGCCACCGTCCTCAAGGTTATTATCCGGCTCGGGCAGAGACTGCTATTATAGAAAGCCAGAGAGCTTTCTCCTATTCACTGGCGACCTCTAAGACGCCTTCACCAATTATCATCTCGATTCCAGTCTGTCGAAAGCCACTGCCGGTAAAATCTATAACAGTTGTTTCAGCATCTTCGGCCTGTGATCCTTCATTCCAGGTTAGCAGCTTGCCCCGTTTTTGAATCGACAGCAGTGCAGCCCTCCCAGCTGTTAGGAAGTCCCAGAGAGCGTTTATAACATCAGCCTTCCAATGTACACGCAGCTGAGGGCAGTACTGCGTTCTCCCGTGTGGGTTGGGCGAGGAACAAGGTCTTGGCGCAGGAGAGAGAAAGGAAGGTGACATCAAATGACATTTTAGATTTTTGGAACTGGAAGGGCTGTTGGAGTTTATTTAGCCTATCTTCCTCATTAGTCTCTTTTTTTTTTTTTAAAGGAAGGATTCTTTTTTTAAAAAATTTATTTATCTATTTATTTATTTTTGGCTGTGTTGGGTCTTCGTTTCTGTGCGAGGGCTTTCTCTAGTTGCGGCGAGCGGAGGCCACTCTTCATCGCGGTGCGCGGGCCTCTCACTATCGCGGCCTCTCGTTGCAGAGAACAGGCTCCAGAAGCGCAGGCTCAGTAGTTGTGGCTCACGGGCCCAGTTGCTCCGCGGCACGTGGGATTTTCCCCGACCAGGGCTCGAACCCGTGTCCCCTGCATTGGCAGGCAGATTCTCAACCACTGCGCCACCAGGGAAGCCCCTCCTCGTTAGTCTTTCTCTTAACATGGGAACATAACACGAAAGTCTTCCTCCTGCCTGCAGCAGTGGAACAGGCAAACATGGACCTCACCAAAAGCACACACCATTGGAACAAGGAGGAACCTCAAAGGATATTTACTCCCTCCATGCCCCCCCGGGAAGGAACAGGGAGAGAAGTGATGCAAGATCTGTTTGTGCTGCACGGTGCTTAGCATCAGATATGAGACAGGGTTCGGACCTTTCACAGCTCCCAGCCTGGGAGAGGAAAACAGACCAGTCAATCAGTCCCTCTTCTGATCAGGGTAATAAGTGCTACTATAGAAGCCTGCACTTTGCACTGAGAGCACAGAAGAGGGCATTTTAATGTGATTGTGTAGCAGGTCATCAGCTGCTTCTTGCAGGAAGTAAAGCTGGAGCTCATTTTGAAGGATGTTAGAATCAGCTGGTGGGAAGAGAGCTGTCTGGGGGTAGGAAACCTGAGCTCTGCCTCCAGCAATGTCCCTCCTATGACCTTTGACTGAAATCTCCTGATAGAAAATACAAGTGGCTAGAAAACCTTATGTAAGAGCACAGAGAAAAGCAAGGCCAGGTTCCTTTCTTGAACCTTTCTGTCTTTGGACCTCTTAGGTAGGTGAGATGACTCAGAGTGCAAGTGTTCCTTATGGTGCTTGTCAACAGCAGTGGGCCCTGGGAATCTGGTGACACTTTGTGTGTGTGTTTGAAGTGACACGTGAGAACAATTGCTCTCTGAGGTCTTCCACCCGGAAAACCATAAGGGTTTGCAAACTGGGGATTTCTCTGATTGCACTGGGCTCTTGCATGGGCCACTGCTGTTCACACTTTGGACACATGTGAGCTTGCTTCAGCCAGTACCTCTCTACAGCAAAATCAGGGTCGTTTTCTCAGACTTCTGGGCTCTATCTTGTTACGGCTTATTTATTAATTTATTATTCATATGCACTAAGTGTTTTTTTGTGCCATGCACTAGGCTAGAAACTTCTATACAAAGATGACACAGTCACAACCCCTAAGACACATGCAGTTCAGAAGGAGAGACTAACAAGAAAATCCACAATTACAGGACAGTGTAATCAATCCTATGACAAAAGCATGCATCAAATGGACGTGGATGAGGGCCTGTGATATACATATATGCGCACACACACACACACACACACACACACACACACACACAATGGAATATTACTCAGCTGTAAAAAAAGAATACAATACTGCCACATGGATGGACCTAGAGATTATCATATTAAGTGAAGTAAGTCAGAGAAAGACAAATATCATATGATATCACTTATATGTGGAATCTAAAAAAATGAAATAAATGAACTTATTTACAAAACAGAAAAAGACTCACAGACATAGAAAACAAACTTACAGTTACCAAAGGGGATGCAGTGGGGTGGCGGGGGGGAGATAAATTAGAAGCTTGGGATTAACATATACACACTGCTATATATAAAATAGATAATCAACAAGGACCTACTGTATAGCACAGGGAACTATATGCAATATCTTATATATAGGTAATAACCTATATATAAGATATAGGTTATTACCTATAATATATATAGGTAATGACCTATAATGGAAAAAAGAATTTGAAAAAGAATATATATACATTTATATGCATAACTGAATCACCTTGCTATACACCTAAAACTAGCACAACACTGTAAATTAACTATACTTCAGCTAAAAAAAATGATTTTTTAAAAAATGTAGACACCTAAATTGAGTTGCTAGGTCACACTGTTCCTGGCCAAAGGGGGCTAAAACATATATCCCAGAGTTTTGCATGTTGAGGGATTTGACATTGACAATAATGTTTGATATCTTATGACCACAGTGAATGACTGTGACATGGGTTTGAAGCTAAGGAAATTAGGAGGTGAGCAGAGGTGTAAGCTCAGTGTGAAGAACACGCAGGAGAGCTGCAGGATGATACTTGGTTGGTCTGAGCGCAATGTTTTCTTTTGGGAGGATGGCTGGTATTCACAAGTTGTTTTTAGAGGCTGGAGCCTCTTTAGGGTGGAAAGGAGGATGCATCTGGAGTTCAGCAGAGATCAGTCACCATCCTTTTCCCAGGTCTCATCCTGGGCTGTAGAAAGCCGGGGTGATACAGAGGAAGCTGTGGTGCACTTAATCCTGTTGAAGGGGAAGGGAGCATCTTGCAAGGTCTGTCAGACAGAGATGATGAATAGTGACCAAAGGAAAGGTAAGATAGAGAGAAGGGCATGACAAAACAGGAATGGGAAGATGAAGAAAGGGTGTGAGGAAGAGAAGATGGGACAAGAGATGGGAGAGAAGAGGATGAGTGGCTTTTTTGTCTGCTGGCCTTTGTGGTTTCTGGGTAAATAGATTTAAAGGCTCAGGGCAGTAGAGGATTGCCAGGTGTGTTTGCTAAATGATTCCCTAACGTTTCTTTATATTTGGAATATTTTACTTAATAAAAAGGTAATTCTGTAAAAATATTAGCACAAGAAAATAGATCTGTGGGTGATTCAAATTCCTATATCTCTGCTAATAAAACTTAACAGAGGTCAACATTTTCCAATATTCACTTCAGTTTTTTCTTTTTAAAGAAAGTATTCATTATACAGGATGTCTTGACCTATCCTCTGAGCTCTGGGTTCACCTGAAAATTGGCTATCTCCAACTGGATGTCCCATAACACCTCCGACTTATTGTGTTAACAGCAGAAATTGTTACCTTCCCTCTACAATCTGCTTCTCTTCCTGTATATTCCCTTTATTAAAGAATGAGGCAATCATCAATTTGAGTGGTCCCTAAGCTTATTTCATATGCTTTACCTGCCCCACCATTCACATCATGTATGCATAGGCTGGTGTCTCCATGTTCCTCTTTGCTTTTGCAAGTGGGTCTTTGTAACAAATGATTTTGGTATCTAGCCTTTAGCATATAATGGGGTATCGCTGTAGGTATAAAAACTAGGCATGATTGCTCTCCAAAGCCTTGTTTGCCTCTAAACATATTTTGAAGCATATCCTACTCTTGTTTCAGTCAACAGCTGCCTAGAACAAGGATCTTGACTCTTTTCTGCTATATTTCGAGAAGATATATTTCTGGAGAAAAAGATAGGGGTACAAACCTTGTCGATCTCCATTATCTTCAAGTCCAAAAAGAAGACTTAAATCCAGGATTCTGTCATTTATCAAGGACAAATGATTTGATGATTGAGAGGGGTCTCTAACCTGTGTTTGTTTCCTGTGTGTATTGACATTATTTTCCACTTTATTGCATATGATTTCCTTCGCCTGGAATACTTTTGTTTCTTTAACTCTATTCTCCTATATCAGATGTTATTTTATTTAGCTGTCTTCCCTGACTTTCTGCCCCTGCCCTTGGCCCATTAGAGTTGGGAGTCATTCTGTTTATGCCCGTGGAGATTATCCCCCGCGTTTCCCATGAGAATCCCTACGGTGCTGTACTGTAATTGCCTGCTTCTTGAATTGTTTGCCGCCCTCCGTAAGAGGCAAAATCTGGGAGGGCAGGGCCGTGCGTGTCTTGTTTGCCGTTAATTTCTCAGGGCTAGCGGAAGCTCTTGCATTCAGCAGGCATTCAGTGGATACCTGTGGATTGAATTAAGTCTTTTCAACAACTCAGATTCCTGCCTTATGTTTTCCTCCACTCGTCTGCCTCTGCTGTGGTCCAGCCTCTCACCATCTCACCTACAGATTATGGCAAATCTTCCATCCCCTCACCATCCCATAATTCTCATCCTTCCCAATCATCATATGCACAACGACAGAAACTTATGCCCATATTCTTCTGACCACTTCCTTGAAAAGAGTGTGTTCTCTATTGCCTGTTCGATTAAGTTCAAAGTCCTTTCATCATTCCAAGACTTCAATATTCCAGGCTGACATAATATATACAAACTAGGGTACCTTCTGTTCCCAGATATAAACTCCTATCTCCAGACAGTCTGATTTTCTTATTCATCTTCCATACATGCTGAAATCAGGCTTACCTTGTTTACTCCTTGTGGTTTCCCGCAACTGTCCCCTCTTGTCTCCTTTCTATCTTTCTAAACCCTTTTCATTCTTCAAAGCTCAAGCCCAGGCCCACCTTCATACAACTGTCTTTCAGCCATTGACGTACATATTAATCTTACAAATTTATAGCCAGTTATACAATATTAGTACCCTCTAATTTGTTTCTAATTTCATAGACAATTCTTTCAACTTGATTTTAAGATACTTGAAGTCAAGAATTATGCCTTGAGGGCTTCCCTGGTGGAGCAGTGGTTGAGAGTCCGCCTGCCGATGCAGGGCACGTGGGTTCGTGCCCCAGTCCCGGAAGATCCCACATGCCGCGGAGCGGCTGGGCCCGTGAGCCATGGCCGCTGAGCCTGCGCGCCCGGAGCCTGTGCTCCGCAACGGGAGAGGCCACAACAGTGAGAGGCCCGCGTACCGAAAAAAAAAAAAAAAAAATTATGCCTTGAAATAGTGTACTAGAACCGACCTAGCATGTGATTGATGGACATACTATTCTCCAGCCTGTTGACTGATTGATATACCAGAGAAGTAATCTCAGGTATTAAGACATCCAAAAAAGTCATGTTAGAAAGATTTAAGGTACTTAAACTTAAGTACTTTCAAATTGTGTTACCTTGTTACCCAATGACATATGTAGAAGCCCTACATACCTCAACTCCATCCCAGGCAAATATTTCTTTTTTCTTTTTCTATGTCGTTCAGCCTATTCTTTTTTTTTTTTAATTGAAGTATAGTTAATTTATGACGTTGTGCTAGTTTCAAGTGTGCAGCAAAGTGATTCAGTTATACATATATATCTATTCTTTTTCAGATTCTTTTCCAGTATAGGTTATCACAAGATATTGAATATCGTTCCCCCGTGCTATACGGTAGGTCCTTATTGTTTATCTATTTTATGCATAGTAATGTGTATATGTTAATCCCAAACTCCTAATTTATCGCCCCCAGGCAAATATTTCTTAACATGAACAAAAGAATTGCAAATTGTGACATTTGAAATAAGTCTCACGTACGACGGAGCATTTAACATTGCAGTCACCAGGGAACTGGGGCTTTACCTGGCAACCCCGACAAGCGGCATGCGCAAGGAGGTGGAAATGCTCAAGTGGAGTCGGGGTTTACTGCAAGTGGCCTCCACCCTCTATCTCTAAGGAAATGGAAGATGGACTTATTTTATGCTGATGGGGCATTTGTAAAAAAATGAATCACAGTTCCTGCCCTCTGAATTCAGTCTGGGCAGTAGAGGCACACACGCGTAATTATAATACAAACGGTGTGTATTATGTGTGACGTGTGTGTAGGGATAAGCTACAGAGCAATCCGAGGTCTTGGTGTGGGATACTGAAACAAAATGGAAAGTCAGAAAGAGAAGCCATTCTGAGGAACAAAGATGCAAAATTTGGTTTTGAGCCCATTTGAAATTAAGACATTTAAGTAGAAATGTACTTAAATTTCCTTGGAGGTAGATCAGAAATGAGTGGCCTTGGTGGGAATGTCATTTGGGGAGTCGGGAGCATAGAGGTAATGACTGAAGTATGTATTGATAGATAAGTAACCCTGAGGTTGTGAGTGAGTTTTCCTACGCGTTGCTTTTTCATCTCTAAACTCGTGTTAACCATACTTGATTTCCACTTCATGTGAAGGTCTGAGGATTATTCTTAGATCTTGAAAGTGCTTTACTTAACTTGTACTGGCTGATCAAGGGAGTGGGCTTTCATCTTGCTGCTGAGAAGTTCCTGGAAGGCTTTGATACAGGGGAGGCGGGAAGGGGTTGCTTTCCCCTCACACCCCCAGGTGCAGCAACAGAAAGGAGGTGGAGGCTTGTCTAACTGTGACCCCCGCTGGAGGGCACTGATGGAGGTGGACGTCTAGGATAGGCCTGAAATGATCCAGCGGTTCTATATGCAGAATGGTTCTTCTTTCAAACAGAAGAACAAAGCATCCTAATTAAGGAAGCATCCTAATTAAGAAGTCCCAATCAACTCATATCAGCATTGTAATAGTTACCTTAAGCTCATAACCTACCTCCGTCAAAGTCACCTGAGGTGCTTGCCCACCGACCGATTTTTAATAAGAAGGTTCTGTGTGGAAAGGCCCTGGGAATACGCATTTTAATTCACTGCCCAGGTGATCCTCGTATACACTCAAGTCTGAGAACTAAATCTCTACATCAGTGGCCTTCAACCCTTTTTGGCCCCAGCGTGTAAGAAATATATTTTACAAGACCCTGTACACGCACATGATAAAAGTGTCATGACATAGTACAGACCCGGACTATGTGTGAGGCTGGTGATGATTACTATGGGTGATTATTTCATTCTATTCTAATTCTTTTTTTTAATGCCCACAATGATTCATGGTACAGATCACAGCTTGTAATTCGAAAAATACAGTGCCTAGATGAAGAAGAAATAGTACATAAGGCTCGAGTCTAATACTGTAGAAAACCATTTAGGATTGCTTAAGTTACAGCTTTTAACGTTTTAAATGCAACTCTTGAAAATCGGATTACCACGAAGACCCCATTTTACAGAAAAATTCACGTACATACTTTCTCATATCTTTTCAGGGAGTTTTTGGATCTCCCTCTTTCTCAGACTCCAGATAAACAATCCCTAATTTAATTGCAGCTCTCTCAGAAGCAAGAATAAAGAGTGGGCAACCTCCCACCGTGATGTCATGGCAGGGAGGACTTGAAAGTCCAGGAATTTACTTCCCTTTTGTCTTACAGTCATAACGACTGATACCCATTGGCTGTTCTTTCTTTTCTAGTTATCTGATATCATAGGAATGCAGTCATTAGAGAAAAATGTTGCCAAAGAATAAGGATGGCTGACTGGAAACTTTTTTTTTTTTTCTCCTGAGGAGACAGAGGTTATTAACAAAGGTGGCAGAAGTCGCTAAAACAAAGGGTGGGAAGGAGAAGGACTTCTATAGTGCCTGACTCACTTGGGCCCCACTGGCTCTGGGTCGGGAACTGGGATATGGAGGAGGTAGTTCCGTCACAGCACATCTCAGGAATCCCCGAGAGAGCTCAGGAGTGGTGTACAACTTTGGAGTTGTTTGGGCAAGCTTGGACTACTTCACTTTCTTTCCATGAAAGTGATGCCTTTTCCCAGTGGTTAAGAAACGACTCAGATGCATCTCTGGACTTGAAATGGAGAAAAATGCTGAGAAGATGCTATAACTCCAGCACCAACCGCAAACTCATGCTTCAGTGTTAAGAAGTTTCTGGGACGGCACAGGAGGGATTGATGGAAAGAGACTTTGGGGAGTGTCATTTGAAAAAAATGAACAGCCTAAAAGTTGAGAGTTACGTTTCATTTGGTAGACTCTCTGAGGACTTCAAACCCAGGACACAGCATCTCAGATAACGCTGAGAAAACTGTTCTGAAGGGGCAAGGGGGGGGGATGCCAGGATATACAGAAGTTTTGGCAGCAAAAGACAGGTAGTCGGAGCATCAAAGGATTATTGTTAATAAAAGAAAATCAGATGTTTCAGATGAAGGAATTTAGTGCTTTTCTATGCATGGGAAGATGCAACAGTCTGGGCTCACTGAATTTATTCCTTTGATATGCACCTCAGCTATCTGGGACCAGGATCCTGTGTTTTCTCATCCTGAGTTCCCTCAGGGCTCACTGTCTGGGCAGCTGTAATGTGATGGCTTGATGGCTGCAACATCCTTTGTTTCCTGACATGGCAGGCAGTATTTTAGTTCTCAGATGGGTGCTTCAGAGCAATACTACTCAAAGCGGGGCTGTTCCCCACACCAATGCCACACCCAGAATTGTTCATCGACTCTCAGCAGCAGGTTAAATACACGTTGAGTGTGTTTAGAAACATGTAGAATTTGACAGAGTACCTTTATGTCTGTGGAATCTAATAATAAATTTAAGCTTTGATTTTGTGTGTCTAATTTTAAAAGTTTAGTATTTCTGTCAATGAAATGTTGTATTTTTACAAAAGTGTCGGTTGGGGACAGATTTGAAATTGGGGATGGGGGAACCTGGCCCTTCAGCATAGTTAGTTTGATAAGCACTGTTCTAGAGCAATAGACACGTGTTCAGAAACCTAGGCGAGTGACGCAAAGACCAGAGCTATGAATGCCTCCCTCAGAACTGGGCCACATCTACGTGAATATGATTTTCAGTGGCACTTTGGTCGCCATCGGAGATGGCTGAAGTGGATAATCAGTGCTCTATTCTGGGAACATGACGTCATGGAGATTTTGTATTTTTACCATAAATAGGAGGGAGTGAGTACTTTCAAGCCTATGTTTATATATATATATATGTAATTATTTATATTTGTACCTCACTAGGGCTTTGAACATATTTTATAAGCATGCACTGGGAAGTGAAAATGGCTATCTCCACTTAATAGGTAGAGAAACTGAGGCCCAGAGAACAAACATAAGTGAGGCATGCTGAAATCAGGAATCGGACCTGAAGTTCCAATTGTTCCATCCATCTGGTACAGTTTAACATCCAGACCCCATTTTCTCCCCAGAGGAGATTCTGGGGGGTCAGGATCGTGTTCATGTATTGTTTATTGTTTAAAGCTCTTGCTATCGCAAAGAAATGGTCTATAAAAATAACAGGCAGCAGAGCGAAGCAAAGATTTCTTCAGTAATGCATTAAAGCATCTTAGCAAAATGAGTTTCCACATGTCGAACTGCAAAATATTCTTTTAGTACAAATAGTTGTGGTCTTATTTGGGGAAAGAATGTCAGAAAAGCCACAACAATACATTTCAACTTTAAATGGAAATTGTATTCCACACTCAGGGAAGGAAAGAGTTTTGTGATTTTTCTTTTTTTGGGTCTAATAGACCTAAGGGAGTGAGTGCCGTTAGAATTCAGAGCAGCCCAAAGACAAAGAGAATTGAACGGTCCCACTGGGAGAAAACTGTTAAGGAATTAAAAAGAGCAAGTGATGTTTCCCAGCATTATTTTAAAGCCGTCTTGGTAGAAGCTCACGGCTCTATTCAGGGAAAGATCGACTTTCACATGTAAGCACCCAGAGTAGAGTCCTTAAATGTTTTTGCACATGAATGATTTTTCTGGACTGCTGGAAAGTCTGTGGCAGTCAAACAAATCTGTGTGTCATCTCCTGTCCACAGCGCGCTCATTCTTGCCTCCATGCTTTTGCCCATTACCTTCTCTTCAGAGAATGCCTGATTCACTCCTCTTCACGTATATTGGAACTTTTTGTTCTTTAAATGCAGCTTAAAGCTCTGCTCCCCAGAAAGACTTTTCTAATTAACCCCAGGTAACTCTGACCCACTTAGTTTTTCCCTCATGGTCCTAATAGATGCCTTTTATACTATCTTTCTAGGCAGTTATTTTCCTTTATAGATGCTTTTGATTTTGTGGTGTGTGTGTGTGTGTGTGTGGTGTGTGTGTGTGTGTGTGTGTCTGTTTAGATCCTGGTGGCAGATCACGGTGAGTGGAGATGTGGTGAGTAGGGGCCCTGGTCTAACTGACTCGACTGTGAGTTCCTTGAGAGTAGGGACAATTCCCGCTGGTGGCATCAAGATACAGTGGATCTGACATATTCCATAACTGTGTGTGCAACTCTGGGCAAGTCCCATAGGGCTGCTGTGGAGATTAAACAAAATGATAAATGGGAACTGCAGGATACTCAGTAGGCTGTTAAGTAATAGAAGCTATCTATTTTTTTGTGATTCTAGTACAAGGCACACTATGGGAGCTCTCACTTCCCGGTGGCTGGTTATTTTTGCAGCTGTTGTAGTTGCTTAATAGAAGTGGCCCACATTTACTCTCCTGAGCTAGATAGATGGTCGTTAAGTCTGACACTGGCATTTAGGACACACCTAGTCTTTCACTAACTGCTTAGCCTCTTGGGCAGGTGGTTATAAGTTTAGTGAAGCTTGCTGGACTGAGGTCATTGTCTCCTTTCCCAGTATTCTGGGACCATAGCTAATAATAGTAATAATGATAATAGTAATGTAAAGCACTGTAAAATTTAAAGAATCTTTCATTCAATTAAAATAGAAGAAGAAGAAACAGTAAATAACATTACTGAGAGGTAATTATGGAGTTTACAACTATTTTATGCACCTTATGTACATTAATTCACTTAATCCTCAGAACAACTTTGCAAGAAGGACTGGCTGCATAAATCGCGGCCCCA
The DNA here is from genome assembly GCF_008692025.1 of Phocoena sinus. Lineage (NCBI taxonomy): Eukaryota > Metazoa > Chordata > Mammalia > Artiodactyla > Phocoenidae > Phocoena > Phocoena sinus. Next base: position 167,225,079 of record NC_045763.1, on the reverse strand, counting down.
GGGCAGGTCCCCTCATTTACAATTTATTCAGAATTTCAAGGCAGTGGAAGCAAAGCATTAACTCAAGCCCAGGTCCCTATGAGTAGGGTCCCGTGTGATTGCACGGGTTGTATGCCCACGAAGTCAGCCCTGCCTGTAGGAAAGTTATTGTTATTCCCATTTCGGGCAGTTTATTTCTTTTTGTCCGATTGACAGATAGGACTGGACGGTTCCTAAATCTTTTGAGGGTTGGCTCATCCTGCCCATCTTTTCCTCAGGGCACCAGCTTCAGACGTTTTCTCAAACATCCACCCCCTTTAACTGCTGAGCACATCTCGGTGCGATTTCATATCCAATACCTTTACCGTGTGGGAGCCTGTCTATTCTTAAGCGTGCACCAACTGAATACACTTAGAGTCATTTCTAGTATGATAGTTGCTTAAACAATTTGACCTCCTCCCACTAAAAGTAAAGATCTCACAGACTTCAAAAACAAACTTATGAAAAAAAAAAACAAAAAACAAACTTATGGTTACCACAGGGGAAAGGTGGGGGAGGGATAAATTACAAGCTTGGAATTAACATCTACACATTACTGTATATAAAATAGATAAATCAACAAGATAATCAACAAGGACCTACTGTATAGCACCGAGAACTCTACTTAATATCCTGTAATAACCTATATGGGAAAAGAATCTGAAAAAGAATGGATATATGTATATGTATAACTGAGTCACTTCGCTGTATACCTGAAACTCACACAACCTTGTAAATCAGCTATACTCCAATACAAAACACAAATTTAAAGAAAACAGATTTAATACTCTTTAACAATATAATTCATCCACAAGCTCTCTCCCAACCACCACCCAGGCAACTCCTCTCTCTATTTCTACACATAGGTGTCCTCTGCACATTTCCCACCCCCTCACACAAAAACACATACTCTCCAGGCTGTAAGTTACATCTTTTAATTATTTCTTTCCTAATTCTAGTTTGCTCTTGGTTTTAATTCTAATCTGATTCCATCCATATAAGAACAAGCTACAAAATACAGTTTGGCCTGGATCCTGCCTCTAGGGCTAGTCTTGATTTTTCTTTACATTTAAGAAGGTAAGTTCAGCTATTCATATATATTTCTGTCCCTAACACTCACCTCCAAGTCTCAGTTGCACTGATGTTCTCCCATTCAGAAAGCTGACAATGGTTTTTAGGGTGAGTAGAATGGAAGAGAAATGAGGGAGATAGATGTGGAAGTCAGCGATCCTTAGATAGATGCTCAGGTGTACATGCAAGAGACCTAGAAATGAATGAAAGGGAGCCTGGGTTTGGGGCTGGAGGACCCACATTTCCAGATCAGTTTGCTATGAAATGTATGCTTCTGGGCAGTCATTTCACCTTTGTAGACTTGGTTTCTTCTTTGGGGAATGAACTAAGAATTTTTGTCTGCTTATCAGACTTTTAGTGTGAATTACAAGATATAATGCAAACAAATGAGTTTAGAAAATACATAAAGACATTGGCTTATTTTATTTTATTTTTATTGAGGTATAATTGACATATAATATTAGTTTCAGGTATATACCATAATGATATGATATTTGTATACATTGAGAAATGATCATCACAATAAATCTAGTTAACATCTGTCACCATACAGAGTTACAAATGTTTTTTAAGATATACTATTTCAGCAACTTTTAAATATGTGAATATCATATTATTAACATAGTATTATTAACTAAAGTCACCATGCTGTACATTACTTCCCCATGACTCATTTTTTAACTGGAAGTTTGTAACTTTTGACCCCCTTTATCTACTTTGCCCTCTGTCACCTCCCGCCTCTGGCAACAATCAATCTGTTCTCCATATCTATGAACGCTTTTTATTTTTTTAAGATTCCACATATAAGTAAGATCATACGGTCTTTGTCTTTCTCTGTCTGACTTATTTCACTTAGCATAATGCCCTCAAGGTCCATCCATGTTATTGCAAATGGCAAGTTTCCATTCTTTTTAGTGGCTGAGTAATATTCCACTTTGTATATAAAGGTTGTTTTCATGTCTTGGCTATTATAAATACCCCTGCAGTGAACATGGGAGTGCATATATCTTTTTGAATTAGTGTTTTCATTTTCTTCTGATATATATCCAGAAGTGGAATTATTGTATCGTGTGGTAGTTCTATTTTTAATTTTGGGGGGACTCTCCATACTGTTCTCCATAGTGGCTGTACGAATTTACATTCTCACCAACAGTGCACAAGGGTTTCCTTTTCTCCATATCCTTACCAACACTTGTTATTTCTTATCTTTTGACAATAGTCATCCTAAGAGGTTTGAGGTGATATCTCATTATGGTTTTGATTTGCAGTTCCCTGATAATTAGTGGTGTTGAGTACCTTTTCATATACCTGTTGGCCATCTGTAAACATTGCCTCTTCTACCCTTTGGACACTTAGCAATTAACACTGTATTTTGTTATTTAACTTCTCACATCATTCTATCAAGATTTCATGTTCCTTAACTGTGTGAGCCATGTAACCACACGTAGAAGTGATTCTAAAACAATTATAAAACAGTGAGAACATCTTTAAAATAGTCACTTTTTAAGGTTCTATGCTTCTTCCAAAGAGGCTGTCATCTTTCAATGTTTTAAATGCTTCTTTAAAACATGATTCAGCTTGAAGAATACAAGAAAATATTTTGCAACTACTACATTTCTAATGTTTGATCAAATGTGAGATTATCCAATTTAATCATCCATACTACGGAGCAGAGTTTGTTCTGAATGACTCTTCATTAAAATAAATCCTCAAAAGACGATGACTTACCACCACTGAGAATACACAATAGTCCATGTCACAGGCTCCAGAGGCAATTACAAAAGAGGAGGTCCTAAGGTGTGACATCACATCATTACATACTTCCTCAGAGTGACCACTTGGAAGGTTGAGCTCAACTTGTGCTATGTAAGTCTTGCTGTACTTATGTAAAAATTAGTCGCAGCATGTCAGCGTCAGACCTTGGGCATAGCTCTTAACATACATAGCATAGCGTAGCATACATATGCATATAGTACATAGTAGGTGCTCAATAGTATGGAATTGACTTGTGATAAGGTGGAATTAAGGTTTAATATGAGATAAGTAGGCAGCAAAAAGAATGGCTAAAAATATTACAAAGGAAATACATTTTTTTCCACGTATAAGTAAATTTGGATTCTAGCCATGGTAGTCTTCTAAGATGCATACTCCATGATTCTAGTGCTTTTAAAAAGAGGCATTTCTAACTTTAGGAACTTGGATACTTGTTTTAGAACTAGAAAAAGAAGATACTTGCAAATAGTAGAAAAGTTACTCTGGGAGCCTTGGCAATTGAGCTATTAAGCAATGGATGGCAAGGCCCCAAGGGGTGACTACGAAGAGACAGTTTGGAAAGATTAAGGGAGACCTAAACTGGGTCTTTCAGTTACGGATGGCAGTATACTAAGGCTGTCTAAAAGAAATCTAGGATCTGAAAACATATGTTGAAATTCAGAGAGATTTTCAAACCTATGATTCATTCCTTCAGTCAATGTTAATTGAGGAACCCCCATATTCTAGGCACTGTTCTAGGCACTGGAGATACAGTACTGGAAAGAACACTCACAGTGCCTCCCTACTTGTCATTATTGTAAGAGCTACATAGGAAAAATGGAGTACACATTAAAGTGAGTAATGGGGGCTTAATTTTTATAGGACTGACAGGAATTTTCCAAAACTGTTTCTTTACCTGAAAAAAAAGTACTGCCAAAATGGTATAAATGCAGATTCCTACTTATTATACGATTCTCGCTGAACTATTAAAATATTGGCAGTTTATCTGGGACTAATAGAAATAAGAAAAAACCATCAGTGATTAAAGATAAAGCAGTTCATAATGATGAAATGTGGTTTTAAGTATATTTGTGTCAAGGTAATAAAGCTTAGATAATATTACAAAATGTAGATCAAATGCAAGCCACCTGGTCAGGAAGGCATCTTTATTATGATTTTAAAGTACCCAAGCTACTTGTGGAACCAGTTGAAGCCATTAATACAAAAGCTTACTGGAGAAAGGCCCAAATATCAAGAGAGAAAGCAATTACCTTTGGATTGAAGAAAAGATCTAACTACTGCAATTCATTACTTAAAAACATAAATTAGACCTGGGTGCTTATGTTTGTTAAAAGAGCAAAATAACCAAATGCATAGTTTTATAAAATGTTATTTGTTTTATGCGAGCCTCTGCTTTTGAACTGTCTAGACACTGAAAGTGCCTCTCCGAATGTTAACTTAATGTGGGTGGGGATTTTTGTCTATTTTATCTACTGCTCTTTCTGAAGCACTTAATATAGTGCTTAGCACTATATATTAGCATTATATTAGCATTAGCAGGGCTCGATATTTTTAAATGAGTGAATGAAAAGCAAAGTAGCAAATAGTGTCCATATTTATGTAGGAAGGAAAGAAAATCATCATAATGTAAGTAACGTAACATTTAACATAGCACAAACAATATGAACAGATTGAATAAATTAAGTTGAGCTTATGGAAAGAATCTACAAAACTGATACTTTTATACTAAGAAAATAAGCATAAAAATTTAAAGGAACCATTCATCCAGTATATTGCCCATGAAGTCAGATAATCAAATTACAAGGTTGTTTAAATAGATGTTGAATTACATTATGTTCAATTTGTTATTGCAAATGCCAAGTGAAAGATGACCAAACTCTTACTTTTGGATGGCTACCATAAGACTTTCAAAGGCTTGTTTTGCTTCCTATGCGACATTACAAACCTACAGTTTGAAAGGTACGATAACGTGGGTGTATCCACACCCGTATGAGTCTATGCATAACCAATGTCCCTTTATTTGAAGATGATGCTATTAATGCTGGTTTTCATCTGTATTTTTCGATGTTGCTAAAGACCAGTGCGTCACTCACCTCAAATAGTCGTTTTGCTGTGTCTGTTCCTTCATTTTGCTGCTCTGTTTGCACTGCCAAGAGATGCTGTGATGCTCAGTCTGCCGGTTTTGCTTAGGAAGAGCCACCTGGTTGCTGATGACTCCTCCCCGGAGTTGATCTGCCCGCTTTATTGCCTTCAACGCTCCGTCATCATGTTATTCCACTTTTAATTTTTTCTATCTACCTTTTAGTGCTTCCTCCTAAGAACTTACTGTCAGTACACCTTGGTTTATGCAGATGCTTATTTAAAAGACGGTTGTATTGAAATATCAGTGATCAGCAACTCCTCTGCATGGATAAAAATGAATGATTACAGTAAAATCACAAATTAGTAAAATTAGCAGCCCTGTGTTAAGCTTCTACTCTGTGGGAGACGAAACAGTCTCTGCTACACAGTCAACAGCACTGATTTAGGAAGGTATTTTGTATACTGTGTGAACTCTTACCTACTCCTGTAGTCCCTGGTTGTAAACTTTAATGATTCTCCTATAACATCTTTTCAATTCCCATGTAATGCTTCTTAGAAATTCAAAAGAATGTGGAAGTGCAGGAAAATTTACAACAGGGGACAAGTCAATGAAAGTCATTTAGGAAATTGAGTATCTACTAATTGTTAGGCACTGCTGCTAGGCCTTGGGCAAAAAGAGTTAAATAGGACATATTCCCTCCCTTGACCCAGCTCACAGAGTGATTAATTAACTCTGTGGGTGTGGGAAGGAGTAGGGATGTCAGGGAAGCCTTCCAAGAGAAGGCTTTTAAAGATCAACTTGGAGTCCATCAGGCAGAAAAGAGCGGAGGACATTCCAGAAAGAGAGAACAGGTGACACAAAGGCTCGGAGGAGTAAAGCAATATGGTGCATGTGGGGAACTCCAAACAGTGAGATATTGCTGAGCCGAGAGTCCTTATGGGGAACCGAAGGAGATTAAATGGCACTTGGACATAGATTGTATTTGCAACGTGCTGGGTGGCCTAACCTAAGTAACGAGGCTTATACAGTTTTTAGGATAAAATATGTCTTTTCTCTTTAGGCCCTTTTCCATTTTAAGTGGTGATTGTTGACATGCAATACAAATTTACCTTGTTAATGCTGGGAGAGCAATCAGGATCCCGTTTATTTTATGAAAAGAACTGATTGTTCCTTTCCTGATGGCCATTAACCATGTTTCTCTTTAGCTGGGACAACTCTTTGTTACCTTACAGAACTGCCCATCTTGTAGTTTCCTTGTGTGGGTTAAATGAGAGATTGGAGATAGCTTTGTACAGTACTGAAACAAAGTATGCCCTCAACAAACAGTTACTGACTGACTGGCCAAGTCTATCAGACATTGGATACATTTAAAGCACATGATAAGAAATGTACAGTTTTCTGAGTTTATTATGAATTCTGCTAAATCTGTCACATTTGATAAATTATTTGTTTATAAATGACTGCTATCTCTTAACATTTGTATGAATTCACCATGTTTTTCATTTAGCTCTGTAAAAAGAATATTATAATGCTAACTGCTGGTTAACTATTAGGCGAAGAATGTTTTCTTTGAGCAGAGTGAGTGGAGTGGTACTTAATAAATGTTTGTTGAGTCAAAGAGCAAATTATTAATAGCTTCTAATCAAGGCCTTTGATTCTTTAGCAATTAAATCTCTTTATTCTCAATTTTTACTTTATGGAGTAGTGCTGTCCAGTATGATTTAAGTCACATATGTAATTTTATGTTTTTCAGTATTCACTTTTGAAAAAATAAAAAGAAACAGTTGAAATTAATTTTAATAATATATTTTATGTAACTCATATCAAAATATTAGCATTTCAAAATGTAATCAATATAAAATTTATTAAAGTGATACGTTACACCCTTTTTTTTCTCTACTAAGTCTTTAAAAATCAGTGTGCATTTTATATTTACAACACATCTCAATTCAGATAATAAATTTTCTAAATTTATCTAAATCTGTATTTAGATTTCAGCATCTTTATAGTTGAAAAGATAGATTCATGTACCCGTTTTTCCCAACATAATTTAAAATTTTCCAATAACTGAATGAAATGTCAGTTTGAAAATTATTTAGAATGATATCAAATGAAAAATTCAGTTCCTCAGTCACACTGGAGAGCTATCAAGAGCTCAATAGCCACCTGTAGCTAATACCTACTGTATATGACAGTGTAGTTCTAGAGAATTCTGCTCCATAGAGCTGCTGGGAGGCATGCTCATTTAGCGCATTTCAGTGTGGGCTTAGCACCTTGCAGATCTTTATTTTTCTTTTGTTTTCGCATTACTTCAATTTTTTTCTGAAACCTTTATTACCCTAACACCTTAGAGGTTAGAAACCTCTAAATTAAACATGCCCCATTTAGTTAATAATCCTAAAAATCATTACTCAAAGACAAAATATTCCTTGTCATTTCTTCATAGTTACTGGCACAAGAAGCTACATAATAGTGACACAAAAAGTTTTGCTTACGTGCATTCTCACTATTAAGGACTATGGCTAAACAGTTTTCATTCAATCATAGTACTGCCTCATGCCATTTTAAGGGGAGGAGAGCTCACACAGGGGTACGCACTCAATAATTCCTTTTAAAAGACATAATGACTCTTTTCTAACCCAAGCAAAGTGAAATTTATATACCAAGCCTAAAACTGTGGGTATGAATAGGGTTGTTTGAATGCCATTGTTTGGACAGAGTTGTTTCTGGTCTATTTCGTTAACCAAAATTATGGATTTGAGTTACCCATCCAATAAAAACTCTCTTTGAATGTAGCTCCACTGTTACAAAACTATCTTTATGGGCTGATTTGAAAAATAAGTATCCCTCACTATTATTATGTAATATTCAATAAGTTTCAGTATGTGAGCACAGTGTAGCAAATATAGCTAAGGGATTTACCCAAGACTTTTAATGTATACTTCAAAATCTCGGAAGCCACTCTGCCAGAATCCTGGGCACTCCTCTGAGCTCTGTCTCTAACTAGCCATCATATCTTTGAGGTTTAATGACCTTACACGGTGGAGCGGGGGAAGGGGCGGGGGAACCTGTTGATCTTGTGACCACTGCAAGATTGAACAGTACCATATATTCCAGTTATCTTTATTCTGTACACTATTAACCTGGTGCATCTGTGATCTTGAATAAGTCAGTTGAGTGGAATTTTGTAAAATGGGAAGAAATATGCTTGTCTGGGTCACCACAAGGATAAAGACAGGATAATAGGTGAGTGGGCATTGAAAAGCAACACCCAAGCGACCAGTTGAAGGAATGATTCATATTCCAATGGGATTGAACACCCTTTCACCGATGCTTGCTTCCTCTCATGTTAACAGGGGTAGTATTGTAACACAAGGTACTTTTGAGTGGCTGCACTGTTGATTGGCAACAATGGCTGTAGTTGATCAGAAAAGTACAAGCTTCTACCCTGGCAACTTCAGTACAGCTTGGTGATTCAGGATCTCTGCAGAGGGACTATAAAACCTTGGCATCCTGGGTTGCACACCACATTTTAGTGTGCAGCCTTGCAGTTCCAAAGCCTGAATTCTGTTTGAGGAATGGTGATGAACACCTAAGGGATCTTATGATATTTTTACTTGCTTTGTGAAATTGGGAAGTGTCTACAAATAAAATGCTAAAGAAATAAATACATAGATGATGTTGTAGAAGTGAATATATATGCTGGGCGAGAATTTTTTCTGAGAATCTTTGTATCTGCTATTTTTAGGTCTTTTGGAACATGTTTTAAGGGTCAAATGTTAAGTTTTCAGAAACAACATTTATGAGTTAGGATAAAAAAACCCATCTGGTGCAGGGATTCCTCCTTCAAATGGATGAACTTCAGGAGAAAGGAGGAATTTCCTATCATCTTAAGATCCCCATTGGAGGCTTAAGGATTCCTAGTAGCTCAAAAATTGAATTTATCCCCTTCTATCTATTGCTCCTTTTATCGTCCTGACTACTCATGAAAGAAAATGAAAAAGACATATTGGAAAGACGAGGAATAGGGAGATGGTAAGGATTTTGTTCTGGAGGCTGAGTGTGCAAAATGTAAGCTCTCATGTTAGATAGGAAGAAGCAGCATTGCTTTTTAGGGGGCCAATGGGCCCTGTGTAACGCATTACAGAGGGATGTCTGCATGATGTAAGAAGTGGCAGGTGGGTGGAAGGGTGAGGAAGCCACCTGGAGGAGGTAGGCCAGGGCCAAAATCAGAGACAGCTCCCCTCCCTCCCTAAACAAGCTCGCCTAAGTGACACTTCCTTGCGTCCCAGGAAGTGACGACCAGCCAGGGGAGACGTCGTGACTCCCGGGGCTCAGCCACTCTGGGGGTGCTGCGGCGGGCGCCTGGCGACCTCTTCCGCCGACCCGGTTCCCAAGGAAGCCGCCCGGTGCCGGGCACCTAGGCGAGCCGCCTGGCCGGAGTGCCTCGCACAGGGTTCTGGAGCAGCGCCTCCGAGGCTGCTGGCGCTTTTAGGGGCTTTTGTGCCCTCTGCCCAACTATCAGAGTGACCCTGAACCCAACGGCTCCCAGGAGAGGGCTCAGGGGAGGACAGAAATTGAGAAAGCTGGGAAACGCGGGAGGAGGGGATGAATTTAAGAATGGGAAAAGTCCTGAGACAGGAGCTAGGCGGTGTCGGATCCAGGGTAGGATCGTACCCATTCTTCCCGCATGAAACGGACAAAAAGAGGACCACTCAATTGCATCAGCACCATGTCACCTCCCCCCGGCAAAACCCAAACATGAATCAAACTAAAAACCACCAGAAGCTCTGAGACGACCGTACTCCGCGGGTGGGGCGAGAAACAAAAATAAACACGGGGACAGGCGGGCGAGGGACCGCGGGAGGAGCAGGAGGCGGCCCCGCATCCCTAATGAGGGAATGAATGGAGAGGCCCCCTCGGCTGGCGCCCGCCCACCCGGCGGCAGCCGCCAAGTGCCTCTGGGCGCAGCGTGCCGCGCCCGCCGCTCCTCGCGCAGCCGGCTCGGGCCGCTCCTCCCGGCTCAGGCGCGGCGGCTGCGGCGGTGGCGGCGGCGGGGACCGCGCGGACCGAGCCGGGACGCGGGGCGCCGGAAGAGGGGGCGCCGCCGCGCTGGGCCCCGGGCGCGTGGCTGCGGCTCGGCCGGGCGGAGCCGCTCACCTGAGGCGTGGCGCTGGGCGCGGCGCGGGCGGCGCTGTCAGGGCCGCGGCTCCCGGCTCCCGGCCGCGCTCGGCGGTACGAGCCAAGCAGTGATTTGCGGCGCCGCTTCACCTTCGGCCATGGCCGGGAGAGCCTAGCGGGGCCCGGACGCCGCCCCCCGGCTCCCGCCCCGCCTCCCAGCCTCGGCGCTGCATCCCGCCGGCCTCGCCGCCCGGCCCGCGACGGGCAACCGCCCTCGCCCGCAGCCCTCCCTCGCCCCGGCTCGCGTCCCCCGGCGGCGCCGCCGCGGGAAGCGGCTCCCCCTCCTCTTCCTCCGCGTCCTCTCCCCCCGCTCCGCCGCCGGGGCCGCTTGTTGCACCGCTCGCGGCCTGTGGGAGCCGCTCGCCCGGCCCCGGCCTCGCGCCCGCGGCCGCAGCCCCTGCCGCTCTCTCCCGGGGCCCGCAGCCCGGCCCGCGAGACCCCGGCCCGACCCCGCCGCCCGCACAAAATGTCGGCGCGGACGCCATTGCCGACGGTGAATGAGCGGGACACGGAGAACGTGAGTAGCCGGAGCCTCCCCGGGAGCGGCGGGGCCAGACGCTCCCCGGACCCCCGCTTCACCTTCCGCATGGGCCGCCCCGGGGCCCCAGAGCGGCCACCCGCCGCAGGGTGTCCACCTGGCGCCCGGCGTGACCCTCGCCCCCGGCTGAGCCCCCATCCTCCCTTCCAGGCGCGTTTCACTGCTTTCCCCTGAAGGGTGAGGGTGGGGGCACCGTAAGTGGCGCCCTCCCCGCGGAGGTGGTCCTTCGGGAGACGGTGGGGTGATGGAGGGCGACAGGCACAAGGAGATAGCAGAGTGGGCATCCCGGATGGCTTTATTTCCACGCGGCATTCTGTATCCCCACCCGAATGTTTGCTTTATGATCACAGACAAGCCAGCCGACTGCCTCTTTTCCCTTGCTTTTCTGGCTCTTTCGGTCCTTTGCCCTCCCACCCGCCTGCATTGCCCCATGACTTTGCTTTTTGTAACTGTGTCCACATTTGGGTCTTGGGCACCAAAGGGGGAAGGTCGGGAATGGAAGGGACGAGAATGGGAGTAGAGATGGATGTGTGTGTTGGTGTGTCCCGAGTTTCTACTGCTGTGTGATACTCTTCTATAGAAATGAGCAGAAGAATTTCACCATCAGCTTCTGTGGCCCCAGGGTTACAGCAAAATGTTTAAAAGCCGTATGAAGCCAACGGCTTTTGCTTCTCTTTCTCAAGTCGGTGGTAATAATTCAGGGCAGGTTTTACTTTAAATACCTCTCCTCCTTGGAGTGTCACAAGGTGCATTTCTTTGAAGGAAGGATTTTCCGTGTCTTTGATCAAATTGCCCTCAGGAGTTTTTATCTAGATGCAGATGTCCCTGGTGTTTAAACTCTTGAAAACCGAAAGAACCAGATCAGTTGTATTTCCACATTCTGAAAAGTGCAGTTGTGTGTGTGTGTGCGAGTTCCTTTGTGGGAAAGGGTTTAAAAATAATTTTTTTTTTTAAGCCCTCATGACCTGTAAAGAGGGCCTTTGCTGATTTTTCTGACTGGGTTTGCGTAGAGGGGTGTTAAGTTTTGGTCGGCTCTCCAGTTTCTGATTGCCTAGTTAACTCCTTGACCCTCCAGCCCTTGGTGTATCACTGCCTTCATAGGGTTGGTAAAATAAAATAATGAAGGGTTTTGGCGTTCTTAAACAAAAGATATGAGACAGAAGACATACAAACTCACCCCTGAAGTGTTAGAGGGAGGTATAAACAGATTTTTTAATCTTGGAGAGTAGGGGAGCACAGGAACTTGATATACAAAAGGAGAAGAAATTTTGGTAAGAGACTATTATAGAAGACCCAGGAAGAGATTTCAGAGTATGCTTTCGTCTTGTCTAGTGTCTTGCATTTCAAATGGTAAAGATACAGAGTAAGGTTGCTGTTACCGTAACTTATAACTTAGTTTACATTGTAACGTTTTAAAAGCCTCCTAACTGTTTTTAAAAATATAATTGATACATAATTTTGATTAAGAGATTGAAGAAGGTGACGGAAAAAGTTGCAAAATTGGGTTAAAGTTGATTTTAAAGCCAAGGTAGTGCAGAAGTTTTCTAACAGAAAATCTTTAACAAAAACGTGTCATTCAGTATGAATGAAAAGTAAGACAGATGATGACCTTTGTTTTTATTAGCAAAACACTCTGTGTGTTTTTAACCTAGGAAAGGTGGAAAAATACATTGTTTTTATTTTCTTTTGGATTTTGAATAGTATAGCTCTTTCCACAGTTGTATGAATAAGGTGCTTTATACAGACATGAGGTATTATTATAGAAATCTGAATCAGGGAGTAGTACAAAATGCAGCATCACTTGTAAGACCAAAAAAAAAAGGGGGGGTTCAATTAAGCAATAACAGTGTGCTAAATTTTCCTGTACCTTCTGAAAATGATTATGCTAAGTAAACTGATTTGCTCTGTTTCTGAGCATGTTATTTCAAAGTCACTTTTATGATCTTGTCCCTTGGTGTTGGTTGCATTGTGCATAGCTATAGCTCCGTTTAGCTTCCTTTACACACATCCTGATTTTCTCCTAATTGCCATGCGAAGTACCTGTTATACTGTGGCTGTTAATTTATCAATACATATGCACTCAGTTTTGGTTTTTGAGCTGGAAGGGATAGAGAAGCAGTATTTAAGACAAGGCCTCTCCCCTCAAAAAACTTAAGAAGAAAGGTAAATATAGTCCCAAAGAAATAGTGTACAGTAGAAAGCTGTGTGTAAATAGGGCTAAATTGGTTTATAGGTGCTATAGGTGTTTATCAAAGGGATCACCAGTGATGGCTATTAAATCACCATTCGTGTCTCTCTCTGTTCTCTGGTTGGTAGTAAATGTCATACCCATTCTTGCTTACCTCTCATCAGTGAAATAAAGGAACATATCCGCTTGTTAGCTAATATATTAAGGCCAGTGTGGTAATCAAAATGAACATTTGTTTGAACTTGTTTTCAGTTAAATTGACACATTTTAAAAAATGGTTGTGAAAATCTACATTCGTGTGACTATTAAATGCTTGTAAGCCTTTTGGAATATTAAGGACATAACTAAAAACATTTTATTACTGCCCAAAATATTTTAATTTAAACAAATAAGGTAATTAAAGAATCTTTGAATTGTATTGTCATTTGCAGTTATTATAAGCATCTTAGTCATATGTGAATGGATTTGGTATCCTTGGGAATATGTGATATCTACCCTTCCCCATGTCTCTAATATATATTGAGGATATGTAAGTAATTGTTAATATTATATACATATTAAACAGTTCAGAGGAAGAATGTTGCAGCCCTGTAACATTAGTAGTAAATATTCTCCTCTTTACTACCACTGTATCTAGTAGAGCAAGAAAGAATTGCTTTTCTCTGAGAACATTCTGTGTGTATTTTTTCAGGAGTATTTTCTTAGATGAAGGATTTTTGTGTGCATTATTAATAGGCCTCAAATAGCTAAATACAACAGAACAACCGATGATTAAAGGCAATGAATACTTCGCAGTGAAGTAGAAAACATATGTTGTAGATCATAGAATTAATTTATGCAAAATATGTTTGATGTTAGGTTGTAAAGTGTAAGTCCAGAAAGAGAATGGGTGTTTGAAATATTCCTTTTTTTTTTTTTTTTCTTCTTCTGTTAGATTATAATTGGATAATTCCAGCGTGGATAGAGAGAATATATTACCATTACTCTTATGTACTTTTAAATGGAGCAAGAATTGTTTTCATGTTTTAGAAAAACTCCAATTTTGCTAATTTTTATGGATCCAAAGTGTCCCTACTAGCTTTGTGGTGAAATTTTGATCAGTATGAAGGAAATTGATTTGATTCCTTCTCGGGATGTTTTAAAATTGACTCTGGTTAAATTTGTTTTGAAACTTTTAATAACAAAACTCTTGATGATGATTCTTTTCATAGATCTGAATTTCACTGTGATGACTGGAACAACTACCAAGGTGGACATTAGTAGTTTGAAAAGGCAAGAGTGAAGCATGCTTTTGCCACTACTGCTGGGTTTTCTCAGTACCCTGTGCATACCTCATGTCACAGGATCTATCACATTGCCTTCTAATTGCTGATTTACTTTGTCTCCTTTGTTCTGTATCGCCAGTGCCAGTACAATGACTAGTAGTAATATATGAGATCAGTCCTATAATATTCCCCTTTTGAATTTTTTCATTTGTCATCAAAATATACTAGTGACACCAGGAACGGTAGATATTACATACTATAAAGCCTTCAGAGAGTGAAGTGACCTGCCCAAGGTCATAACGAATATCTGATGTCTTCCACTGTTGCTCTACTCACGTTATTGCTTCTTGAGGTTTTTGGTTTGTTTTGCTTTTGTCTTAGAGATTTCAAAAGAGCATGTGCGATGATATGAGATGCTTTATTGGTTGAAGAACAGGGTGTGCCATGCTCATCTCATTCCTGAACGTTTGCTATTTTCTCTGTCTCGAGTTCCCTGTTCTTTTCCCCTTATCCCAAACTTACAAGTCCCTTATGGCATGGCTTATGTTTTTAAGAAGACCTCTGAAATGATTGCAACCAGCATTGCTGTCTGATGTAGCTGAATATCTGTGTATGTATAGTCCATACCACTGGTCTCCAAAGTGGGTATGCAGGACGGTCCATCGTGAGAAAAAAATGTCTTTGCCTTCTATCATTTTCCTTCTGAACTCAGTGCTATTACTAACTCTCCTTCTTCTCCTTCTCCTTCTTATTCTTTTAAAGCTCAGGTTGTTTAGAATCAGCCACATATTTTAAATTATTATTATTATTTTTTTACCATTCCCTTTTCCATCTCAGACTTTCCTTTGGAGGTCATTTTCCCTTTTCCTGATAGCATCTTCACAGTTCTTTTGGTAAAGGATTGTTAGTCATAAACTTTCTTTTTTAAATATGAAAATATTTTTTGTCCATTTTCTTGAAAGAGAGCCTTGCTCAGTCTCCAATTCTAAGTTGATCTTCCATTGTCTACTTATTTCCATTGTTTCTGTTCAGAAGTCATCTGCCAGTAGGTATAGGTGTCTTTTCTGTCTGTCTCTTTTTAAGATTCTTTTTCTTAGGTGTTATACTTTCACTACAGTGTATTTAAGTATGGATTTCTTTTTTTCTTGTTTCCTTCTCATGTCTTTGAATTCATATTCTTTTTATTAGTTCTGGATACTTACCATATATTATCTTTTTGAACATTGCCTTGCTTCTGTTCTCTTTAGAATTTTATTTTGGTACTCTGATTAGATTATGTTGTACCATAACTCTTCCATATGCCTTAACTTCTTTTCTTTTCTTTTTTTTTAAATTGAAGTGTAGTTGATTTACCATGTTGTGTTAGTTTCAGGTGTACACCAGAGTGATTCAGTTATACAGATTCTTTTTTTCATTCTTTTTTCAGATTCTTTTACATTATAGGTTATTGCAGGATATTG
The DNA here is from genome assembly GCF_008692025.1 of Phocoena sinus. Lineage (NCBI taxonomy): Eukaryota > Metazoa > Chordata > Mammalia > Artiodactyla > Phocoenidae > Phocoena > Phocoena sinus. Next base: position 167,209,502 of record NC_045763.1, on the reverse strand, counting down.
AATATAGTTCCCTGTGCTGTACAGTAGGTCCTTGTTGTTTATCTATTTTATGTATAGTAGTATGTATCTGTTAATCCCAAATTCCCAATTTATCCTCTCTCCCGCTGCCCTTTTTCCCCTTTGGTAACCGTAAGTTTGTTTTCTGTTTCTGTGAATCTATTTCTGTTTTGTAAATAAGTTCACTTGTATCATTTTTTTATGTAAGTGATATCATACATGTAAGTGATATCATATGATATTTGTTTTTCTCTCTCTGACCTACTTTACTTGGTATGATAATCTCTGGGTCCATCCATGTTGCTGCAAATGGAATTATTTCATTCTTTTTTTAAGGCTGAGTAATATTCCATTGTGTATATGTGCCACATCTTCTTTATGTATTCATTTGTTGATGGACATTTAGGTTGTTTCCACGTCTTGGCTATTGTAAATAGTGCTGCTATGAACATTGGGGTGCATGTATCTTCTCTGGCTGTATGCCCAGGAGTGGGATTGCTGGATCATATGGTAACTCTATTTTTAGTTTTTTAAGGACCCTCCATACTGTTCTCCATAGTTATGCTTTAACTTCTTGATTCATTTTTTCTGTGAGTTGTTGTGTCTTTGTACTACAAACTGTATAATTTGTTTAGATCTAAACTCTGTGGATTATATCTTTCATAAATTTTGGAAATGGAGCAGCCATTATCTCTCTGAATATAGCCTTACTACTGTTCTCTCTAGTGTTTCTGGTCCTTTGATTAGATATGCTAAAATTCTCTTTCTATCCTACATATGTCTTAGATGCTCATTCATTTTTTTCCCCCTATTTCATTGTTTCCCTGTACTGTAATCTATAGTACAATCTGCTGTACAATTTCTGCATGTAACATGTTTAGGTCTATCTTTCAGTTAACTAAAACTCTTTAGCTGTATTTAAATCACTGTTAACCTTTTTATTGAAATTATTTTTTATAGTGGGAAAAAACACATAACATGAGATCTGCCTTTTTAACAAATTTCTAAATGTACAATAAAATATTGTTAACTGAGGCAGAATCTTCTCATCTTGCATGCCTGAAACTTTATATTCATTGAACAGCTCCCATTTTTCTCTCTCTCTAGCCTCTGGTCACCACAATTCTGCTTTCTGCTTCTGTAAGTTTGATTGCTTTAGGTAACTCATTTAAGTGGACTCATGCAGTTTTTTTTCTTTTTTGAAGTATAGTCGATGTACAATATCATGTAAGTTACAGGTGTACAATTTACAATTTTTAAAGGTTATACTCTATTTATAGTTATTATAAAATATTGGCTATATTCCTTGTGTTGTAAATATATCCTTGAAGCTTATTTTATATGTAATAGTTTGTATCTCTTAATTCCCTACTCTATACTGCTTCTCCCCTCTTCCCTTTCTCCACTGGTAACCCGAGTTTGTTCTCTGTATCTGTGAGTCTACTTCTTTTTTGCTGTATTCACTAGTTTGTTGTATATTTTAGATTCCATATATAAGTGATAGCATACAGTATTTGCCTTTCTCTGTCTGACTTATTTCACTTTGCATAATACCCTCCAAGTCCATCCATGCTGCTGCAAATGGCAAAATTTCATTCTTTTTTATGGCTAAGTAGTATTCCATTGCATACATACACACCACATTTTCTTTGTACATTTGTCTGTTATGGACACTTAGATTGCTTCCATATTATAAATAATGGCGCTATGAACATTGGCATGCATATATCTTTTCCAAATAGTGTTTCTGTTTTTTTTTTCGGGTATATACCCAGGAGCGGAATTGCTCTATCACATGGTAGTTGTATTTTTAGTTTTTTAAGAAACTTCCATATTGTTTTCCACAGTGGCTGAAACACTCTACATTCCCACCAAAAGTGTAGGAGGGTTCCCTTTTATCCACATCCTCACCAACATTTGTTATCTGTGCTCTTTTTGATGGTAGCCATCCCAAAAGTTGTGAGGTGATATCTCATTGTGGTTTTCATTTGCATTTCCCTGATGATTAGCAGTGTTTAGCATCTTTTCATGTGCCTCTTGGCCATCTGCATGTCCTCTTTGGAGAAATGTCTATTCATTTTTTCTGCTCATTTTTAAATCGGATTATTTTTTTGATATTGAGGTGTATGAGCTGTTTATCTTTTAATTTAATTTTTTATTTTACATTGGGAGTATAGCTGGTTTACAATGTTGTGTTAGTTTCCGGTGTATAACTAAGTGATTCAGTTATACATATACATATATCCATTCTTTTTCAGATTCTTTTTCCATATAGGTTATTATAGAATATTATAGAATATTGAGTAGAGTTATATACTCTACTATAGGTTATTATAGAATATTATAGAATATTGAGTAGAGTTCCCTCTGGTATACAGTAGGTCCTTGTTGATTATTTTATATATAGTAGTGGGAATATATATTCATTCCAAACTCCTAATTTATCCCTCCCCCCCCACCCCCATGTTTCCCCTTTGGTAACCGTAGGTTCGTTTCTGAAGTCCGTGAGTCTGTTTCTGTTTCTGAAGTAAGTTCCTTTGTATCATTTTTTTTAGATACCACGTATAAGTGATATCACATATTTGTCTTTCCCTGTCTGACTTACTTCACTTAGTATGATAATCTCTAGGTCCATCCATGTTGCTGCAGATGGCATTATTTCATTCTTCTTTTATTGCTGAGTAATAGTCCATTGTATATATATGCCACATCTTCTTTATCTGTTCATCTGTTGATGGACATTTTAGGTTACTTCCATGTCTTGGCTATTGTAAATAGTGCTGCAGTTAACATTGGGGTGCATGTATCTTTTCAGATTATGGTTTTCTCCAGATAATATGCCCATGAATGGGATTTCTGGCTCGTATGGTAGTTCTTGTTTAGCTTTTTTAAGGAACCGCCATACTGTTCTCCACACTGATTGTACCAATTTACATTCCCACCAACAGTGTAGTACGTTTCCCTTTTCTCCACCCCCTCTCCAGCATTTATTGTTTGTAGAATTTTTGACGATGGCCATTCTGTCCAGTGTGAAGTGATACCTCATTGTAGTTTTGATCTGCATTTCTCTAATATTTAGCGATGTTGAGCATCTTTGCATGTGTGTTTTGGCCATTTGTATGTTTCCTTTGGAGAAATGTCTATTTAGATCTTCTGTTCATTTTTTGATTGAGTTGTTTTTTTTGATATAGAGCTGCATGAGCTGTTTGTATATTTTGGAGATTCATCACTTGTTGGTCGCTTCGTTTGCAAATATTTTCTCCCATTCTGTGGGCTGTCTTTTTGTTTTGTTTATGGTTTCCTTGGCTGTGCAAAAGCTTTTCAGTTTAATTAGACCCTATTTATTTATTTTTGTTTTTATTTTCATTACTCTCGGAGGTGGATCCACAAAGATACTGCTGTGATTTATGTCAGAGAACCTAACAAAGACCTAGTCATACAGCATATCAACTTGGTATTCTTTGTCTTTAAAAGAGCAACACTAATTGTTTAAAACAAGCCTAAGGAAGTTAAGCCATTCTTGGACTTCTTGAACATGACTATATCTACTTCCCAGCCTCACAATTTGTGGGGCTATGTTTGCTTCTAAGCGTTTTATAGTATCCAGCATTGCATTTAGGTCTTTAATCCATTTTGAGTTTATTTTTCTGTATGGTGTTAGAGAATGTTCTAATTTCATTCTTTTACATGTAGCTGGCCAGTTTTCCCAGCACCACTTATTAAAGAGACTATCTTTTCTCCATTGTGTATTCTTGCCTCCTTTGCTAGCACTTTGTTGAGGATTTTTGTGTCTATGTTGATCACTGATATTGGGTGTAACATTTTTTGGGGGGGTATCTTTGTCTGGTTTTGGTATCAGGGTGATGGTGGCCTCATAGAATGAGTTTGGGAGTGTTCCTTCTGCAGTTTTTGGAAAGAGTTTCAAAAGGATAGGCATTAATTCTTCTCTAAATGTTTGATAAAATTCACCCGTGAAGCCATCTGGTTCTGGACTTTTGTTTGTTGGAAATTTTTCATCACAGTTTCAATGTCAGTACTTGTGATGGGTCTGTTCACATTTTCTGTTTTTTTCCTGGCTCAGTCTTGGAAGGTTGTACCTTTCTAAGAATTTGTCCATTTCTTCTAGGTTGTCCATTTTGTTGGCATATAGTTGCCTGTAGCAGTCTTTTATGATCCTTTGTATTTCTGTGGTGTCAGTTGTAACTTCTTCCTCCTTTCTAATTTTATTGATTTGTGCCCTCTCCCTTTTTTTCTTGATGAGTCTGGCTAGTGGTTTATCAATTTTATCTTTTCAGAGAAGCATCTTTTAGTTTCATTGATCTTTTCTATTGTTTTCTTTGCCTCTATTTCATTTATTCTGCTCTGATGTTTATGATTTCTTTCTTTCTACTAACTTTGGACCTTGTTTGTTCTTTCTCTAGTTGCTTTGGGTGTAAGGTTAGGTTGCTTATTTGAGATTTTTATTGTTTCCCCAGATGCTTGGAACGCTATTAACTTCGCCCTTTGAGCTACTTTTGCTGCGTCTCATAGGATTTAGATCGTTGTGTTTTCATTTTCTTTTGTCTCTAGGTATTTTTTCATTTCCTCTTGATTTCTTCAGTGATCCATTGGTTGTTTAGTAGCATATTGTTTAGCCTCCACATGTTTGTGTGTTTTGCAATTTTTTTCTCATAGTTGATTTCTAGTCTCATAGTGTTGTGGTTGGAAAAGACACTAGATAGGATTTCAGTTTTCTTGAATTTCCTAAGGCTTGTTTTGTAGCCTAGCATGTGATCTCTCCTGGAGAGTGTTCCATGTGCACTTGGAAAGAATGTGTAAAATCTACATGTTATTTATTCTTAAAGTGTACTTTTGGTAAAAATAATCACAAATATTAAAAAAAGTTCTGCATTTCAGTTTTTGGGTAATGATGCAATTCTATTCATCATGGTGCTAAATTCATTTTTGTTTTCTTTCTTTTTTCTTTTTTTGCGGTACGTGGGCCTCTCACTGTTGTGGCCTCTCCCGTTGCGGAGCACAGGCTCTGACGCGCAGGCTCAGCGGCCATGGCTCATGGGCCCAGCCACTCCGCGGCATGTGGGATCTTCCCGGACCGGGGCATGAACCCGTGTCCCCCGCATCAGCAGGTGGACTCTCAACCACTGCACCACCAGGGAAGCCCTTTGTTTTCGTTTTTTAATCCAAATTTTTTTTGTTGTAGTTGATTTAAAATGTTGTGTTAGTTTCTTCTGTACAGCAAAGTGAATCAGGTTTGTACGTGCATATATCCACTCTTTCTAGAACGTGTATTCTGATGCTTTTGGATGGAATGCTTTCTATATATCAATTAAGTCCATCTGCTGTATTGTGTTATTTAAGGCCAGTGTTTCCTTACTGATTTTCTATCTGGATGATCTGTCCATTGATATAAGTGGGGTTTTAAAGTCCCCTATTATTACTGTGTTACTGTCGATTCTTCCCTTTATGTCTGTTAATACTTGCTTTATGTATTTAGGATTTTCTATGTTGGATGTATATATATTTACAATTATTATGTCTTCTTCTTAGACTGATCCCTTAATCATTATGTAGTGTCCTTCTTTTTCTTTTGTAACAGTCTTTATTTTAAAGCCTATTTTGTCTGATATAAGCGTTGCTACCCTGGCTTTCTTTAGATTTCCATTTGCATGGAATACCTTTTTCCATCCCCTCATTTTCAGTCTGTGTCTTTATATATGAGGTGAGTCTTTTGTAGACAGCATATATATGGGTCTTTTTTTGGTTTGTTTCCATTCAGCTGGGCTGTGTCTTTTGATTGGAACATTTAGTCCATTTAAATTTAAGGTAATTATTGCTGTGTATGTTCTTACTGCCCTTTTGTTACTTGTTTTAGGTTGTTTTTATAGGTCTTTCTTTTTTCCTTCTTTTGTTTTCTTCTCTTGTGATTTGATTATCTTTAGTTTTATGTTTGGTATCCTTTTTCTTTTTCTGTGTGTATATCTATTATAGAGTTTTGGTTTATGGTTACCATGAGGTTTTTATCTAGCAACCTGTAATATGTGATTGTTTTAATTTGCTGGTCTCTTAATTTCAAATGGATTTTGAAAACCCTGCATTGGTACTCTCCTCCCCTCACAACTAACTGTTTTTGATATCATATTTTACATTTAATTGTTATGTGTATCCCTTAACTGCTTATTGTGGATATAGATGACTTTACTACTTTTGTCTTTTTACCTTCCTATTAGCTTTGTGCCTGGATGATTTCCTACCTTTTTGTTATATTTGCCTCTACTGATGAGCTTTTTCATTTTGTAATTTTCATGTTTCTAGTTGTGGCCTTTTCTTTTTTCACTTAGAGGAGTTCCTTTAATATTTGTTTAAAGGTGGTTCGGTAGTGCTGAACTCTTTTAGGTTTTGCTTATCTGTAAAACTTTTAATCTTTCCATCAAATCTGAACAAGAGCATTGCTGGATAGAGTATTTTTGGTTGTAGGTCTTTCCCGTTCATTACTTTAAATATATCGTGCCACTCCCTTCTGGCCTGCAGGGTTTCTGCTGTAAAGTCAGCTGATAGCCTTATGGGCATTCCCTTGTATATTGTTTGTTGCTTTTCCCTTGTTGCTTTTAATGTTGTCTTAACTGTTTGCCATTTTAACTACAGTGTGTCTTTGTGTATTCCTCTTTAGGTTAATCCGGTATGGGACTCTCTGTGCCTACTGGACTTGGATATCTGTTTCTTTCCCAAGGTTAGAAAAGTTTTCAGCTATGATGTTTTCAGATATGTTCTCTTCCCCTTTCTCTCTTCTCCTTCTGGGATCCCTATAATGTGAATATATTAGTGTGCTTGATGTTGTCCCAGAGGTCTCTTAAACTGTCCTCATTTTTTTTCATTCTTTTTTTCTTCTTTTCTCTTTGGCATCAATGATTTCCCCTACTTTGTCTTATAGTTTGCTGATCTGTTCCTATTTATCATTTAGTTTACTGTTGATGCTTTCTAGTGTATTATTCATTTCAGTTAGTGTAATCTTCATCTCTGTCTGGTTGTTCTTTATATTTTCTAACTCTTTGTTAAAAACTTCTAAGTTGTCATTCTGTGCATTCATTCTTCTCCTGAATTCTTGGATCATCTTTATGATCACTACCCTGAACACCTTCTTGTGTAGATTATTTCTCTCCAATTCACTTAGTTCTCTTTCTGGGATTTTATCTTGTTTCTTTGTTTGAGGTTTTATCTTATTTCTCTGTCACCACATTTTACCTATGTTACTTTTTTTATTTTTTGTGTGTCTGGTAGGTTGATTACGTTTCCCAAGAATGCAGTTCCTCTCATCACCCAAGCGATATGCTCTAAGAGTTCCCCCTATGAGGGCTGCAGGGGTCCTTCTGTTGTTGTGGGCTCTGTGGGCAGTCTGATAGGCTTGATTGGCTCCCAGTCTGCTAGTTTACCAGGCCCTGCTTTGTGCAGAGGCTGCTGACCACTGGTTAGTGGTACTGGGTCACGAAGTGGCTGTTTACAGAACCCCTAGGCTCCCTGGGGCTTATGCTGGCTCACTGATGGGCAGAGTCAGGATCCAGAAAACTCTGGGGCTGTTGCCCACTCACTGGTGGTTGAAGCCAGGCCCTGGGGTTAGTGCTGGACTGCTTGCAGACAGCACCAGGTCCTGGAGTTTGGTTGCCTAGGGATCCCAGAGCTGGTGTCAGGTCATTGGTTGGGGGGGCTGGTTCCTGACAGAGTTGAATATGGGGTGTGAGGTGTCCTGAAGCTTGTGTTGGTCCGACAGTGGGCAGGGTGGGGTCCAGCTGGTCTCAGGGCAGGGTCTGGCCTGCTGTGGGCAGGCCGGGCCTGTAGGCTGTTGGATTGTCATTTTCTTGCATCTAGCCTGTCCCCTGATTGGTGAGGCTGCTCCAGAGGCTAGAGCAAGCTTCCTGGAAGGCAGCTGGGTGGGGCAGTAGATTCTGGAGCTGGTGCCTGTCTGGTGGGTGGATTTGAGTCCTGGGCCCTCTGGTGGTCAGGGCCATATCTTGAGCTGTGTCTAGAGGTGCTGTGGGCTCAGGAGGGCTTTAGGGAGTCTGTGTGCTGATGAGTGAGACTGTGTCCCCACCCAGTTGCTTGGCCAGTTTGGCCAGAGACGTCCCACCACTGGTCCTACAGGCTGTTTTTGGCGGGCACAAGTCTCAGTGCTGATGAGTGGGGGGGAGGAATCCCACAATGGCACCCGCCAGCACAGCATTCATGTGGTAGAAGGGGTCTGTGGTGTGAGCTGCAGCTGACCCTCACCTCTCTGGGAGACTCTGCAAGATCAGCAGATATGGTCCAGGCTTCTAACAGATTACTGCTTTTACCCTGGGTCCTAGAACATGTGAGATTTTGTGTGCGCCCTTTAATGGTGAAGTCTCTATTTCCCCCAGTCCTGTGGGGCTCCCAAAATTATGCCCTGCTGGCCTTCAAAGCCGAATCCTCTGGGGGCTTGTCTTCCTGGTATAAGACTCTGGGGCTGGGGAGCCTGATGTGGGCACAGAGCTCTAACTCCTACGGGAGAACCTCTGGAATGTAATTATTCCCCAGTTTGTGGGTTACCCATCTGGGAGTATGGGACTTGACTATATTGCAAGTCTGCCCCTCCTACATGTCTTGCTGTGTTTCCTTCTTTATGTCTTTAGTTATAGAAGATCTTTTCTGGTGGGTTCTGGTCCTTCTCATTGATGGCTGTTCTGCAGATCATTGTGATCTTGATGTGTTCTTAAGAGGAGGTGAGGGTCTTTCTAGTCTGCCATCTTGGCCCTACTAGTCTCATGCAGTATTAATCATTCTATGACTGGCTAATTTAATTTAGAATAGTATTCTCAAGTTCCATCCATGTTGTATCATATGACAAATTTCCTTCCTTTTATGGTGGAAAAATACTCTGTTGAGTGTATGTCACACATTTTCTTTATCCACTTAGCTATTGATGGACATTTGGATTGCTTTCATATCTTGGCTATTGTGAATAATGGTGTAGTGACTGTGGGAGTGCAGATATCTCTTTGATATTTTGATATTTCTGATTCCAATTCTTTTGAATAAATACCTAGAAGTGGGATTGCTGGGTCATAGGGTAGTTCTACTTTTAACTTTTTGGGGAACCTCTGTACCGTTTTCCATAGTGACTGCACCATTTTACATTACCACTAACTGCACAAGGGTTCTGATTTCTCCATATCCTCGTCAACATTTGTTATTTCCTAGTTTTGTGTTTTGATAATATATTCTAACAGGTGTGAAGTGATCACTTATTGTAGTTTTGATTTGCATTTCCCTGATGATTAGTGATGTTGAGCATCTTTTCATATACCTGTTGGCCATTTATACATCTTTGGAGAAATATCTATTCAAATCCTTTGCCCATTTAAAAAAGTCTGATTGCTTTTTTGATGTTGTTCCTTATGTATTTTGGATGTTCCTTATGTATTTTGGATGTTAACCCCTTTTCAGATATATGGTTTGCAAATCTTTCCTTTCATTCCATAGGTTGATTTTTCACTCTGTTGATAGTTTCCTTTGCTGTGCAGAAGCTTTTTAGTGTGATGTAATCCCACCTACTTATTTTTGCTTTGGTTGCCTGTGTTTTTGGTGTCATATCCATGAAATCATTGCCAAGACCAACGTGGTGAACCTTGCCCTCTATGTTTTCTTTTAGGAGTTTTATAGTTTTAGGCCTTAAGTTTAAGTCTTTAATCCATTTTGAGTTGAATTTTGTGTATTATACAAGAGAAAGTTCTATTTTCTTTCTTTTACATCTGGATATACAGTTTTCCCAGCACCATTTGTTGAAACAGACTGTGTTTTTCCCCTTGTGTATTCTTGGCACTCTTGTCAAAGATCATTTGACCATATATAGATAGATTTATTTTTGGTCTCTACCTTTTGTTCCATTGGCTTATATGTTTGTCTATATGCCAGTACCATACTGTTTTATTACTTGTAGCTTTGTAATATGTTTTGAAGTCAGAAAGTGTGAGACCTTCAGCTTTGTTCTTTCTCAAGCTTGTTTTGGCTATTTAGGGTCCTTATGGTTCCCAGTGGATTTTAGGACTTTTTTCTGTTTCTGTAAAAAACGCCATTGGGGTTTTGATAGGGAGTGTGTTGAATCTGTAGTTTCTTTGGGTAGTATGGACATTTTATCAACATTAAATCTTACAATCCATGACATAGGAGATCCTTCCATTTACTTGTGTCTTTAATTTCTTGTAGCAATGTTTTGTAGTTTTCAGTGTAAAAGTATTTTGCCGCCTTGGTTAAGTTTATTCCTGAGCATTTTATTGTTTTTGATGCTATTATAAATGGAATTTTCTTAATTTTCTTTTTGCATCATTTATTGGTTCTGTATAGAAGCATATCTGATATTTGTTGATTTTGTACTGAAACTTTTATGAATTTGTTTATAGTTCAAACAGTTTGTGTGTAATTTGTTTCGTCCGCAAACAAAGATACTTTTACTTTTTCCTTTCCAATTGGATGCCCTTTATTTATTTGTCTTGCCTAATTGCTTTGGCTAGGACTTCCAGTACAGTTGGCCCCTATATATCTGCAGGGTCAGCATCTATGGGTCCAACCAATTGCAACTAAAACAAGTTCGAAAAGTAAAATTACAGAAAGTTCCATGAAGCAAAAGTTGCATTTGTTGTGGACTAAGAACTATTTACATAGCTTTTATTCATATTATATTATTATATTAATTAATAGTAATCTAGAGATGATTTAAGTATGTGGAAGGATGTGTGTAGGTTATATACAAGTACTCTTTCATTTTATGTAAGGGACTTTAGCACCTGTAGATTTTGGTATCCATGGGGGGAGAGAGGCCTGGAACCTATCCCCTGAGGATACTGAGGGATGAGTGTACTGTGTTGAATACAAGAGGCAATAGTGAGTGTACTTTCCTTATTCCTGATCTTAGAGGAAAGACTTTCAGTATGATGTTAGCTGTGGGCTTTTCATATGAAGCTTTTATTATGCTGAGGTAATTTTTCTATTCCTAGAGAGTTGAGAATTTTTTATAATGAAAGGGCGTTGAATTTTGTCAAATGTCTTTCATGCATCAGTAGAGATGATCATATGATTTTTATCCTTTGTTCTATTAGTGTGGTGTGTTACATTGATTATCATATGTTGACCATCTTTGTGTCTTTGCAATAAATTCAACTTGGTCATAGTGTATGATCCTTTAATATGTTTTAAATTTGGTTTGCTAATGTGTTTAGGATTTTTGCATTTATATTCATCAGGGTTATTGGCCTTTAGTTTTCTTTTATTGTAGTGTCTTTTTCTGGCCTTGGTATTAGTGTAATGCTGGCCTCATATGATGAGTTAGGAAGTGTTCCCCTCTCTTCAATTTTAGGAAAAGTTTAAGAAGGACTGGTATTAATTCTTCTTTAAATGTTTGATGGAATTCACCAGTAAAGCCGTCTGGTACTGGGTTTTTCTTTGTTGGAAGGTGTTCGATTACTAATTCTATTTCTTTACTAGTTATATATATCCCCAGATTTTCTGTTTCTTTATGGTTCAGTCTCGGTAGGTTGTGTTTGTAGGGATTTCTCCATTTCCTCTAGGTTATTCTTGGCATGTAATTAATTGTTCATAGCAGTCCCTTAGGGTCCTTTATATTTCTGTGGCATCAGTTGAATGGTCTCCTTTTCATTTATGATTTTATTTATTTGAGTCTTCTCTCTCTCTTTTTTAGTTAGTCTAGCTAAAAAAATGTCGTTTGTTAATTTGCATAAAACCAATTCTTTGTTGACTTTTTCTATTGTTTTTCTATTCTCTATTTCATTTATTTCTGCTATACTTTTAATTCTAATATCTTTCCTTCTACTAGTTTTGGGCTTAGGTTTTTCTTCTTTATCTAGTTCCTTGAGGTGTAGAGTTAGGCTATTTGAGATATATATATATATATATATATATATATATATATATATGTATATATATATATATATTATATATATGTATTTTTTTTGATGTAGACATTTATTGCTCTAAATGCCCCTCAGTACTGCTTTTGCTTCATCTCCATACATTTTTGTGTATTGTCTTTTCATTTGTCTCAAGATATGTTTCTAATTTCCTCTTTGATCCATTGGTTGTTCAAGAATGTGTTAATTTCCACATACATGTGAATTTTCCATTTTTTCTTCCTGTTATTGATTTCAAATTTTATACCAGTTTGGATAAGATATTTGGTATGATTTTAGTGTTCTTAAATTTGTTAAGACTTGTTTTGTCACCTGGAGACCGTTGCACGTGCTTTCTGCTGCTGTTGAGTGAAATGTTCGTAATATTTCTGTTAGGTTCATCTAGGCTGTAGTGTTGTTCAAGTCCTCTGTTTTCTCATTGATCTTCTGTTGGGGTTCTAGCCATTATTAACAGTGAGTGGTAAAATCTAATGTTACTGTGTTGCTGTCTATTTCTCTCCTAATTTCAGTCAGTGTTTGCTTTGTGTATTTAAGTGCTTTGGTGTTGGGTCTAGAAATATTTATAATTGTTATATCTTCCTGGTGAATTGACCATTTTATCATTATATAATGTCCTTCTTTGTCTCTTGTGACATATTTTGACTTAAAGTCTAATTTGTCTGATATAAATATGGCCACGCCTGCTCTCTTTAGGTTACCATTTGCATGGATATCTTCTTCCAGGCTTTCACTTTCAGCATATGTGTGTCCTTAAATCTAAAGCAGGTCTCTTTTAAATGGCATCTAGTTGGGATTTTCTTTTTTTTTTTTTAATCTTTTCAGTCACTGTGTCTTTTGAGCATGGAGTTTAAATTATTTATATCTAAAGTAGTTATTGATAGGGAAGGATTTACTTTTGTTATTTTGTTAATTGTTTTGTCTTATAATTTTTTTTGTCTCAACATCTTTTGCTGTCTTATGTATTTTTTTTTTTTTTGTCTTATGTGTTTTGATTTTTGTTTTGTAGTAACATGCTTTGAGTTATTTCTCGTGTGTGTGTGTATGTGTATGTGTTTTCTGTAGGTATTTTCTTTGTGGTTACCATGGGGCTCATCTAAAATGTTTTATAGTTACAGCAATCTATTTTAAGCTGATAACAATTTAACTTCAATTTCATACAAAAATTTTGCACTTTTATTTTTCCCTCCTCAATACTTTATAGTATTGATTGCACAAATTATATCTTTTTATATTGTGTTCTTTAACATACATTTATAGCTATAATTTAAAAAATATTTTTGTTTTTTAACTAATGTACCAGAATTAAAATAATTTATGTACCATCATTACAGTATTATAGTATTTTGTATTTGTCTGTGTATTTGTTTTTATCAGCGGACTTTATACTTTCATATGCTTTCCTGTTGCTGTTTAGTGTCTTTTTGTTTCTTGTAAGGCAGGTCTAGTGGTGATAAATTCCCTCAGCTTTTGTTTATCTTTGAAAGTTTTTCTTTCCTTCATTTTGAAGGACAGTTTTCCTGGATACAGCATTCTTGGTTGGCAGGGTTTTTTTTTTTTCTTTCACCAGTTTGAATGTATTAATTGCATTTTTCCTGGTCTGCAAATTTTCTGCTGAGAAATCTGCTGCTAGATTTGTGGGAGTTCCTTTGTATGTTGACAAGTACTATTTTTCTTGCTGCATTCAAAATTCTCCATCTTTGACTTTTGAGAATTTGATTATAATGTGTCTTGGTGTGGACATATTTGGGTTTATCCTGTTTGGGGTTCATCCTATTTAAATTCTCTTGGGTTTCTTAAATCTGGATATCCATTTCCTTCTCCATATCTGGGAATTTTTCAGCCATTTTTTTCCTTAAATAAACGTTCTGTCCTTTCTCATCTTCTAAGACCCCAAAATGTGGGTATTAGTCCCTATAAATACCATAGGTATTCCATAAGCACTTTAGGCTTTCTTCACTCTTTTTTCATTATTTTTTCTTTTTGTTTTTCTGACTAGATAATTACAAACAACCTGTCTTCAAGTTTGTTGATTCTTTATTCTGCTTGATCAAGAATTGGTTGAACCCCTTTAATGAATTTTTCAGTTTAGTTATTGCATTCTTCAGCTGCAAAATTTCTGTTTGGTTCTTTTCTTTATCTCTTTATTGATATTCTGATTTTGTTTATGCATCATTTTCATAAGCTCATTGAGCATCTTTATGTCACTTAATTTGAACTCCTTGTCAGGTAATGCGTATAACTCTGGTCTCTTTAGGCTTGATTTCTGGAGACTTATTTTCTTTCCTTGAGTGGATCATGGTCATGTGTTTTTTTTGTTTTTTGTTTTTATGTTCCTTGTAGCTTTGCGTTGGTAACCACACCTGTAAAAAAAAAGTGGCTACCTCTCCTAATCTTTCTGTACTGGCTTCATACATGGAAAGATTTTCACTATTCAGTTCAGCTGGGGATGATCAGGACTCTCAAACCTTTTCTGTAGTTGCGTCTTTTTCACTTGTCTGGGTAGATTCCTGATTAGAGGAATTTTAGGTTTCCTTTTTGTAGGAGGGCAGCTTGTAATCTCTTGCTCCCTCTGGTGTCTGTCTGCTGTACTGTGGTTGCTCTGAAGCTGCAGCACACTAAACAGCTCTTTTTGTTCTCAGAAGCCACTAGGCATCTAGCATATGCCAGTTCCCATCAGCACCCTGAGTAGAGCTGGGCAGAAACCAGTCCCTTGGGCAATTCCCTGAAAAGCCAGAGTGTGCGATGCATGCTCCATTCTTCTGTGTCCCCATCTGTTGGATTTTTAGTTTTGTTAATACTGTTTTTCATCTCTAAAAGTTCTAAGGTTTTAGCTTAGACCAAACTGGCTTTTTAAAAATATTCTGTTGGTCTTTGTTTACTGTTGTGATTTAATCTTCACTTTTTTAAACATTTAATATATAGTTATTTACATTCTATACCTAGAAATTCCATTACCTGAAGTCCCTGGGGATTTAGCTCTCTTGTTTGTCTACTTGTTCACTGTGACTTGTTTTTTTTCCCTTTATTTGCTGGTCTTTGCTGATGAACTCATATTTGCCTGGTTTTATCTGTGTGAAACTTGGAAGACCAAACTGAGGATGATTTCCTGTATAGAGGGTTTGTGATTGCCCCTAATGGGGACCCCTACTGACCTGGGACACTTTTGTCTACTCTACGGATCCTGGCTCAATGAGGATGTTGTAGATTCAGCTCTCCCACCTTGTAGTGGGTCCAAGGCTTGGTATTTGATCCTAGGGCAATGGTGGCTTTTGTGGTAGCTTTCAGCTGGAGTTTGTCTTTTTTTTTTTTTTTTTTTTTTGCCCCGGATGCGCAGGCTCAGCAGCCATGGCTCACGGGCCCAGCCTCTCCGCGGCATGTGGGATCCTCCCGGACCGGGGCACGAACCCGAGTCCTCTGCATTGCAGGCGGACTCTCAACCACTGAGCCACCAGGGAAGCCCTGGAGTTTGTCTTTTATATTTGTTTATTTGTTTTGTTTTTTTTTCTTTGGATGTTTCTCTTATGCCTTTCAAGATCAGCAGTGCATTAAAAAAAAGTGTGTTTTATCTTGGAGGACTCTTTACAATATTTTGCCTGCTATACTACAGAAAGGCTGGAGTAAGCTTTTTGAAAATGGGTATTCAGAAATTTTCATACTTATATAGTTTTATTACCCTAAACTGTGTCATTTCTGAAATTCTCATATCTGTATACTCTAAAATATGGACAGTTTTCAAACCTGTTTATAAATCTTGCAGATCAAAATCTTAGATTTTGGAAGCCATTTGTTACAATTATTTTTATTTTATTTTATTATTTTTTTTGCGGTACACGGGCCTCTCACTGTTGTGGCCTCTCCCGTTGCAGAGCACAGGCTCCGGACGCGCAGGCTCAACGGCCATGGCTCACGGGCCCAGCTGCTCCGCGGCATGTGGGATCTTCCTGGACCGGGGCACGAACCCGTGTCCCCTGCATCAGCAGGCGGACTCTCAACCACTGCGCCACCAGGGAAGCCCTGTTATGATTATTAAAATAGTTACTTTTCAAGAACAGCTAATTGTCATCAGGAAGCTGTCTCCTAACATGACTTTTATAAAAATTTTTCTCATAATTGGTGGGTAGATTGAAATATGGACAAATGTAACCAGAGATGCACTGCTTTTATTTGTATGAGGTACTTTTTTTTATCCATGACAGTCATTGAGATCAAGTACTGACATAAATTTAACTTGTAACCAGTCCTTCAAATCTCTGTATTACCAATTGTTAACCCAGGATTAAAAAAGTCAAGAAACATAGTTATATTGCATAATATTAGTAATGTTTTATTAATTACTATAAAGTTTGCTCTACTATAGATTTAGTATATGTCCAAGAACTTTCACCTTTTTTATGTTATGTTTTTTAATGTACATAATCTGTTTGTAAAGTAATACATATATAATTTATAAATCAGTATTTCTAAAGTGGTCCATACTTAAAGGTTTTAAAGATTGGGCACTTGATCTAATGTCTGAAGATTCTATATGATAGAGATTAACATTGTTCTAAAATTCCTCTGTGTGTAAATTTTATCTTCCTAACTCAATTGGAAGAGCTCTGAGGTCAGCAATTACTTCCAAATTACTTATGTATATCTTATGTTACCTACCATAGTATTTGGCACATTTTTTGACACTCAGGATTTTAGTAAATCAAGGTTATTTTTTATAGTGAGTGAGTGAGTCAAATATAGTGAGTCTGCAGACCAGCTGGGGAGATCATTTCAAATTCACATTCCCTAAGCCCTTCTCCCTCTCACTCCATGTACTTACTTACTCAGTTTCTCTAGGGTAGGGCCCAGGTAGTTCTGATGCTGCTATCCATTGACTAGGCTGTGTAAAACACTGCTATGATGATGATGGTGATTACATTGTAATAAGTCTCATCTTTTGATTAAAATGAAGAAAGAACCGTGTTTGGTTATTAAAGAAAGTGGGATAGGAGAAATGGTGAATCAGTCCTTTTGGTGGGTGATGACAGCAGTAGAAAATAATGGAATTGTCTTGCTTGGAGATTGTAAGGTACGTGTGTAGCATTTGTGTGAGATGGAAGAAGGGGATAATGAGGAATTTCGTGTTCCTTCCTTCCACCTCCCAGCTTTACGTGGTGAACTCTATTTGAGGGGGAGGTGCCAACAAAATAAAGGGTGCCTTTGATCGTAGGCTGAATCTCTCTTCTGAGAAAGTATTATTTAATATTTTTTTGACCACTGTATCAGTTTAGTTCAGGTTGTAAACAAGTCAGAAGCTGAGAAACAGTCCAAAGTCTTAATGAACTACCTGTAAGGGATATAGTAACAGGTTTGCTTTGAATCTTTAAAGCATGACTACCTTTCCTTTGGGGATCAACAGTGCTGCTTTCACAATTTCAAAAGACGGTTTGCTTTTATTTCCTTTTCTATTTGTTTCATCTCAACTGGAGAGGATAGGGATACAAAGACCAATGAAACCTGTTCCCTGTTCTGGAAGGACTCAGAGCCTGCAGAGGGAGATAGACATAGAGACAAACAAGTGCAGTAGAAAGTTACAGCTCCTTGTCATCTGAGTGATCAGAACACAGAATAAAGAAGGAAGGGGGAAGCAGGAGGGAGTGCTCAAGCAAAGTTTATAGCCTTTGAACTAAGGCTTGAAGGATAAGTGGTGCTTTGCCAAGCGGCTCTGTGAAAAATTGAGTTGGTGGGAGGAAGATGCTAGCGTTATGCAGAGGCCTTGTGTGTAAGGCGGCTCAGAGGCAGACGGCAGCCTGGAGGGGCAGCGTTGCATGAGAGGACCAGGCAGGAGAGGAGGCAGGGCCCTGCGTGGGCGCCTCAGCAAGAAGTGGCCCTGGGGGCAGTGGTGGCCCTTGGGTGATTTAGGCAAAGGGTCAGCATGATTAGCTTGTGTTCTGGGTGTGCTGGCATGTTTTAGAGACATTCTGGGTTTTGAATCCCATGGCCTGCTTTCTCATGGCCCATGAAAGAGCTTTTAATATGGTGCTTATAAAAACTTTATTTGGCATATTGGGAGAAGGGTTTGGTAAAGGGGAGATGCTAGTGCTGGTGACAGAGGCTCTCTCCTTGATCACACTTCACTCGGGCTACTCTGAGCCTTCTTTTCAACTAGGCTTTGACCTCGGCCTTCCAGTCTGTCCTGTCCTTGCAGCCTGCTCAGTCCCATCTCAGCAAAGAATTCTGCTGCGAGAATCATTGCTGTCTGACTACCCTGCATATCTAATCAAGCTCCTCAGCCCCTACCTTTGATGTGTAAGCTCTTGACCAGCTTCCAGCAAGAATCCTGTTTGGCCAGTTTAGCGAGAATCCCCCTACCTTGATGTTTCCTCAGTAATTTTCCTTCCACTGACTCCCTCCCTGTGCTCCTTGGCTGTAAAATCCCCAGATGTCTTCGCAGTATTCAGGGTTGATCTCTCTCCCATATTGTAATATCCCTGTGCAAGAATCTTGAATAAACTCTTTCTACTGTTTTAACAAGTATTAGAATAATGATTTCTTTGACACCAGTTAAGAAAAGATTCACGTTTCATGATGAAATCCCATACACATTTCACTGTGGTAGTACGTATTCAGAATAAGGTTAGAGAAGCCCATAGTAACCTTAAAAAAATTAGGAGGCCAGAAAGTAGAGCCTTTCCAGACTTAGGGCAGAAGAACAGGGTGATACATGGGGCTTAGGACAAGGATTTAGCAGATGCTGAGATTGGTAACTCATTATCCTTTCATTGCATCCTGTCTTTGTGAATTTTATCAATGGTGAATACAGTTGACCTAAGGGGGAAGATTATTTAGCTGCTAATGAGTCACTAGCTAGTTATCTT
The DNA here is from genome assembly GCF_008692025.1 of Phocoena sinus. Taxonomy (NCBI): domain Eukaryota; kingdom Metazoa; phylum Chordata; class Mammalia; order Artiodactyla; family Phocoenidae; genus Phocoena; species Phocoena sinus. The sequence goes on along the minus strand of NC_045763.1, from coordinate 167,190,721 downwards.
GGGTAAGTCATTTACCTTTTCTTCTGGCACTTATTGGTACACCTCATTTTGGTACTTTCCTTTTCACTGTAGAAATTATTTGTTGACTGAATAGCGCTACTAAATTATGCCACTGGTCCTTCTGGCCACTCTACATTCTTTCTGCTTACTGCTTAGATACTAAAAACTAGAGGGGAATAAATTCGGTATCAGTGGCCGCTTGTTTAAACCTGAGGATTGATTTTCTAGTAAGTTCTTAACTACTAGTGGCCAAAAACCGTGCTAAGGAGGAACGCCTTGAATAGAAAAGGTTGGTACCAGCTTGGTTGAATACTTCTATTCAACCTTTTTCTTCTACCTTCCCTTCCTCTCCAGGAGAGGGAAAAACCAGGGGAGGGAAGAGTATGTCAAATAGGGGACTCTGCTGTCTGTTCGGCCAGAATTGAGTATTTATCACGCAGTTGATTCTACTCTGTGTGCTCTTTGTGACAGTCCTTTCACACTGTACTGTCATTTTTTTAAGCCTGTCTCACACACAATGCTGCAAACTCCTTGAGACTGAGAACCCTGTTACTGATTCCCATATCAGTCAAGTAGTGGTGCTAGTATAGTTGGCTTTCAGAATTGCTTGCTGTGTCCTATTAAACAGCAAGAATATGTCAGTAAAATACATCCCTCTCTAAAAGTCCTTTGGTACAGTCCTGTACACACAGTAGCTACTTGATGGGTGTTCAGTAAATATATACAATTGAGTCACTCATTCTCTGGAAAATGTTGAAGTACTTCAAGAGTCTGAAGTGGTGCTATGTAGATATGGTATTTGCCTTTTAAATTCTGGTCATTTTTAAAATGAACTTCTGAGGTGTTTTGCAGAGAGGTTTCCCCCTACCCCTCATATTCATGTTCATGAGTTAGAGTCATCAGTTAAAATTTTACTTTACTTTACAAAATTTATTCAGGAAGTGTGTTAACATTTAAGTTGATAGGATTATTAGCTTATATTCAGGAATAATTACTGGATTTTGTTAGATTTACTAAATATATCTAAACTGGATGTAGTCTTTAGTCAAAGATTAAAGCTTTGGGACTTCCTTGGTGGCGCAGTGGTTTAGAATCCGCCTGCCAATGCAGGGGTCACGGGTTCAAGCCCTGGTCCGGGAAGATCCCACATGCCACAGAGCAACTAAGCCCGTGCGCCACAACTACTGAGCCTGCTCTCTAGAGATTGTGAGCCACAACTACTGAGCCCGCGTGCCACAACTACTGAAACCTGCGCACCTAGAGCCCGGGCTCTGCAATAAGAGAAGCCACCACAACGGGAAGCCCGCGCACCGCAACGAAGAGCAGCCCCCGCTCGCCTCAGCTAGAGAAAGCTCGCACACAGCGACAAGGACCCAACGCAGCCAAAAAAAAAAAAAAGAAAAAAAGACTAAAGCTTTGACTACTAGAGTGTTAAGTTAATGATTTAAAGAACAAACATCCATTGTAATTTCTGGCATGAGTTTGCTGTAAGGTTTTTGCACTTGTGGGAGTGAAAGAACTAGGAAGTTTCTAAAACAATATAATACTGTATTTTTAGATATAATTTAGGCAGATGTTTTCTTGTATCCCCTGGGGACTCAGTTGTGTTAGCCTGTAATGTCTTATGGCAAGCTGTAGTGAAAGACCTCCCAGAGGAATGTTTTGGGGTAGAGGGGAGTATCTTAGGGAGGAGTGCGTCTAGAAATAAAACACAGGTTCAGCCACTCCCTGTTCACCTCCTGAAGAGGGGTAGTCACCCTTTGTATACCCCAGTTCAGATATAGAAGCGACATCACTCCTTGGTTAAGGGTACATGCTCTAAAGTCAGACTGTGTGAGTTCAAATCCAAGCTCTGCCATTTACTAGCTCTGTGACCTTGGGAAGCCACTTAATTTATGTTTCAGGTTCTTTATCTATAAAATGGAATAACAATAGTGCCTATCTTATAGGGTTGTTGTGAGGTTTAAATGACTGAACACATACAACGCCCTTAGAACAGTGCCTGGCACCTAGTAGAAGCTATGTAACTGTTAACTGCCATTATCATCATTATTATTATTATTACACTTAGATAAAGGAAGTGAATATGCCAAAGTTTTAAGTGCTTACCTTAGGGCTACTGGATTACACATGATTTTAATTGTTAAGAATTTCTGTATTTTAAGTCATGGATTTATTCCTTTTTATACCCCAAAATGATTGTGTTAAATTTTAATACAAAAGTTATATTAAATTTAGTGTGAAGTATAACTTTCTGGCGTACTGAAATGCTTCTTTTAAGTGTAAGAAAGTCAAGTGGGAATCCGAATTGTCCGCAGGTGGCTAGGTAAACAAGGAATCAGAGCAGGGCACAGAGGAGGATAGGTGTGTGGTGACATCAGTGTTCTCAGTTGGCAGCGGACATACCTATGGTATGTGTAATGCTTAAGAGCATAAATTTTGTAGACAAGACATCCCTGAGGTTGGTTTATTCCCAGTTTAGTCATTTATAAGGTGTATAATCCCTTATCTGTGAAATGAGTAAAATACATACCTGGTTGGATGGATTGTCAGTTTTAAGTTATTAGCTACACATTACATGCTTGGCAATAGTTAGTTTTTCAGTAATGGTACCAAAGAAACAAAACCAAGGTGAAAAGAAGATTCACAGTTGCTCATCAGGATATACTTTTTCTTCTACTCCACAGTGTTGAAGATACACAGCTAAACTCCTGTTCCTTGGGCTTCTTTTTTTCCTATGCTTACCATTTTCTTCACGTCAATACATTCATTCTTCAGACTGAGTACAAATATACTTGCATGGATTACTGCTTTAAACATGCTAATGGAATCTCTCTCTTGAGACTGCGTGGATTTTACTGAAACCAAATTTAAAGGCAGGTCTTAAGTCAGGCGTTTACACGTTGAGGGTAATTTTGATAGTGCCGTCGTGTACACTGGAGTAGAATGTTCTTCTCTTGACTTTTTGGAATCGTGAGGCTTATATTTTTGCCCCTTAGAAATGATAGATAATGGTTTGATGAGCAAGGTTTTGGTGGAGTTCCGAAACGTTCTTCTCATTCTGTATTTGTCTTCCTTCTCTTTTAAGGAAATACATTTCTCTTCATCTTTCTAAAAATAATGCTTGATAGGTATTTTTCTCTTCAGAGGAATTAATTTCACCTTAGTGAAGTTGACGTAATAGTGACTTAAATTAGAAATACAGTTCCATGTTCAACTGCCTTTTAAAAGTAAGAACATTGCAAGTTTACATATATTATTACATCTGAGTTCAGCCAGGGAAGCAGAATCCTATCAGCGATATAGATTAAGGCTTTTGCTATGGGATTAAAGCTACACAGTTGTGGGAACCGGTTAAGCATTCTCTATATGGTTGCTGCTCTGGAGTCTGGTATTAAGAGGCTGAAATCTGCAGGGCCATCCAGTTAGGAAGGAAAGATGAATGTGAAGTGGGAGAGAGCAAGACACATTGGAATCTCTGAGGACAAACTGGAACTCAACGTCTATCTCTCACTGCTTTCCAGCCTCTAAGGTGGGTGACGTGCAGGGTAAGCTGATGCCCTTCATCGTAGAGGTACGCAGTCACCTGGACCAGGATTCAGAGCAGCTGAAGTAGGTGATCCCGTGGGAGCTGAAGGAGCTGTGAAAGCCTGGCTGCTGCTCCTTGCCCACAAGACATGCCAACAGATCATCTGTGTCAGTGAGCTGCAGCTGTGTCTGGCCCTGCCCTGCCCTTCAAAGCAAATAAATGTGCCAATACTAACCCCAGACCATAGAGGGAAGGGAATTCTGGGAAATATAGTTCCAGCTTAGCTAAGTTAACATACCAGAAGCCACCACAGCCTGTCCCATGTCACCTTGGCCGTCTCTTTTAAGTATGGGATGTGGCCACACTAATCTTAACCATACTTAACTTCCAAAGAAAGATAACAGCAAATTATGCTTTTGCCTAATATGATGCACCTATCCTAGGCAGACCAAAAACATGCTAATCCTCTCCTTAAAAGAAGATAGATATGAAGTCCCTTTATCCCTCTCTGGGTGATGTTCACTTCTGAGTCACACTCTCCTTTTATACCCTGTAACTTCAGTATTAACATAAGAGACTAGCTAATGTTAACACTTTAATATTGGGAGATAGGGAAATGGGGAAGGGGAATAAAAAGGAAGAAATAATTGGTGGATACATATGCAGATATATTTATAGCAATATAAGGAAGAAATATAAGTATTACAGTCCTTGTTTCTGCAACTAGTCGTGTGGTGATAGACGGTATTTATAATTACCTTCTTCTACTACTCATTCCATATTCCCTTTGCCCTCAATAAACACTTTAGTTGATTATAATTCCTTGCATGGTGAGGTAACCCAGCCTTTCATTCCTGAAGAGTCTGGGTCATCAGAAGTCTTGACTGTATTGGGTTATTGTAATTTTCCATGGACTTATCTCAGGACATGGGAGTAATAAGAAGTGCCCCAGAGGATCTTCTGCATTTAGATATACTCCTCTTTAAGCCGTTAGGTAAGAGCAACGCAGTTTCCCCTTGATAGTCAGGGTCAGTCACCCTAGCTAGTATAATAACCCCCTTCTCCGCCTATTGATTCACTGCCATGAAGCAGTGTCAACTTGCAACTTAATGGATCATTGCTACGACTTCTGGTGGAAGCATTCCTCCCTTAGGAGGACTTCCATGGTAGCAGAACCCAAAGTTGCAGAGACTGGAAAGAAAAAAATTCACAGGTGGATCACTAAGGATAATAGTGAAAGGAGCTCCTCCCATTTCTATCTCTTGATTCCTGGACCTCTGAATCCCGGCTATGGAGGAAATAACACCATATATTAGTCACTGATCCAGAGTACATATTGCATCCTGGAAGATGCACTAGCTCTGCAAAGTGTTGTCACCCATCTGGCATCATAACAGAATCTTTAAAAAGGCCATTCCACTGGTTTATCAAGCCGGCTCCTTCAGGTTATTGGGGAACATAATAAGACCAGTGAATTTTTCAAGCATGAGCCCATTGCCATGCTTCATTTGCTATAAAATCAGTTCCTTGCTTGGAAGCAATCCTGTATGGAATAACATGATGGCGAAAAATCTATTCTGTAAGCCTACCCATGGAGGTTTTGGCAAAAGCATTATGGACAGGGAAGGCAAATTCCTATCTACAGCAAATATTTATTCCAGTGAGAGCAAAGCACTGCCTCTTCTATGATGAAACTAGTCTCATATAATCAACCTGCTACCAGGCTAACCTCACCCCCTCCTGGGAATTGCAGTGTCACTTTGGGACCTCAGTATTATTCTATTCAATAGGCCGATTAGCCTTGGTGAATGGTAGTCCCTGTTGCTAGGAAGATGGGTGGCTAGAGAAAGAGGCTGACTGATATCTATTGCATGAGTCATCCTTGGTGAACTTTCACATGGGACAACTATCTCTACATGCTGTGCTCGTTCAGGGAGATCTATTAGCATACTTCTTCCTTGTCATTAATTTTCAAATCATGTTCCTTCCGAGTCCTTGATCATTCAGCCAAGCCAGTAGCACAAGTCTGTGAATCTCTGTTGATCCATAATTCACACTCTCTCTTTCTAGGCAAAATAAACAGCCAGGTGCACTGCTTAAAGTTCCACCCATGAGAAATTTTCTTTTTGCTATTCTTCCTTCAGTGCCACCGCAGAGTGGGGCTGTAGTGCTACAACTGTCCACAGAAACGAGTGTAAACTAGGTTTGAATTTTTTTCTTCCTCTAAGTACCCCATGAGGCCAAAGGTGTGGATTTAGAATAAATATATAGAATAAGCAGTGTACCTGGAGTATTATGGGCCAGGGGCACCTCAGTCACTTGGATGTGCAACTTGTGCCTTCAAGACCTGCTCAAGCCTTTTCTAATATACAGCGCTTCCATCTGGTAGTGGAATGTTGCTGTGCATGCCCCAGTTTTTGGCTTGATGAATCAGACAACACCCAGATCATAATGGGAAGCTCATGTTGAATGATCAACTAACGGTTCAGTCTCTCCTGGGGCCCAATGTCAAGCCAAAAGCTGTTTCCTCAAAAGAGAATAGTTATCTGCAGAGGGTGGCATAGTTTTTGCTTCAAAATCTTGAAAGTCTGCAGTGCGATTCACATATAGGGGCCTGTCAAAAGCTCAGTACTTGATTTCTTTCTGCCACAGATGCTTCAAGCACCAGTGAGTCTTCTGAATTCCAGTGGCAGAGCAGCTTGATGACAGCCTTAGATCTCTGCAGAGTCCTGTTTTTCTGGTCCCAGTACAAAACTGGCAAGCTTTTGGATTACCTGTAATGAAAATGAAGAATATATGTTGCCTTAAAATTCCGTATCCATGGTGTCCCTTTCTTAAACGTTGGGGAGACCAGATGCAGCAATTTGTTCTTTACCCAGGAAGATATCTCAACACGTCCCAGACCATTAAACTCTTAGAAGTTTCACTGAGGAGCCAGCCCCCTGGATTTTTGTGGAATTTATTTTCTCTGATACACATATACCTTATCAAAGTATCAGAGTAGTTAATTCCTGCTTACCAGGTCCAATCAGCCTAATATCATCAATATAACAGACTAGTGACACGTCCTATGGAAAGAAAGATGATAAGGTCCCTGTGGAGTAGATGAGTGGTTCTCAATTGTGGGCAGTTGGCAGGGGACATTTGGCAATGTCTGGAGACTTTTTTGATTATCACAAGTATGTGTGTGTGGGTGAGTGGGTGGGTGCTGTTGTCATCTAGTGAGTAGAGGCCCAGGGATGCTTTTAAACAGTCCCCTACAACAAAGAATGATCTGCTCCCAAATGTCAGTAGTGCCCAGATTGTGTAACTGTGGACTAGATTATGAGATAAGGCTGGAGGTTTGAAATATCCCCGAAGTAGCATAGTGAGTGGAGCAGTAAATTGCTTCAGATGCTCTTTCTAAGAAGTATAGAGAAAAAAGCATTCACCAGCTGAGTAGCTGCACACCTGGTACCAGAGGGTATGTTGATTTGATCCAGCATGGAAACCACATGTAGAATAGCAGTTGTAATTGGAATTACCAACTGGTTAAGTTTTGATAACTTACTGTCATTTTCCAAGATTTATCTGTTTTTTGCATGGACCAAATAACTGAGTTGAAATGGAGATGGAGTGGGAATGGATGTATGGGGGGGAATTACCATCCCTGTGTCTCTGTGCTGTCATTAATCTCTGCAGTCCCTCCAGGAGGCAGTATTGCTTTTGGTTTACTATTTTGGTAAGACCACATAATTCTAATGGTTTCCTGCCCTTCCCCAGTCTGATGTCCTTATATTAATTCACAGGCCTGGGAGCCAGCGTGTAGGTTCTGGTAGGTGCTGAGTTTGTATATTCCAAGTGTCTATCCCAGAACTGGGGAGGTAACCACAGGACAGATTTGGGGTTATCTAGTTCCACAGTGAAATGAGTCCAGTTCTAAAGTTCATTGATCATCTGATTTCCTTAAGCTCCTGCTGTGACTGGTGGAACACAGTGGAGTTTTGGGTTTTGAGGAGTTATTGTTAGTTTGGAGACAGTTTGGATTTTTTTTCCCCACATGACCAGTGCATAGTCATCCTAGTAAATTAGCACAGCTCCACGTGGGGGAAAGCTAGGAGGAAGATTTACAGTATACATTTTGGGGTAAGTAGTGTTGTTTTTCTTCTGGACGTATCCTTCCCTTCATTCAAGAGGCTCTGGGTCTTGAAAGTACTCAAGTCTGGGAATTGTTTGAAATCTGTAACTATATTTTGATTCAAGTCAAAGTGTGAGCTGCAAAAGCACCTGACCTAGACCCAGAACATAACATTTCTGCCTTCCAAATCTTGCACATGTTCCTTATGGCCCATAGTAACTCTATAGAGTGAAGGGAATTTGGGGGAAACATGGCAGCTTAGTTAAATTGATGGTACAGTTGGTGGCACCGTTACGTTGAGTACAGGGAAGTTGTTATTCCTCGTATTGACCACGGGTAATTTAACTTTCCAGGCTGATCTGTGTTGCTTATATATAGTCATATCAATTGCTGCCTCGGTTTACTTACCCATTTGGAATAGCTGAGATCAGGGCCACTGTGTGTGGCTGTGTGTAAGTCCAGGGGTACCTTTGAAATGGACTAAAATGTGCAAGTTGTGCCCTGGAGTTGTGCAACACAGCAGCCTGGCTGCTGTGTGACTCTGTGACCAACATATAATAAGGATATTCCTGGCTTCTGATGGTTTGAGCTCTTTTTGATCAGATTGTTAGCTGGCAATGGCTTTTGATAGGTTGTGGCTTTTGATAACTACCTTTGCAAGGAAGTGAGAGTGTACAATTTGTTTAGCAGACACATAAGAGATGTTTTGCTCTATAAATTTTGGACAGTATTCAGAATGGTAGCTTTGGCAAATGAAATGCTTCTGAAAAAGTTTCCCCCCCCCAAAAAAATGGCTGAAAATCTAGATATTTTAGTACATGTATACTTAGAACAATTGGGTATGTATATTCCCAATATATATTCCAAAAGTATTCCACTTTGTGGTGTGTTTTAGCTCTCCTTAGTAAGTAAGCATCTAATGATCATGTGAAAACCAAGCATTTAAGTTACAGTTAAGTAAAAGGATGATGGTTAGTTGTTTAAATTAAGGTAACATTTACATATAGAGAAATGCACAGATATTTTGGCTACAGTTTAGTGAGTTTTGATAAAAGTATATACCAACCCAATCAAGATAAAGAACATTTCCATTATCCCAGAAATTTCACTTCAGCCTTTTTCTAATGAGCACACTCCCCTCTTTATTTCCATTAGTATAGATTAGGTTTGCCTGTTCCAGAACTTCATATAAGTGGATCAAGCAGTGCATTTTCCTTATTTCTTTTCACTTGTCTGTGAGGTTCATCCATGTTGTGTATATATCAACAAGTAATTCATTTTTATTGCAGAATAGTATTCTTGTGTATTAATATACCAAAATTTGTTCATCCTTTCACCCGTTGATGAACATTTGGGTTGTTTCCAGTTTAGGGCTCTTAAGAACAAAGCTGTTACAATCATTCTTGTACACGTCTTTTTTTAACTTATATTTTTATTTCTTTGGGGGAGGTACATAGGAGTGGAATTGCTGGGTTGTAGCAAAGGCATATTTTTAACTTTTTAGGAAACTGACAAGATATTTTCCAAAGTGGTTGTACCATTTTACACTCCTCCCAGCAATGTGTGAGAGTTCTCACTGTTTTTCACCAACATTTGGTGTTGTCAGTCTTTTTTATTTTAGGCATTCTGGTGGGTATTTAGTGGAATCTCCTTGTAATTTTCAATTTAAATTTCATTACTGACTAATGATGATATGTGCTTTTTTAGTGTCCTTGTTGGCCATTTGTGTATATTCTTTTGTGATATGTATGTACAAGTCTTTTGCCTATTTTAAAAGTCGGGTCAGTTGTCTTTTTGTTCTTGATTTGTACGAGTTTTTAAAAATACATTTTCTGGATAGAAGTTCTTTGTCAGAAAATATGTCTAAAATTCAAGGAAGGGTCACTGTTGGAGATAAAAGTCTTGGGAGTCATGTGGTATAGCTAATATGGAAAATCATACGATAGTAAATTCACCTAGGGAAAATGTGTAGTTAGAAAAATAGAGGGGAGTACCAATACCAAGGTGGAAGGAATTGAGATGGTTCCTTCCTTCTTGCTACAAAAACATAGATTGGCTTAACTATAAGTTTTAAGGTATATTTGCTATACAACTGAGCTCTAAAGCAGGCAGGAATGAAGAGAAATCAAAGCCAGAAAGGTAGACACAAGCTGACAGCATGACAGTGCTCAGGTCTTCTGGATACAGTGTAAGCATTGTGAAATGTGATTCCTGGGACTTCCCTGGTGATCCAGTGGTTAAGACTTCGCTTTCCAATGCAGGGGGTGCAGGTTCGATCCCTGGTTGGAGAGCTAAGATCCCACATGGCTCATGGCCAAAGAAACCAAAGCAGAAAACAGAAGCAATATTGTAACAAATTCAATGAAGATGTTAAAAATGGCCCACATCAAAAAAATCTTAAAAAAAAAAAAAAAAAGTGATTCCAGCACCCTCATATGGATAGGAGCAAGGAACAGAAGCATACTACTGAAGAAAACCATCAGACCGCAAGGGAAGAAACAAAAATAATAAATGAATAGATAAAAGACTGTAAAACAACTGGAAAACAAGTTAAAAAGTTGCAGTAAGCACATACTTATTATTAATTACCTTAAATGTCATTGGACTAAGTGCTACAAACAAAAGACATAGGGTGGCTGATTGGATGAAAAAACAGTAACCTTCAGTATGCTGCCTACAAGAGACCCACTTCAGGCCAAAGACGCACACAGGCTGACAGTGAGGGGATGGAAAAAGTTACTTCATGAAAATAGAAATGACAAGAAAGCAGGGGTAGGGTAGCAGTGCTCATATCAGACAAAATAGACTTTAAAACAAAGGCTATAACAAAAGACAAAGAAGGACATTATACAACGATAAAGGAATCAATGCAGGAAGAGGATATTACACCTACTAACATATATGCATCCAGTACAGAAGCACCTAAATATATAAAGCAAATACTAACAGACATAAAGGGAGAAACTGACAATAATACAATAATAGGGATTTTAACACTCCACTTACATCAAGGGACAGCTCATCCAGGCAGAAAATCAGTAAGGAAACAGTGATCTTAAATGACACAATGAGCCAGTTGGACTTAATAGATATCTACAGCATATAACATCCCCAAACAGCAGAATACAGATTCTTTTCAGGTGCACGTGGATGTTCTCTGGCATAGATCATATGCTAGGCCACAAAACAAATCTCAATAAATGTAAGAGGATAGAAATTAGATCAGGCATTTTTTTCTGACTGCAGTGGTATGAAACCAGGAATCAGTTACAGAAAGAAAAATGGGAAAAGCACAAACACGTGGAGACTGAACAACATGCTACTAAAAAATCAGTTGGTCAGTGAAGAAATCAAGGAGGAAATCAGAAAATACCTTGAGACAAATGAAAATGGCAACACAGTCCTCCCAAATCTGTGGAATGCAGCAAAAGCAGTTCTAAGAGGGAAGTTTATAGTGATACAGGTCTTCCCCAATAAACAAGAAAAAAACTCAAAGAACCTAACCTACTACCTAAAGGAATTAGAAAAAGAAGAATAAACAAAGCCCCAAATCAGCAGAAGGGAGGCAATAATAAAGATCAGAGAGGAAATAAATAAGGTGGAAATCAAAAAACAATAGGAAAGATCAATGAAACTAAGAGTTGGTTTTTTGAAAAGATAAACAAAATTGATAAACCTTTAGCTAGGCTTATCAAGCATAAAAGAGAGAGGACCCAAGTAAACATAATAAGAAATGAAAGGAGAAATAGCAACTGATATCACAGAGATACAAAAAGAAAATACTATGAGCAGTTATATGCCAACAGATTGGACAACCTAGAAGAAATGGACACATTTCTAGGAACATACAGCCTGCCAAGATTGAATCAAGAAGAAACAGACAATTTGAAGAGACTATCACTAGTAGTGAAATTGAATTTGTAATTTAAAAAATTCCCAGCACAGGGATTTACCTGGTGGCACAGTGGTCAAGAATCCACCTGCCAATGCAGGGGACATGGGTTTGATCCCTGGTCTGGGAAGATCCCACATGCCTCTGAGCAACAAGCCCCTGCCCCACAACTACTGAGCCTGCGCTCTAGAGCCCACGAGGCACAACTACTGAGCCTGTGTGCCACAACTACTGAAGCCCGCACTCCTAGAGCCCATGCTCCACAGCAAGAGAAGCCACCACAATGAGAAGCCCATGCACTGCAATGAAGCTGCTCGCTGCAACTAGGGAGAGCCTGCGCATAGCAACGAAGACCCAATGCAGCCAAAAAAACCTGAAAAAAAACCAAAAAAAACCCTCCCAGTACACACAAAAGTCCATGACTGGTTGGCTTCACTGGGGAATTCTACCAAACGTGTAAGGAAGAATTAATACCAGTCCTTCTCAAACTATTCCCAAAAAATTGAAGAGGAGGGAAGAGTAACAAATTCATTTTATGGGGCCACCATTACATGACACCAAAACCAAAGACACTACAAAAAAAGAAAATAACAGGCCAATATCTTTGATGAATATGGATATAAAAATCTTCAACATAGTATTAATAAACCAAATTCAACAATATATAAAAAAGGATCATACACCATGGTCAAGCTCAATTTATTCCAGGGTTGTAAGGATGGTTCAGCATTTGCAAATCATCAGTGTGATATACAATTAGCAAAAGGAAAGATAAAAACCATGTGATCCTCTCAGTAGATGCAGAAAAAGCATTTGACAAAATTTAACATCCATTCATGATAAAAACTCTCATCAAAGTGGGTCTAGAGGGGGACTTCCCTGGCAGTCCAGTGGTTAAGACTCTGCCTTCCAATGCAGGGGGTGTGGGTTCGATCCCTGGTTAGGGAGCTAAGATCTCACATGCCTCACAGCCAAAAAACCAAAACATAAAACAGAAGCAATATTGTAACAAATTCAATAAAGGCTTTAAAAATGGTCCACATCAAAAAAACTTAAATAAAAATTAAAAAAAAAACGAAGTGGGTCTAGAGGGAACATATCTCAACATAATAGAGGCCATTTAGGACAAACCCACAGCCAACATCATACTGAACAGTGAAAAGCTGAAAGCCTTTCCTCTAAATTTGGAACAAGACAAGGATGCTCATGCTTGCCATTCTATTTAAATAGTATTGGAAAGTCCTAGCTATAGCAGTCAGACAAGAAAAACAAATAAAAGCCATCCAAGTTGTAAGGGAAGAAGTAAAACTCAATATTTGCAGATGACATGATACTATAAATAGAAAACCTTAAAGTATCCACCCCAAAACTATTAGAACTAATAAATGAATTCAGTAAGGTTGCAGGATACAGTAGCTGCTTTTCTATACACTAATAATGAACTATCAGAAAGAGAAAGTAAAAAACCTGTCTAAAATCACATCAAAAAGAATAAAATACCTAGCGATAAACTTAACCAAGGAGGTGAAAGACCTATACTCTGGAAAGTATAAAACATTAATGAAGGTAATTGAAGATGATACAAGGAAATGGAAAGATATCCCATGCTTTTGGTTTAGAAGAATTAATATCGTTAAAATGGGCATACTACCCAAAGCAGTCTACAGATTTAATGCAGTCCCTGTCAAAATAACCATGATATTTTTCACAGAACTAGAACAGATAATCCTAAATTTCATGTGGAACCACAAAAGACCTTGAATTGCTAAAGCAATCTGGACAGAAAAGAACAGTTGGAGATACCACCCTCCTAGACTTCAAACTACACTATAAAGCTACAATAATCAAAACAGCATGGTGCTTGCACAAAACCAGAAACAGAGATCAATGGAACAGAATAAAGCTCCCAGAAATAAACCCACACATGTATGGGTTTATTAATTATGACAGTTAATCTGTGACAAAGGAGGCAAGAATATATAATGGAGAAAATGGAGTCTGTTCCATAAGTGGTGCTGGGAAAACCAGACAGCTACATGTGAAAGAATGAGATCAGAATGTTGCCTCCCACCCTGTATAAAAATAAACTCAAAATGGATTAAAGACCTAAGTGTAAGACCGGAAACCATAAAACTCCTAGAAGACAACATAGGCACAACACTCTTTGACATAAATTGTAGCAATATTTTTTTTGGATCTGTCTCCTAAGGCAAAAGAAGGAAACAAAAATAAATGGGGCCTAATTAAACTTAAAAGCTTTTGCACAGCAAAGGAAACCATAGACAAAAAGGACATCCTATTGAATGGAAGAAAATATTTGCACTTGATATGACTGACAGGGGCTTAATATCCAAATTGTATAAACAGTTCATACAACTCAATATCAAAAAAACAATGCAATTAAAAAATGGGCAGAAGACCGGAATAGACATTTTTCCAAAGAAGAATACAGATGGCTAACAGGCACATGAAAAGATGCTCAACATTGATGCTCAAATAAAAACAATGAGTTATCACCTCACCTCACAACTGTCAGAGTGGCTGTCATCAAAAAGCCAACAAATAATAAATGTTGGAGAGGATGTGGAGGAAAGGGAACACAGTAATTCCATTCCTGTATATATATCTGGAAAAAATGAAAACACTAATTCATAGCATAGTGTTCATAGCAGCACTATTTACAATAGCCAAGATATGGAAGTAACCTGAGTGTCCATCAAGAGATAAATGGATAAAGAAGATGTGGCATATATAATAATGGAATATTAGTCTTAAAAAAGGAAATTCTGCTATTTGCGGCAACATGGATGGACTAGAGAATATTATGGTTAGTGAAGTAAGTCAGACAGAGAAAGACAAATACTGTGTGTTGTCACATATATGAAATCTAAAAAATGATACAAACACACGTATATAGGAAAACAGAAACAGACTCACAGATAAAGAAAACAAGCTAATGGTTACTGGAGGGGAGAGGGAAGGAAGAAGGGGCCAATGAGGGGTATGGGATTATGAGACACAAGCTACCATGTATAAAATAGATAAGCAACAAGGATATATTGTATAGTGCAGGGATTTTATAGCTATTAGCTAGTAATACCTTCTAATGGAGTATAATCTGTAAAAATACTGAATCAGTGTGCTGTACGCCTGAAACTATTAAAATATTGTAAATCAGCTGTACTTCTATTTAAAAAAGCAGCAGATTATACCAAGCTGAAGATAGACTTGATGGACTAGAATATAGATCTGAGGAAATGATTTAGAATGAATCATAAAGCGATAGACATTGAGAATATTAAAGAGTGATTAGGAAATATGGAGCATAGAATGAAAAAGTACACTGTACCTTTAGTAGACATTCCAGAAGGAGATAATAACAGAAATCTTTGAGAGGCTATATTTGAAAAGATGATGGTTGAGAGTTATCCAGAATTGAGGAGATACATGTCTTTAGATTGGTACATACTGAATACCTAGCAAAATAGAGAAATCCGTACCTAGTGGAATTGCTGAATACCTAGCAGAATAAATAGAGAAATCTGTACCTAGTGGAATTGCTAAGTCAAAATAGAAAAAAAAAAATCTGAACAGCAGTCCAAGAGAAAACATTTCCCAGGTAACAATAATTAGATGAACAGTAAAGGTCTCTTTAGCGATAATTAATATATTAAAATTGGGATAATACTTTTATATAATGTGAGAGGGAATAACTATAAACCTCAAATTCTCTTCTTAATTAAACAGTCCTTTAAGAGTAAGGACAAAATAAAGGTATCTTCAGACAAAGACTGAGATTTTTCCACCTACACATCCTGACTTCTTGAACTACCAAAAAATGTTGTTTGGGAAGAAGAAAATAGAATCTAGAAAAAAGGAATTGGATGCAAGAAATAATAAGCAAAGAGTTTCAGGTTGATAAATATAAACATGGATTGTAACACTAACAAAAAGAGTAATTGCTTATTTTTAGGATGTTGGGAAAAAATGAACAAAAATGCTAGATAAGAATAACATGAACAATGCAGGGGAAAAATTGCAGTGAAAACTTCTGAGGCCTTGGTTTACTGGGGAGAGGATGTAAAATGGATTATTTGAAAGTTTAAGGCATATCGTACATTTTAAATTTTAACTAAAAGAAATAGAATGTATACCGGCTTGTAGTGAGAAGGAAAATTAAACTAAATCCAGTAGAAGGAAGAAAAGGAAAAAAAAATTTGGTATAATAATCACAGAATAAATATAAGGGGATTAAACTCCGCAGTTTAAAGAAAGGGTTTCTTAGCTTGTTAAAACCCTAACTCCAACAATTTAAAAGTGACTAAAGCTCAATGTGAATGAAATGTTGAAAGAGCTGATTAAAAACTTGGCATATTAACATTAATATCAGACGAACAAGATAAAGGGCATTATTAGAGGTAAAGTAGATCTTTACCCTAAGTAATCAAAGGTGCTATTCACATGGATATATTACTATATTACTCTAAAACACCTTAATATTATATATATTAATATTATATTAATAATTATATCCTATAATTTTACCATATTACTGAGTCTAAGTATACACAACATAGCCCCCAAATACATAAAACAAAAATTTGTCATTTTAAAGAAATTGACAAATAGTTTTTTGTTTTTAAATCTAAAGATGGAACAAACAAATAAAATGAGTAAGAATAAACAAAATTTGAACAAGCAAAATGTTTTATTCAGTGGATGTGTGTAGAATGTATACTCAAAACAGAATATACTCTTTTTGAACAGATATAGAATAGTTCAGCTAAAGTATAATTAAGATGAACATTTGTTACTCTGAATACACATATTGGAAAACAAGGGACTAAGAATTAATTAGAAAAAAACGAAGTAAGTTCAGGTCAGTTTTGCAACTTAAACTTAGCAGGTTGAACATAAGGAAAGTAGAAGGAAGGAAATAATGAAAATTAGAGCAGACAGTAAGGAAATAGAAAAACAAAAACGAGAGACATCAGTAACACCAAAAAATCTTTGAAAAGATGAATAAAATATGTTTAGGATAGGGCTGTGGTACATGAGAAGAGGAGCAAAGGGCACTGAAGTAACTGTTAGTAGGTTAGGCGGAAAATCTGGAGAGTGTTGTGTTGCAGAAGCCAAGGGAATAAAGAAAGAGTGGGCAACCATGTCAAATGTAGTTGGGTTTTTCGACATAGAGGTTTTTCGACTGGTGACCTTGAGAAGACTAGTCCCAGTGGAATGGTGGAGACAAATCTGGTTGGAGTGTGTTGAAGCAAAGATTGAGAAGTGACAACAGTTATTTACAACCACAAAAGTTTCTTTTGATACTTTTTAGGTGTAGGGGAGCAGAGTTGGAAGGGGAAATATGGTCACAATTTTCTCTTTTAAAATTAGATACAAGGGTATGTTTATATGATATTGGATGAAGTCCATTTGAGAGGGAGTAATTGATGACTCAGGTGAGGAAGAGTAAGTACAGGAACAAAACCTTTGAAAAGGTGAGACTGAATGGGATCCACAGCATGGGAGGTGATTTGGGTTTTTGATAACATCAAGGACATTTCATAAAGGTTGTTGATAGGCTGTAGTTTTGATGTGGGTAAAACATTTGAGTGGCTGTCTAATTGTTTCCGTATTATTAATGAACTATAAAGCAAAACATCATTTGGCAAGTGGGGTTATAAGAGGAGGGAGGAGAAAGCATGAAATGGAAGTTTTCAAGGGTAAAGTGAGCGTTTGCAAAGTATAATATAAAGGATTGTCGGATGGTGTTGAGCCCTCGCTTGGGATTTGTGGTCAAAAATGTAAGTGAATCAGGTAGCCCACTTGTAAATGTGTCTCTAACGATGTTGAGTTGATGCGGAGTTGAAGCATAATTGAGTTTCACAGTAATGAGGGTTTGCCAAGCAAATGTGAAAGAGGAACTGGAAAGCAGAGGAGTTAAGGAATTTTGTAAAGGAGCATTTATAGAAAAGGGTCATGGCATATCGCCTGGATAAGGAGATACATGAAGACCTGACAGGGATGAATGGTGTGAATGGGAAGGGTCAGTGGATTAGAGGTTTTGAGGTTGAAGAAAGCTTTGAATATTCCAGTGCAAGATTATTTGAATATTCTGGGGACAAGAGCTAATTACATCAAATCAGTGCTTCAAGTGCTCTCAACATCTCTATGACAAGACTTACTTAGGATACATGAAAAGTAAAAAAGTTACAAAGTCAAGAGTATAGTTTGATTATAGTGTTTATATCAGTGCATGATAAGATTTAAGCATTTTCTGGGAAGGTCCATACCATTCCATTCTCAAACACATACACGATGAGGAAAATTGTGTAAATATTGTCTGAGTTATAATTTAGATCTGCTCAAATAGTATAGACAACGGTTATAGACAGATGGTTAAAGAAAATTGGGCTTGGGTGAATGAAGAGACAGTGTGTTAGTGAATAAAAGATCCAGGGCTTCCCTGGTGGCGCAGTGGTTGGGAGTCCGCCTGCCGATGCAGGGGACACGGGTTCGTGCCCCGGTCTGGGAAGATCCCACGTGCCGCGGAGCGGCTGGGCCCGTGAGCCATGGCTGCTGAGCCTGCGCATCCGGAGCCTGTGCTCCACAATGGGAGAGGCCACAACAGTAAGAGGCCCGTGTACTGCAAAAAAAAAAAAAAAAGATCCAGTATTCTGCATTTGGAGTTTGGCCAGGCTGCTGTTGTGTTCTGTTTACTTCTAGATGTTCTAGATTTCAGAATTTCACTGATAAAAATTTTTTTAAAAACAAACAAAAATAAGAACATTTTTGTTTGGCAAGTAAGCGGGGGGGGGGAGGGGGGGAAGCTCACCATGAGTTATCAACATAATTACTTTACAAAAAAAGATAGCTTAATATCAAATGAGTAGAAGGACATCGCCTCAGAATAAAGAATGGTCCTTTTAAGAGAGAGCATTTGGCAATCTTATACTAACAATGTATATACATTAACATACACACACCAATATATTGTCCTTAGTGTGCTGAGGACCTGTGTAAATGTCCATCTACTGGGGGATATTTCAGAAACACCTACCTTGCTCATTTGAGAACCTACCTAGGCAGTAGCCTAGTTTGTCTCATTATTGTTATCAAAAAAAACAGTAGCTAAGGTAGAATTTTAGCCATAATGAGTTAAGGAATTTGAAGTTCCACATTGAACCTTGTGAGGATTTCCATGAAATGGTCAGGACCTTTACAAACTCCCACCTCCCCCAATCCAATTACATTCTGCACAGATCCTTATTCCTGCTCATCCTGCATTTAAGTAGGTAACTTGGCCAGAGCCAGGCACAAAACTAAGACACAAATGTCTTGGCTGACTGGGACTGTCTTTCATTGCTGTATCTACAGAATGTGGATCATAGTATGTTGCCCAGTAAATGTCTGCAGTGAACTTCAGTGAAGTAGTCGATCCCAATGGCAGCTCCTGATAGTGGAAGGAAAAAATCCTTTCAAGCTGTAAATTAATGTACTTCTTGATTTTGGTGAGTAGTAAATAAAACCTGTAAGGGCAATGAGAAAATTTTTTTAAAGATATAACACAAAAGCCTGAATTATTTACCTGGATAATAATGGCTAACATTTATTGAATGCTTACGAAGTACCTCTCCCTGTATTGTGTGTTCTTCATCCATTTACTCAACAAATATTTATCAAGTTCCTACTTGTGCGTAATGAGCACTGCTTCTAGGCACCAGGGATATAGAAGTAAATAAGACAGACAAGATTTTTACTCTTAAGAGAGAGGTCATATGAAAGCAAGTAACTTGTAAAGTAACAGTTTTAGTCAGTAGTAAGTGATATGAAGATAATAAAGAAGAGTTAAAGAATGGAGAGAAACTGGTGGGAGGTGGTTAGAGAAGACCCGCAGTGTAGGTGGGAGACAGTTGAACATAGCTCTTTGAAGTAGGTCCTATCATCACTGTGTTTCCCAGGTTAGGTAACTTGCCCAAGGTCACACAGCTGTTAAGTCTCATTCAAGTCAGGCAGCCCGACTCCAGACCCATTTCTTTTAATCGCTGCGCTAGGGTCTGTGGAAGTGAATAATCAAATCATGTTTTCAGTGGAAGTGTTTTTATTTGAACCCAGCCATTTTTTGCTTTAAAAACTGATAATCCTGTTTATCCAGACCGAATGCTCTCCTCCTTCATGTGCTGTTTTCCTTTTGGTCATTTCACTCTTAATCAGCACTTCTGTTTGAGGATAGCAGTAGAAAAGAGAAGGGTTGCCAAGTTAAAATGGATTACATGCTTATTCATTAAAAACATTAGTTTGTTGAGGGACAAAGTAGAAACTATTGCATTAAGTGGCTTTTAAATGGTCTGTGGATTTAATTTCTCTCTGTTCTCTGTGATTTTCACTTAATGCAAATACTTCGGAGTTTTTGGTTTGTAATTTCTTTTTGTGGCTTAGAGTTGAAACTATATTTAACTGAAGGCTGTGTATAACCTAATGAGGATTAGAGGCTGCATTGAGGAAGTCCATCATTGTATGGGTCTTATATTTTTGGATGTTCGCTCATTCATTTCACACGAGAGCCTTGTAGGCCAGGTTGTAGGCCAGGTATCTTGGACAAGGTGTTTTGCTCAGTGAGAGACAAACAAATCAGCACCTTTTCTGCCCCCTGGAGATGTACAGTTATTTAATTATAGTGACAATTGCTAGAAAGGTGAAAGACCAGATGTATATGCAAATTATTTCCTATATATATTATCCAGATAGGTTCCAGGTGGTACAAGATGGGCAAAAGAAGATTTACTGAGTTACAACTCAGGTGGCCAGAAAATAACTGTTTATTGTTGGAAAACAGCTCTAGCGGACAGAAAAATAACATGCTATGTATACCTATTAATAATTACCATATCATATCAAAACTGTATTAGTTTTTCCCACTAACTTTTAATATTTACGGCCATTTCTTGTTACCATGTTCGTTCAGCAATTGTAGGTTCTCAATTAATGTTTGTTAAACTAAACAATGTGATGTTGAGGTATACGGGTTTCATCTTATTCCTGAAGTAATTGAAGTAATACTATTTTTTCATATTTAAGACAGTTTATTCAGATACCAAAGGGGGAATCCTCCAAAATAATTTACTCTTTATTCTCATTCTGTTTTTTACTAGATTACCTTTCCTCCTTTTTTCTCTTTTTTTTTTTTTTTTTTTTTTTTGAGGGAGAGACATTCTGCTTGTATTATAGTTTAGGCCAGTACAAAGCTACCCATTTTATGCAAAAGGATATAAAATTCCAAGTGTGGAACATTCTGCTTTTATATCTCGATAAGGCATTGTTTGCAACAGTTTTTGCATTAAGAATGGAATAGTAGATGTGAAAAATGACTAGATTTTAAGGGGGAAATTAGATTACTATATTTTGATCACATTCATGAGATATTTTTCCATTCCTTTCTAACTGAGCATTTAAGCTGTGAAATAGATGATTGGTTTTCTTAGCAGTGACCATCACTGAGAGCCTGTGATTAGCTAACAGCCAGTTTCAGATGGTGCCACAGTAGTGAAGTTGTTCTGATGGCACTGTCGGTAGAGCACTGCTTTGACACTTGCTTTGGTAAACTGGTTCACACTCTCTGTTGACATTGTCCTCAGGGTTTCGGAGGTATAGAAGGAAATGCTGAAAGATCAAAGTGTGCTTTTACTTGCAGTATTCTGTGAGGGTTGGCTACAAGGTGGTAGACTGTTGGTCTTGGGTCTACTGCAGAGTGGGGCATTTGGAGCAACAAAGTTTACTGGGAGTGGGTGGAGGCAAAGACCTCCCCAGACCAAAAGCTCTCGCCCTGGACTCTGCTGGAGGAAACCACCCAAATCATGGTGGCCAGTGAGCGATACAAACGGGATTTCTCCTTGTCCATGTCCTTCAGAACTCTCATCAGATCTTTGATCTCTTCCTCTCTCCATCTTGATTTTAGCTGTTGGCAAGTCTGGGCAACCATAGGCCTCTGCCAGCAGCTGAGCCTGCCCTGCAAATGAATGAGAGTTGATAAGGACGCATGTTCTCTGTAAGTGCTCACCTCGGAAAAGGGTTCCAGAAGGACTGCTTTTGCTATTTTCAGACCCTGTTAATTTGGGGATAGGAGGAGGGTTTGGGGAGGTGAATTAGCATTCTAGCGAAGAGTGAGCCAGACCTGGCCTCGACTCCTAGAATTGCCATTTCCTAGGTATGTGGCCACTGCCAATTTGTTTTACTTGCCAAGTTTCTGGTTTCTCATCTATAAAGCGGGTAATGTTTTCAGCTTCTCACGTATACCCTGAGGATTAAATAAAATCATGTCTAAATAAAGCAGTCACCACAGAGGACATCGTCAGTACGTATTGAATAAATGATGGCTGCTGTTATTGTTGGTAGACTGGTAGTAACGTTATTCCTGTTTTCAGGGATTACAAGTAGGTGCCAGTGTATTCTGGTCATAGTAGAGTTCGGATAAAATGAGGGAGGAGCAGCCAGATGAGAGAACCACCATTTGAGAGGTAAATATAACCTGTTTATTCTTGATTGATCTGTTAGTGGGTCATACGGAGCACACCATTTCACCATAGCTCTAATCACTAGAATTTTCTAGTTTGGATCTCTGTCTGTAGACCAGACTAGTCGCACTTGAAACTATTATTGATAAGGCACATTGCTGAGAGCAAACCATTGCTAGGGATTTATTTTATTTTATTTTGAAAACTAAGGTAATGTGAGTGGTGTAAATACACTGTGCTTGCCATGCTCAGTAAATGTGGCTTTTAGTTTGATGTAGACCCACTTGTTTATTCTTGCCTTTGTTGCCTTTGCTTTTGATGTCAGATCATAAAATTGAAGATAAAAAAATGAAAACATCATCATGTAGGAGGTGTGCAGTTAACGTCTGGTGAATAAATTCAGGCAGACTTTACCTTGCTTGTCACTGATAGAAACTAACTACCCAATAGTCTTTTTACTTTATTTAAGTATTTGTGATGACAGGTGATGTATTCAAATACGTGAAAATTTTTAAAGTTTGAAAGAGTATACCTTTTGCTAATCTAGTCTCTAGTTATCATAAGTTTTTTCCAGAGATATTTTATGCATTTATAAGCAAATATAGATCTCCTCCCACCAAGGTTTACACAAGTGGCAGCCCTGTGATACTCACTCTTTCCCTTGATTTTTTTTAAGAGTATATCTTGGAGATTATTCCATATCACTAAATAAAGATCTTCTTTAAAAAAATTGCTTAGTACCCTACTATATGGATATATTTAACCAAGTTTCCCACTGATGGCTATTTACGTTGTTTCTGACCTTTTCTTATTATAAATGTTACGTTGCAGCGAGTACATCTGTCTTATAAATGTCACTTCGCATTTCTCACTTATGGGAGTTTATTTGTAGGCTAAGTTCTTAGAGCAGAGTAGGGATACTGGCTCAGAGAGTTAAGTACTTAAGAAGCCTCCGACAGGGCATAATAAATATTTGTGTTTTACCTGAGAGGGAAGAGAGGATAGTTAGGATAGGCTCTGGTGGTATGCTAGGCCTTTTAACCTTAACGGCTTCTTTATGCCTCTTCAGGAAACTGAATAGATATCTGAAAGCTAGAATTGCTAATCTGGTGTTTCCTCCTACTGTAAAACAACTCTTAAAAGGACTATATTTTTGGTATCAGAAATATTGAAAGATATTTGTTCCATTTTGGTGTATGACAAGGACAGTGATTACAGTATGTTCCAGTATTGATTATATGCCAGACACTGTGTTAAATGCTTTGTTTCATGTAATTCTCATTAAAAACCCTTCGAGGTCTAAGTAATATCGCTATTTTATAGATGAGTAAACTGAGGCTCAGAGAAGCTTCCTAAATAAAAGTCACAGAGCTATAAAGTGGTGTAGACAGTTTGACCCTAGATCTCTAGTTTCAAAGCTTATCTTCTTATATACCACATGACCCCTGCTTTCTATCCATCCTGGTGTTTGGGTACATTCTGTTACTTTTAACTTTTTTTTACTCCATTTGTTTTATTCTTTGTTTTTATTTTTTTTAACATCATTATTGGAGTGTAATTGCTTTATGATGGTGTGTTAGTTTCTGCTTTATAACAAAGCGAATCAGCTATACATACACATATATCCCCATATCTCCTCCCTTTTGTGTCTCCCTCCCACCCTACTTATCTCACCCCTCTAGGTGGTCACAAAGTACCGAGCTGATCTCCCTGTGCTATGCGGCTGCTTCCCACTAGCTATCTGTTTTCCATTTGGTAGTGTATATATGTCCATGCCACTCTCTCACTTCGTCCCAGCTTACCCTTCCCCCTCCCCATGTCCTCAAGTCCATTCTCTACGTCTGCGTCTTTATTCCTGTCCCGGCCCTAGGTTCTTCAGAAGCTCTTTTTTTTTAGATTCAATGTGTATGTGTTAGCATATGGTATTTGTTTTTCTTTCTGACTTACTTCACTCTGTATGACAGACTCTAGGTCCATCTACCTCACTACAAATAACTCAATCTCGTTTTTTTTATGGCTGACTAATATTCCATTGTATATATATATGCCACATCTTCTTTATCCATTCGTCTGTCACTGGACACTTAGGTTGCTTCTATGTCCTGACTGTTGTAAATAGGGCTGCAGTGAACATTGTGGTACATGACTCTTTTTGAATTATGGTTTTCTCAAGGTAAGTGCCCAGTAGTGGGATTGCTGGATTGTATGGTAGTTCTATTTTTAGTTTTTTAAGGAACCTCCATACTGTTCTCCATAATGACTGTATCAATTTACATTCCCACCAACAGTGCAAGAGGGTTCCCTTTTCTCCACACCCTCTCCAGCATTTATTGTTTGTAGATTTTTTGATGATGGCCATTCTGACTGGTGTGAGGTGATACCTCATTATAGTTTTGATTTGCATTTCTCTAATCATTAGTGATGTTGAGCATCCTTTCATGTGTTTGTTGGCAATCTGTATATCTTCTTTGGAGAAATGTCTATTTAGGTCTTCTGTCCATTTTTGGAATGAGTTATTTGTTTTTCTGATATTGAGCTGCTTGTATATTTTGGAGATTAATCCTTTGTCAGCTGCTTCATTTGCAAATATTTTCTCCCATTCTGAGTTTTCTTTTGGTCTTGTTTATGGTTTCCTTTGCTGTGCAAAAGCTTTTAAATTTCATTAGGTCCCATTTGTTTATTTTTGTTTTTATTTCCATTCCTCTAGGAGGTGGGTCAAAAAGGATCTTGCTGTGGTTTATGTCATAGAGTGTTCTGCCTATGTTTTCCTCTAAGACTTTTATAGTATCTGGCCTTACATTTAGGTTTTTAATCCATTTTGAGTTTATTTTTGTGTATGGTGTTAGGGAGTGTTCTAGTTTCATTCTTTTACATGTATCTGTCCAGTTTTCCCAGCACCACTTACTGAAGAGGCTGTCTTTTCTCTACTGTATACTCTTGTCTCCTTTATCAAAAATAAGGGGACCATATGTGCGTGGGTTTATCTCTGGGCTTTCTAACCTGTTGATCTGTATTTCTGTTTTTGTGCCAGTACCACACTGTCTTGATTACTGTAGCTTTGTAGTATAGTCTGAAGTGGGGGGCCTGATTCCTCCAGCTCTGTTTTTCTTTCTCAAGATTGCTTTGGCTATTCGGGGTCTTTTGTGTTTCCATACAAATTGTGAAAATTTTTGTTCTATTTCTGTGAAAAATGCTGTTGGTAGTTTGATAGGGATTGCATTGAATCTGTAGATTGCTTTGGGTAGTATAGTCATTTTCACAATGTTGATTCTTCCAATCCAAGGACATGGTATATCTCTTCATCTGTTTGTATCATCCTGAATTTCTTTCATGAGTGTCATAGCATACAGGTCTTTTGTCTCCTTAGGTAGGTTTATTCCTAGGTATTTTATTTATTTTTTTTGCAATGGTAAATGGGAGTGTTTCCTTAATTTCTCTTTCAGATTTTTCATCATTTGTGTATAGGAATGCAAGAGATTTCTGTGCATTAATTTTGTATCCTGCTACTTTACCAAATTCATTGATTAGCTCTAGTAGCTCTCTGGTAGCATCTTTAGGATTCTCTATGTATAATAACATGTCATCTGCAAACAGTAGCGGTTTTACTTCTTCTTTTATGATTTGGATTCTTTTATTTCTTTTTCATCTCTGATTGCTGTGGCTAAAACTTCCAAAACTATGTTGAATAAGAGTGGTGAGAATGGACAATGTTGTCTTGTTCCTGATCTTAGAGGAAAGGATTTCAGTTTTTTACGATTGAGAACTATGTTGGCTGTGGATTTGTCATATATGGCCTGTATTATGTTGAGGTACGTTCCCTCTATGCCTACTTTCTGGGGTTTTTTTCATAAATGGGTGTTGAATTTTGTCGAAAGCTTTTTCTGCATCTGTTGAGATGATCATATGGTTTTCCTTGTTCAATTTGTTAGTATGGTTTATCACATTGATTGATTTGCATATATTGAAGAATCCTTGCATTCCTGGGATAAACCCCACTTGATCATGGTGTATGATCCTTTTAATGTGCTGTTAGATTCTGTTTGCTAGTATTTTGTTGAGGACTTTTGCATCTATGTTCATCAGTGATATTGGTCTGTAGTTTTCTTTCTTGGTGACATCTTTGTCTGGTTTTGGTATCAGGGTGATGGTGGCCTCGTAGAATGAATTTGGGAGTGTTCCTCCCTCTGCTGTATTTTGGAAGAGTTTGAGAATGATAGGTGTTAGCTCTTCTCTAAATGTTTGATAGTATTCACCTGTGAAGCCATCTGGTCCTGGGTTTTTGTTTGTTGGAAGATTTTTAATCACAGTCTCAATTTCAGTGCTTGTGATTGGTCTGTTTATATTTTCTATTTCTTCCTGGTTCATTCTTGGAAGGTTGTACTTTTCTAAGAATTTTTCCATTTCTTCCAGGTTGTCCATTTTATTGGCATATAGTTGCTTGTAGTAATCTCTCATGATCCTTTGTATTTCTGCAGTGTCAGTTGTTACTTCTCCTTTTTCATTTCTAATTCTGTTGATTTGAGTCTTCTCCCTTTTTTCTTGGTGAGTCTAGCTAATGGTTTATCAATTTTGTTTATCTTCTCAAAGAACCAGCTTTTAGTTTTATTCATCTTTGCTATCATTTCCTTCTTTTCTTTTTCTGATCTGATCTTTATGGTTTCTTTCCTTCTGCTAACTTTGGTTGTGTTTTTGCTCTTCTTTCTCTAATTGCTTTAGGTGTAAGGTTAGGTTGTTATTTGAGATGTTTCCTGTTTCTTAAGGTAGAATTGTATTGCTATAAACTTCCCTCTTAGAACTGCTTTTGCTGCATCCCATAGGTTTTGTGTCGTCGTGTTTTCATTGTTATTTTTTTCTAGGTATTTTTTGATTTCCTCTTTGATTTCTTCAGTGGTCTCTTGGTTATTTAGTAGTGTATTGTTTAGCCTTTATGTGTTTGTATTTTTTACAGATTTTCCCCTGTAACTGATATCTAGGCTCGTAGCGTTGTGGTCAGAAAAGGTACTTGATACAATTTCAATTTTCTTAAATATACCAAGGCTTGATTTGTGACCCAAGATATGGTCTATCCTGGAGAATGTTCCATGAGCACTTGAGAAGAAAGTGTATTCTGTTGTTTTTGGATGGAATGTCCTATAAATATCAGTTAAGCCCATCTTGTTTAATGTTTCATTTAAAGCTTGTGTTTCCTTATTTATTTTCATTTTGGATGATCTGTCCATGGGTGAAAGTGGGGTGTTAAGGTCCCATGCTATTATTGTGCTGCTGTTGACTTCCCCATTTATGGCTGTTAGTATTTGCCTTATGTATTGAAGTGCTCCCATGTTGCATGCATAAATATTTACAATTGTTATATCTTATTGGATTGATTCCTTGATCATTATGTAGTGTCCTTCTTTGTTTCTTATAATAGTGTTTATATTAAAGTTTATTTTGTCTGATGTGAGAATTGCTACTCCAGCTTTCTTCTGATTTCCATTTACATGGAATATCTTTTTCCATCCCCTCACTTTCAGTCTGTATGTGTCCCTAGGTCTGAAGTGGGTCTCTTGTAGACAGCATATATACGGGTCTTGTTTCTGTATCCATTCAGCTAGTCTGTGTCTTTTGGTTGGATCATTTAATCCACTTACATTTAAGGTGGTTATCGATATGTATGTTCCTCTTCCCATTGTCTTAATTGTTTTGTTATTGTAGGTCTTTTCCTTCTCTTGTGTTTCCTGCCTAGAGAAGTTTCTTTAGCATTTATTGTAAAGCTGGTTTGGTGGTGCTGAATTCTCTTAGCTTTTGCTTGTCTGTAAAGGTTTTAATTTCTCTGTTGAATCTGAATGAGATCCTTGCTGGGTGGAGTAATCTTGGTTGTAGGTTTTTCCCTTTCATCACTTTAAATATGTCCTGCCACTTCTTTCTGGTTTGCAGAGTTTCTGCTGGAAGATCAGCTGTTCACCTTATGGGGATTCCGTTGTATGTCAGTTTTTGTTTTTCCCTTGCTGCTTTTAATATTTTTTCTTTGTATTTAATTTTTGATTGTTTGATTGATATGTGTCATGGCGTGTTTCTCATTGGATTTATCCTGTAAGTCACTCTCTGCGCTTCTCGGACTTGATTGACTATTTCCTTTCCCATATTAGGGAAGTTTTCATTTATAATCTGTTCAAATATTTTCTCAGTCCATTTCTTTTTCTCTTCTTCTTCTGGGACCCCTGTAATTCAAATATTTTTGCGTTTAATGTCCCAGATGTCTCTGAGACCGTCCTGATTTCTTTTCATTCTTTTTTCTTTATTCTGCTTTGCGATAGTTATTTGCACTATTTTATCTTCCTGGTCATTTATCCCTTCTTCTGCCTCAGTTATTCTGGTATTGATTCCTTCTCGAGAATTTTTAAATTCATTTATTGTGTTGTTCATCATTTTTTGCTTGCTCTTTAGTTCTTCTCGGTCCTTGTTAAACATTTCTTGTATTTTCTCCATTCTAGTTCCAAGATTTTGGATCATGTTTACTATTATTACTCTGAATTCTTTTTCAGGTAGACTGCCCATTTCCTCTTCATTTGTTTAGTCTGGTGGGTTTTTACTTGGCTGCTTCACCTGCTGTGTTTGTTTGTTTTCTCATTTTGCTTATCTTACTGTGTTTGGGGTTTACTTTTCACAGGCTGCAGGTTTGTAGTTTCCGTTGTTTTTGGTGTCTGCCCTCAGTGGCTAAGGTTGGTTCAGTGGGTTGTGTAGGCTTCCTGGTGGAGGGGACTGGTGCCTATGTTCTGGTGGATGAGGCTGGGTCTTTTCTTTCTGGTGGGCAGGAACGCGTCCGGTGGTGTGTTTTGGGGTGTCTCTGACCTTATTATGATTTTTAGGCAGCCTTTCTTCTATGGGTGGGGTTGTGTTCCTGTCCTGTTAGTTGTTTGGCATAGGGTGTCTAGCACTATAACTTGCTGATTGTTGGGTGGAGCTGGGTCTTAGTGTTGAGGTGGAGATCTCTGGGAGAGCTTTCGCCGTTTGATATTACGTGGAGCTGGGGGGTCTCTGGTAGACCGGTGTCCTGCACTCGGCTCTCCCACTTCAGAGGCACAAGCTTGACACCTGGCCAGAGCACCAAGAGTCTGTCAGCCACATGGCTCAAGGAAAGGGAGGAAAAAAAGAAAGAAAGAAGAAAATAAAGTCAAATCAAGTTATTAAAATAAGTTAAAAATTTTTTTAAAATAAAAAACGTTTCAAGTAATTAAGAAAAAGAAAATAAAGAAAGAAGAAGGGAGCAACTAAACCAAAAAACAAATCCAGCAATGATAACAAGCACTAAAAACTATACTAAAAAAAAAAAACCGAAAAACGGAGAGACAGAACCCTAAGATAAATGGTAAAAGCAAAGCTGTACAACCAAAATCACACAAAGAAGCATACACATACACACTCACAAAAAGAGAAAAAGGAAGAATTATGTGTATATTTATATATCAAGATAAAAAGAGAACAACCAAATCAGTAAACAAATCTACCAGTGATAATAAACTCTAAATACTAAACTAAGATAGACATACAACCAGAAGCAAATTAGATGCAGAAAGCAAACCCCAAGTCTACAGTTGCTCCCAAAGTCCACTGCCTCAATTTTGGGGTGATTCATTGTCTATTCAGGTATTCCAGGGATGCAGGGTGCATCAAGTTGATTGTGGAGATTTAATCTGTTGCTCCTGGGACTGCACGGAGAAATTTCCTTTTCTCTTGTTTGTTCGCACAGCGCCTGGGGTTCAGCTTTTGATCTGACCCTGCCTCTGCATGTAGGTCACCCTCTGGCATCTGTTCTTCACCCAGACAGAGAAGGGCTTTAAAGGAGCGGCTGATTAGGGGGCTCTGGCTCACTCAGGCTGGGGGGAAGGCGGGGTACGGAATGCTTGGTGAGCTTGCAGCGGCAGAGGCCGGCATAACATTGCAACAGCCTGAGGCATGCCATGTGTTCTCCTGGGGAAGTTGTCCCTGGATCATGAGACCCTGGCACTGGCGGGCTGCACAGCCTCCCAAGAAGGGAGGTGTGGAGAGTGACCTGTGCTTGCACACAGGCTTCTTGGTGGCAGCAGCAGCAGCTTCAGCATTTCATGCCCGTCTCTGGTGTCTGTGCTGATAGCCGCGGCTTGCGCCCGTCTCTGTCTCTAGAGCTCGTTTAGGCGGTGTTCTGAATCCCCTCTCCTCGCGCACCCCGAAACAATGGTATCTTGCCTCTTAGACAGGTCCACACTTTGTCCCAGAGTCCCTCCTGGTTAGCTGTGGCACCCTAGCCCCCTTCAGGCTGTGTTCATGTAGCCGACCACAGTCCTCTCCCTGGGATCCGACCTCCAAAGCCCAATCCTCAGCTCCCAGCCCCGCCCGCCCCGGCGGGTGAGCAGACAAGCCTCTCAGTCTGGTGAGTGCTGGCCAGCACTGAACTTCTGTGCAGGAATCTCTCCGCTTTGCCCTCTGCACCCCTGTTGCTGTGCTCTCCTCCGTGGCTCCAAAGCTTCCCCCCTGCCACCCCCAGTCTCCACCAGTGAAGGGTCTTCCTAGCGTGTGGAAACCTTTTCTCCTTCACAGCTCCCTCCCAGAGGTGCAGGTCCCGTCCCTATTCTTTTGTCTCTGTTTTTTCTTTTTTCTTTTGCCCTACCCAGGTACATGGGGAGTGTCTTGCCTTTTGGGAAGTCTGAGGTCTTCTGCCAGCATTCAGTAAGTTTCTGTAGGAGTTGTTCCACATGTAGATATATTTTTGATGTTTGTGGGAAGGAAGGTGACCTCCCTGTCTTACGCCTCCGCCATCTTGAAGGTCTCTCCCACTCCATTTGTTTTAGAGTGTCTCATAGGCAGCATATAGGTGAATTTAGGCATACTTCTCCCCCAGTGTAAAAGTCTTACTTTCGAATAGTTACTTTTAAATAACGCACTTATGCTCCAATAATATGATACATTTATTTAGTTTTGTTAAATTATTTTATTTGAACCTTTTTAGTGCTTCTTGATGTTTGTACATTCTCAGGCATTTTAGGTACAACAGTAAACAAAACAGACAAATACCTCTGTTCTTATCAGAGTGAGGGAGGGAAGAGAAAGCTAATAGATTAATAAATAAGTAGAGCAAGGGGGTAATGTGGCATCAAATAGGTCAGAGTAAACCTCACTGAGAGGGTGAAATTTGGGGAAAGATTTGGCTTGCTGAGGGAGTTGGCCAAACGGGTATCTGAGAGAAGAATGTTCCAGGCAAAGGGAATGGCTAGACCAAAGGTCCTTTTGTACAAGTGTGCCAGCTGTGCTTGAAGAACATCTATGAGCCCACATTGACTGGAGCAAGGTGAGTGAAAAAAAGGGGAGTGATAGCAAATGAAGTCAGAGAGGTAATAGGGGGTCAGAATTTGTTGGGCCATTATAAGGACTTGGATTTTTACCCTGAGTAGAATGGGGAAGGTTAGAAACAGAGTGACATGTTAGGAGGCTCTTAGGAGGCTAATGCAGTAATCCAGGTAGCTCAGACTTGAGTGGTAGCAATGGGGATGGTGAGAGTAGCTGGATTCTGGATATATTTTAAGGTAGAACCAGCAGGATTTCCTGACAGATTGAATTGAGGATGAGAGAAAGAGAGAGAGGGAGGGAGGGAGGGTTGGAAGGGTCCGAGTTAAGGATGACCCTAGAGTTTTGGGTCTGAGCACCTGGAAGGATGGATTTGTCTGCAGTGAGATGGAGGGGGCTGTGTTGGGGCAGGTTGTGTAGGAATTGGGGATGGAGACCAATTTGGGACAAGCTGAGGTTGGGATATCAACAGAAATCTAAATGGTCATGTCAAGGTGGCAGTCTGGAGTTTGGGAGAGTTGAATGGAGATAGAAATTTTGGAGTTGTCTGCACATACATGTTACTTAAAGCTATGAGGCTGGGTGGAATCACTAAGGGAGTTAGTATAGTGTGGACAGAGACGACAAAGAGTACCAAGGTCTGAATTCCTGGAGCCCTTCAATATTAGGAAGTTGGGGAGAAGGGAAGGAAACAACAAGGTCTGAAAAGGTGCCTTCAGGCAGGAGGAATATGTGAAAGCAAAGTAGAGAAAGAATTTAAGGGAGGAAAGAAGGATCAACTCGTTTAAGAGATGCTTGTGAGTCAAGTACGCTATTTTTCCTGTGTTCTGGTCTCTGGTTTTCATCTCTTCCCTCCCCCTCCCCTCTAATTTTTCTTGTTTGAGAGGTGGTCTAGAATAGCGGTTGAGAACATGACTCTTGAAGCCACACTCCCTGGGTTTCAATCCCAGCTCTGCTATTTCGTAGACAGCTGAGCGACGCTGGGAGCCCTGTCAGGCTGGCTTCTGACACAACTTCCTTAATAATTGCCACCTTTCTTGCTTCTGGCACAAGATGTGTCCCAGGTTTATCTTGTAAATCTCCTGCCCCCCAGACCTGGAATCAGCCATTTTTCTAATGAGGGTGCCATTGTAACTCGGTTGTCTGCGTCTCTAGGCCTTTTTTGTGGCCAGGATCAGGAAGTAGGCATTTTGTTAAAGTAAAAAAAGCATGAGTTCATACTGATAGTAGTACTTCAAATTTAATGCTACATGATTTTACTTTGATTTTATACTGAAGTTTTAAAATAACATGAATACATATTGTGATTATTTATTTGCTTTATCATATTATATGTATATATACATATATAAAATACAGTCTCCAAATAATATCACTATTAATCAGACTACTGAACGATATTTAACAGTTCTTTGTCTAAAAGTGTTGTTGCTCTAAGGATATGCAGTCCAAACACAGTTCTAAAGTCACTTAAAGGAATTTTTTTTCTTTTTGGTTGTTTTACCAATTTGACATATAGTTAAGTTCATGTGTTTCATTTTGTTTTAAATATTTCAGGGTTACTTTTTACTTTTAGTTTTGATTTCGTTGGTTGAATATTTAAAACATTTACATGGTTTCTAAATTGAAGCTGTGTAACAAGGTGTATTCAGTGAAGTCTTACTCCCTCCCTGTCTCTCATTCTCGTTCCCTCCCTCCCCCATAGGTAACCATTTTCCTCAGTTTTCAGTTTATCCTAGTGTTCTTTTGCAAATACAAGCAACTGTGTGTATGTGTTGTAGAGAAGGTTTAGCTAAAGTGGTGGGGTGTTTTTTTTTTTTCTTTCCCGTTTCCTGGAGTAATTCTTCCTGATTTCTTTATAAGTCCCCCCGCCTCCCCCGCCATCCAGTGTCTAAGCATAGGTACAGTGTGGGAATCTTTTACTTATAGTTCATCCTTTGGATGGGGAATTTTATCTAGACGTGCTTTTTGCTCAAGAATAATGTGTGTGAATTTTCCTTGACTTGTTTCCCCATTTAGTGGAAATAGAACTTGAGCTGACAGCTCTGTTTCATTATATATGGGTTCATAGCCTCTTTTCAGTTCTTAGTAGCTTGAAGGAAGTGGTGAGTGGTAAGGAGATTGAGATTATGGTGGAGGTTGGTGCAGACGGGATCAGGTAACTTCATGTAAGGTGTAATTTCTTAGAATAGTTTCACTGAATTTTAAGGGTTTCAGAGTCACATCTAGCTCATTGGGGAATACTTCTTGGATTTTGGTCTTTCTTTCCAGAATGAGAAGATCTACAATCCTTTTTACTAGTTAGGAAATTGAGTTGGAGAAAGTTAAGATGATCTCACCACATGGTTCTTTTCAGGTAGCAACTAGCCCATCTGCCATTTTTCGGGTGGTCTACCTATACATCTGGTCATCAGCCCTCCTAGTTAGGGGTTATTAGTAAGGGCCCTCTGAAACTGTTCAGTTAGCATTTTTTATTAATTTGAAGTTTGAGAAATGGGTTGTGGCTACATTATGATTATTACTTGTTTCTTTCATACTTCATTAATTTTGGTTGGTTATAAAGAAGGAATTATACAAATGTGCTGTCACCTACCATTTGCCCCCAAAAGTTCTACTTCAATTTTTAAAAACATGTCTCCAACTATATTTATAGTTTATTACACCTGAGTTTGAATCCCAATAATGCAACTTATTGGATTGAATTTGAGTACATTATTCAACCAGTTAACATATGGTACAGAGTGAACGTTCAATAAGTGCTGGTTCCCTCTTCCCTTGCCCATTCTCTTAGATAAACTTGAAAAAATCATTTGTTTCGTTATATTGAAGAGTTAATGTACGTGCATATAGAACAACATTCCAAATATTTTAAAAGGTACATTAGAAAAAGAAAGTGTTCCCTCTATTCCTGATTCCCAGTACCCCAATTCCTCTCCCAAATGAGAACTACTTACACTTATGTCTCTTGTGTAATCTCCTGAAGATATTCTCTTCTTATCGAAGCATGGGGATTTGTACATGGGCACACACACACATACAAAGAGCATACCTACCACACATACATGGTCAGTTCCCTACTGTTGAATATTGACGCTTGTTTTATGTTTTGCTGTTACAGAAAGTGCTGCAGTAGATTACTTTGTATGAGTTCATTGTTTTGAATCATTTGTGATTATATCTGTAGCATAAATTACTAGAAGTAATTCTAGTCTAATGATTATAGGAATTTCTTTGATAGATATTGCCAAACTCCTTTATGTAGAATTTGTATTAGTTTTCACTCTGTGCTATTTGAGTGTGCATATTTCTACTGTAGCTTTAGCAGCTAATGCTGTCAGACTCTAATCTTTGCTAATCTGATAAATGAAAAATAGTATGTCATTGTAGCTTAACAAATTTGTATTTGACTTGTTATGATTGACTGTCATATGAAAAATATGTTAGAAAGTGATGTATTTGTCCTTGTCTGTGAACTATTTATACCTATCCTTTGCTTATTCTCATTTTCTCTTTGAGTGTTTTTTTTTTTAATGATTTGCCAAAGGTTTTAGTGTTTAAAAAATGAACGATTTGCTGGCCACATGTTACAAATATTTTTTCTTGGTTTATTATTTCTCTTTTAGTTTGATTTCAGGAGAGGGTTTTTTTTTTTGTTTGTTTTGTTTTTTGTGGTACGTGGGCCTCTCACTGTTGTGGCCTCTCCCGTTGCAGAGCACAGGCTCCGGACGCGCAGGCTCAGTGGCCATGGCTTATGGGCCCAGCCGCTCCGCGGCATGTGGGATCTCCCTGGACGGGGGCACGAACCCGTGTCCCTTGCATCGGCATCAACCACTGCGCCACCAGGGAAGCCCGAGGGTTTTTTAAAAAAATTTTTACATTAATTTTTTATTGAGGTTTTGTTAATTTTTTATTGAAGGTGGTTTTGGTTTATAACATTATATAAGTTTCATGTGTAGAGTGTTAAGTTTCTACTTCTGTATACTGTACATGTGCTTGCCACCAAAAATTTAATTTCTGTCTGTCACCATACAGTTGATCCCCTTTACCCCTTTTGCCCCCCTCCTCATGCTTCCCTTCTGGTAACTACTACTCTGTTCTCTGTGTTTGTTTTTGTTTGGCTCTGTTTGTTCATTTATTTTATTTTTTATATTTCACATATGAGTGAAGTCATACTGTATTTGTCTTTCTCTCTGATTTATTTCACTTAGCATGATACTCTCAAGGTCCATCTATGTTGTCGCAAATGGCAAGATTTCATTCTTTTTTATCGCTGCATACTATCCCAGGGTATATATGTATACCACAGTTGCTTTATCCATTCATCTACTGATGGACACTTAGGGTGTTTCCATGCCTTGGCTATTAT
Source organism: Phocoena sinus (assembly GCF_008692025.1). Classification (NCBI taxonomy): domain Eukaryota; kingdom Metazoa; phylum Chordata; class Mammalia; order Artiodactyla; family Phocoenidae; genus Phocoena; species Phocoena sinus. The sequence goes on along the minus strand of NC_045763.1, from coordinate 167,155,009 downwards.
AAATAATCCTGCTATAAACATGGGAGTGCAGATATCTTTTTAAGTTAATGTTTTTGTTTCCTTTGGATATATTCCCAGAAGTGGAATTGCTGGATCATATAGTAGTTCTGTTCTTAATTTTTTGAGGAACCTCCATATGTTTTCCATAGTGGCTGCACCAATTTACATTCCCACCAACAGTGCACCAGGGTTCCCTTTCCTACACATCTTCACCACCACTTGTTATTTCTTGCCTTTTTGATAGTAGCCATTCTAACAGGCAAGAGGCAATAGCCCATTGTGTTGATTTGCATTTTCCTAATAATTAGTGATGTTGAACATCTTTGCAGGTGCTTGTTGGCAATCTTTATGTCTTCACTGGAAAATTGTTCAGCTCCTCTGCACATTTTATAATTGGGTTGTTTGTTTTTTGTTATTGTTGTTGAGTTATATGAGTTCTTTGTATATTTTGGATATTAACCCCTTATCAGATATATTGTTTGCAAATTTCTTCTCCTATTGAATAGGTTGTCTTTTTGTTTTGTTGGTGGTTTCCTTTGCTTTGCAGGTTTTACTTTAATGTAGTTCTTATTTATTTTTGCTTCTGTTTTTCTTGCCTGAGGAGACATATCTAGAAAGATGTTGCTAAGACCAGTGTCAAAGAACATACTGCCTATGTTTTCTTCTAGGAGTATTATGGTTTCAGGTCTTACATTCAAGCCTTTAATCCATTTTGAGTTGATTTTTGTGTATGGTGTATGATAGGGGCCTAGTTTTGGGGTTTGTTTGTTTTTGTTTTTTTGGGGTTTTTGTGCACATGGCTCTCCAGTTTTCCCAGCACCATTTATTGAAGAGACGGTCCTTTACCTGTTATATGTTCTTTGCTCCTTTGTCGTAAATTAATTATATATGTGTGAGTTTATTTCTGGGCTTTCTTCTGTTACATTGAACTATGTATCTGTTTTTCAGCCAGTACCAAGCTGTTTTGATTACTATGGCTTTGTAATATAGTTTGAAATCAGAGAGTGTGATACCTCCAGCTTTGTTCTTTTTTCTTAGGTTTGCTTTGGCTACTTGGGGTCTTCTGTGGTTCCATATACATTTTAGAATATTTTGTACTAGTTCTGTGAAAAATGTTCTTGAGATTTTGATAGGGGTTGCATTGAATCTGTAGATTGCTTTAGGTAGTACAGGCATGTTAACAGTGTTAATTTTCCCAATCCATGAGCACAGGATATCTTTTAAGAAGACTTTTTAAAAACTTTCCTGTGTTTTTAAAAGTTTTATGATGTCAAATTTAACAAATTTTTAACGGCGTCTGTTGTGTGTCATAGTTAGGAAGGCATTTGCCATGCTGAGACTATAAAAACAGTTGCTAGCTTGTCATTTATTTTTTCTAGTGCTCATTTTTACAGCTTCTTTGTCTTTTTGTTTGGGTTTTTTTTTTCTTATTTTACATTTATATCCTTAATACATTGGGAGTTTATTTTGGTGTAAGAAGTAATGCATCACTCCTAGACTTCCAACTTATTTTTTTCCTAGTTGATGCAGTACCATTTGTTGAATAGTCTATTATTTTCCCTCTGATATAAAATGCTAACATTGACATCTCACTAATTCTCCTTTGTATTTGAATCTGTTCCTTAGACAAACTTTTGTCAAAATATTTTCACTTTTATTTTGTCACTCATGGGTCACCATTTAATTGTAATGACTTTCTGTTTATCAGTAAGTCATGATTCTAAAAAATTCAACCTTCTGAACAAATACAGGAGTGAGAAAAAGTTTCTTTGTACCCTGTTCTGTTTCCAATTGAATTATTGTTTTGTAGAAGTTAAAATAAAGAAAAATTAGCTGCAACGATTTAGAAAGTGTATCACCTATCTGAAAAAAATTCACAAACTAGAAAAAGCGAACCTAAGGAAAAGAAATGGAGGGATGTAAGAAACTACCATGAATAATGTAATCAGTGAAAATTATAGATAATTAAAAATAATTTCTAATAATATGGCTATGAAGTTTAATGCAATTCTTTAAAATATTTAAAAATAGAATAGGCACATGGTAAAAAAATCTGAAAAATATGCAGAATAATTCTTGGTGATTTTAACAAAACATTCTATACTAGTAGCATCTGGTAATTGTCCTTCCAGTTATCACCAGTCTAATCACCTGGATTTGTTACTACAGGTACTTGGCCATCTGGTGGCTTTCTTAGCTAGTCTTGCTGTAATTATTCTCTGATTTCACTGAGCCTTCCAGTATATTGGCCTCTACTCCCCATCCATCAATTTTTTGTGTGTTCCATTATCTAGCTTAGATTTATGACCCGTCATCTCAGTAACTTGCCAATAACCTAACTTGTCTTGCCTTGTCGCTTTCTCTTTGGTGGTGCTTATTTGACAAACTCCAGGCCAGGATGAACTCATTTATCTGCTTCCTTGGTAATCTGTGTGCATTTGAGTGTTGCCGAAAAAAAAAAAATGACACAACAGGACAGATTAGAGCCATAATAAATTCATGGTCACTGATCTCAACTAGGCTGTCAGTACTGCCCAGCAGCCCTACCCAACATCAGGTTTCTTTGGTTAACTTGTTTTTTCTTTTTCTAAAGAGATTTCAAATCTTTTTTTAACTCTCTGCAAACCTCTGTGGCCTCTCTTCACTCTTAACAGGTGACCTTACCTTCAACCACCAAGAGAAAGTAAGAGCCATCAGATCAGAACTCCCTCAGCTTTCTACCATTAAATGTATGCACCTTTCTACATCTAGATCTAAATTCTCTTCCTTTCTACTTGTTACAGGAGAAGAGATGTCTTTCTTCCTGCATAAGGGCAATCTCTCCATCTGCGTGCTCTGAATCTTCTCACTGTCCACCTTCCCAGGAACTTCACTTATCTTTTCCCTCTCTCGTCTCGTCAGCAGCTCCCTCTCCACAGGATCCTTCCCTTGGGATTTAAACATGCTCAGGTCTCTTCCATCTTAAAACAACATGCAAATGAACAGTAACCTTCTTCAATTCCACACCCTTCTTTCTTCCCCAGCTGTCATACTCCGCCTCTAATTCACAGGGAGACTTCTCAGGGTCATAATCTGCCCTAGCAGCCTCCATTTCCTCACTTTCCACTTTTCCCCGGCCCACTGCACCTTGACTTTTACCCCTAAATTAAAAAAAAAAATCAACAGTAGAATAGACACAGGAGGTAGAGCTTCCAAATCACTGGAGAAGAAAAAAAAGAAACAAAGAAAATCCAATGAATATAGAGAAAAATAAAGACAAGACACTTAAAGTAAAAACAGAACAAAATACAGAAATAAGTCCAAATATGTCAGTAATTGCAATGAACATAACAGGTTAAACTCTGCATAGTGTTATCTATGCAAGAGTGTAATATCAGAAAGCAGATCAATGAGGGAGGGCATTGACAGCAAAGGGGCACAGGGAAATTTTTGACATGATGAAATGTTTTACATATTAATTGATGTTCTGTTTCATGACTTTATATGTTTGTCACAGCTCATATACTTAAATTTGGTGAATTTCATTATGTGTTATTTACTCCACAAGGAAGCTGCCAAAAAAGAAAGTTTAATAGAAGCATCATAATATACTACTTGGTTTCCAGTGAGTAAGTATTTACAAATCATAATCATGTAAACAATACTTTTTTAACTGAAAATTTAATCATATTACATTAGGAAGATGAGAGGCTAAAAGATCTTAATCCTAATTGACAGTAGTAGGAAATTGAGAGAATGTCTGATTGATGAACTAAGAATTAGCAATGAAAGCATTTTGTTTAGAAACATTTAAGTCAATTTTAGAAGGAAAAAAACAAAGAAAAAGGCACTGGGGAGCAGGCTTGACGTTTTAAAGGCTGGTACAGGGGACTGATATTTTTGGTTAGTAACCTACTAGAGGTGACATTTTTTACCATATGCATGTATCATTTTAGTAAAAATTAATTTTAAAATTTGGGACAATACATTGCTAGAAATAACTATAAAAAGACCAAAAATGGGTATGGAACCCAGCTTAGTTGAGGGTGGAATCGAAGCTATACAAGGCATGGCTTTTCCTGGGAGGTAATGTCTAAGCTGAATATGAAAGGATGAGTTAAGAGTTCACCAAATGATTCTTTCAGAATGTAATTGATTGTTAAGGATGTTTCCTCTCTTGTAGCTTTGTTGAGCGCAAGTAGTACTTCCAAAAGATACTTTATTAATTTACATGCATTTTCTAGGTTTATATTCAGGTCAGCAGTGGAAAGATGATACAAATAAATCTTTCCACTGCATTTTTCTTCTTAAAAAGCATTGCTGGTCCATCTAGCACTACTATAATATTGAGTGTTTCAAGGGATGTTCTTGTTTGTGTTTATATGGCTTATCACTCACAGCTACTCTTATGTTTTTCAAATTGAAGTGCTAAGTTGTAATATTTTTCTTGTATAGTTAACTTTGCCTTCTTAAGTCATATACCTAAATGACCGTAATGATAATTCTTTAATGTTACTGAGTGATAGTGGTGAAGATTTTCTTTAGGTTTCTTGGATCTCTATATAGTAGAGAGGCAGACCTCAGAGATGTTCAGGTCCAGACCACTGCAGTAAAATGAGCACATGAAGGTTTTGATTTCCCACTATATATAAAGTTATGTTTACACTACACTGTAGTCTATTAAGTGTGCAATGGCATTATGTCTTTAAAAAAAATAAAAAACAACGAACATAGCTTATTTATTTATTTATTTTTTTAACACCGTTGTTGGAGTATAATTGCTTTACAATGGGCTGTTAGTTTCTGCTGTATAACAAAGTGAATCAGCTATACATATATATATCCCCATATCTCCTCACTCTTGCGTCTCCCTCCCACCCTCCCTATCCCACCCCCCCATCCCACCCCTCTAGATAGCCACAAAGCACTCAGCTGATCTCCCTGTACTATGCGGCTGCTTCCCACTAGCTATCTATTTTACGTTTGGTAGTGTATATATGTCCATGCCACTCTCTCACTTTGTCCCAGCTTACCCTTCCCGCTCCCTGTGTCCTCAAGTCCATTCTCTACGTCTGTGTCTTTATTCCTTTCCTGCCCCTAGGTTCTTCAGAACCTCTTTTTTTTTTTTTTATATTCAATGTATATGTGTTAGCATATGGTATTTGTTTTTCTCTTTCAGACTTACTTCACTCTGTATGACAGTCTCTAGGTCCATCCACCTCACTACAATAACTCAATCTCGTTTCCTTTTATGGCTGAGAAATATTCCATTGTATATATGTGTCACATCTTCTTTATCCATTCATCTGTCGATGGACATTTAGGTTGCTTCCATGTCCTGGCTATTATAAATAGAGCTGCAATGAACACTGTGGTACATGACTCTTTTTGAATTATGGTTTTCTCAGGGTATATGCCCAGTAGTGGGATTGCTGGGTCGAATGGTAAGGAACCTCCATACTGTTCTCCATAGTGGCTGTATCAATTTACATTCTCACCAACAGTGCAAGAGGGTTCCCTTGTCTCCACACCCTCTCCAGCATTTATTGTTTGTAGACTTTCTGATGATTGCCATTCTGACTGGTGTGAGGTGTTACCTCACTGTAGTTTTGATTTGCATTTCTCAAATGATTAGTGATGTTGAGCATCCTTTCGTGTGTTTGTTGGCAATCTGTATATCTTCTTTGGAGAAATGTCTATTTAGGTCTTCTGCCCATTTTTGGATTGGGTTGTTTGTTTTTTTGATACTGAGCAGCACGAGCTGCTTGTATATTTTGGAGATTAATCCTTTGCCAATTGCTTCGTTTGCAAATATTTTCTCCCATTCTGAGGGTTGTCTTTTCATCTTGTTTATGGTTTCCTTTGCTGTGCAAAACGTTTTAAGTTTCATTAGGTCCCATTTGTTTATTTTTGTTTTCATTTACATTTCTCTAGGAGGTGGGTCAAAAAGGATCTTGCTGTGATTTATGTCATAGAGTGTTCTGCCTATGTTTTCCTCTAAGAGTTTTATAGTGTCTGGCCTTACATTTAGGTCTTTAATCCATTTTGAGTTTATTTTTGTGTATGGTGTTGCTGAGTGTTCTAATTTCATTCTTTTACATGTAGCTGTCCAGTTTTCCCAGCACCACTTATTGAAGAGGCTGTCTTTACTGTATACTCTTGTCTCTTTTATCAAAGATAAGGTGACCATATGTGCATGGATTTATTTCTGGGCTTTCTATCCTGTTCCATTGATCTGTATTTCTGTTTTTGTACCAGTACCATACTGTCTTGATTACTGTAACTTTGTAGTATAGTCTGAAATCCATGAGCCTGATGACTCCAGCTCCATTTTTCTTTCTCAAGATTGTTTTGGCTATTTGGGGTCTTTTGTATTTGTATACAAATTGTGTAAATTTTTGTTCTAGTTCTGTGAAAAATGCTGTTGGTAGTTTGATAGGGATTGCATTGAATCTGTAGATTGCTTTGGGTAGTACAGTCATTTACACGACGTTGATTCTTCCAATCCAAGAACATAGTATATCTCTCCATCTGTATGTATCCTCTTTAATATCTTTCATCAGTGTCTTATAGTTTTCTGCATACAGGTCTTTTGTCTCCTTAAGTAGGTTTATTCCTAGGTATTTTTTTCTTTTTGTTGCAATGGTAAATGAGAGTGTTTCCTTAATTTCTCTTTCAGATTTTTCATCATTAGTGTACAGGAATGCAAGAGATTTCTGTGTGTTAATTTTGTATCCTGCTACTTTACCAAATTCATTGATTAGCTCTAGTAGTTTTCTGGTAGCATCTTTAGGATTCTCTGTGTATACTATCAGATCATCTACAAACAGTGACAGTTTTACTTCTTTTCTGATTTGGATTCCTTTTATTTGTTTTTCTTCTCTGACTGCTGTGGCTAAAACTTCCAAAACTATTATGAATAATAGTGTTGAGAGTGGACAGCCTTGTCTTGTTCCTGGTCTTAGTGGAAATGGTTTCAGTTTTTCACCATTGAGAACAATGGCCATGGGTTTGTCATATATGGCCTTTATTATGTTGAGGTAAGTTCCCTCTATGCCTACTTTCTGAAGGTTTTTTTTTTTTTTTTAACATCTTTATTGGGGTATAATTGCTTTACAATCGTGTGTTAGTTTCTGCTTTATAACAAAGTGAATCAGTTATACATATACATATGTTCCCATATGTCTTCCCTCTTGCGTCTCCCTCCCTCCCACCCTCCCTATCCCACCCCTCCAGGCTGTCACAAAGCACCGAGCCAATATCCTCTGAAGGGTTTTTTATCATAAATTGGTGTTGAATTTTGTCAAAGCTTTTTCTGCATCTGTTGAGATGATCATATGGTTTTTCTCCTTCAATTTGTTAATATGGTTTATCACATTGATTGATTTGCGTATATTGAAGAATCCATGCATTCCTGGGATAAACCCCACTTGATCATGGTGTATGATCCTTTTAATGTGCTGTTGGATTCTGTTTGCTAGTATTTTGTTGAGGATTTTTGCATCTATGTTCATCAGTGTTATTGGCCTGTAGTTTTCTTTCTTGGTGACATCTTTGTCTGGTTTGGGATCAGGGTGATGGTGGCCTCGCAGAATGAGTTTGGGAGTGTTCCTCCCTCTGCTATATTTTGGAAGAGTTTGAGAAGGATAGGTGTTAGCTCTTATCTAAATGTCTGATAGAATTCGCCTGTGACGCCATCTGGTCCTGGGCTTTTGTTTGTTGGAAGATTTTTAGTCACAGTCTCAATTTCAGTGCTTGTGATTGGTCTGTTTATATTTTCTATTTTTTCCTGGTTCAGTTTTGGAAGGTTGTAGTTTTCTAAGAATTTGTCCATTTCTTCCAGGTTGTCCATTTTATTGGCATATAGTTGCTTGTAGTAATCTCTCATGATCCTTTGTATTTCTGCAGTGTCATTTGTTGCTTCTCGTTTTTCATTTCTAATTCTGTTGATTTGAGTCTTCTGCCTTTTTTTCTGATGAGTCTGGCTAATGAGGTATGCCCATAAAGTGCTGTAGGAACACAGGGAAAAGAATCCACAGGGCTTCCGTTTTGAGTAAGTATTCTTTTTTCTGCTGTGTAAGTTTTGGACACTCATAAAACTACTCTTCTCACTCACGTGCAACTCACCACTGCACTATTTAAAAAGAAATTTCACCTTGAACACTGAAATTGGGGAATGAAGGAGGCATTATCGTATGATAACATAATAAAGGAAGCATACCATTTGGGAGAATTTTTCTGACAATTAAACTCATTTATTGCCGGGTTCCTTATGAAATAGGCATTAATCATTATTAATGATATTTTCATTTCCGTCATGCGTTTGTACAACATGTAGATATTCTTTAAGTTGTTCTTTGACAAGCCAAAGTTGTCAATATCTGTGTGCAGTTTTCCAGTAAGGTAATTAATTTGATATGTAGAGCTTTAAAGATCTGGAAAATGGTCCTTGACATGGAGTCCGTGAACTGTGTGCTTCAAGAAATCTGTAACCCACCTTAAATTAATAGTGTGTTCAGATCTTCCTTACCCTTACTGTGTTTTGAGTGAAATTCTTTAAACTATTGAGAGTGTTGTTAAAATCTCCAATCGTAGTTGTGGATTTGTGTATTTTTTCCCTTTTCTGTTTTTGTTTACTGAAACTTGGTTATTAGGCACATACATATTTAGGATTGTTATAGCTTCCTAATGAATTGACCCTTGTATCGTTATGAAATGTGTGTCTTTATTTTGTTAGTACTCCTTGTATTGAAGCTTATTTTGTCTGATATTATTATAGCTTTTCTAGCTCTCTTTTGCTTACTGTTTGCATTAGTATGTCTTTTTCCATAATTTTACTTTCAATCTATCTGTATATTCATACTTAAAATATGTCTTTTAATTTAAAAATTCATTTAATCCTTTCTTTGAATTGAAATTTTTATTTACATTAAATATAATTTTTGATGTTTGATGTCTTTAATTTTGCTCTTTTGTTTTTTTGTTACATCTGTTCTTGTTTTCGTTGGTGGTGTTCCTCTCTTTTTTTCTTTCTTGTCTACTTTTGAGTTAATCAGATATTTTCTAGTATTCTATTTTAATTCCTCTGTTGAATTACCAATGCCTCTGTATCTTTTCCAGTGCATTTTCCCCCAGTGGTTGCTCTAGAGATTACAGAACGCACCCACATATTTTTGCAGTCTACATAGGGTGGTATTGTACCAGTTCAGATAAAATGTTAGAATCTTATAAGAATCTTTTAATTCCACTGACCTTTGTGCTTTTGTTTTCACATATATTACATCTGCTTATGTTATAAAATTCACAGTATGGTGTTATACATTTTTGCTTTAAATAGTCATATGTCTTTTAAAGAAATTAAGAGATGAAAAAATACATGCTGTTTTATATTTACCCACATATTTATCATTTCCAGAGCTCTTTTTTCCTTTCTGTAGATTCAGCTTACCATCTATGGTCACTTCCCTTTGGCTGGAAAAATTATCCTTTGCATTTTGTATAGCGTATGTCTTCTGGCAGCAGATTCTTTCTGTTCTTGTTCATCTAAAAATGTCTTTATTTTGTCTTTATTTTATTACTTTTTTTATTGAAGTATAGTTGATTTACAATAGTTGCCTTCTCTTTTTTAAAGAATATTTTCACTGGGTAAAGGATATGGAGTTTCATTTGTTTTTTCTGCAGCACATCTAAAAACGTCCATTGTCACCTGAGCACCAGTTTTTTTAATAAGAAGTGAACTATCATTTGTATTGTCATTCCTTTGTATGTATTGTGTTGTTTTTCCCTGACTCCTTTTAGGTATTTTTTTCCCCCTCTATACATGGATTTTAGCAGTTTGACTGTAATGTACCTACTTTTGGTTTTTTTTGAATTTATCTGGCTTGGAGTTCACAGTTTGGGTGAATTATATGACCATTATTAATTACATCAAGTCAGTTTTTCTTCCTCATTTCCTTCGTATTCTTTCTGTAGTACCCCATTTACAAATGTGTTAGTCTGTGTGATATTGACTCAGAGATCATAGGGGCACTCACTTCATTTTTGTTTAATCTTCTCAGTTCTGTAGATTGGCTAATTATTCTTCTCAGTTCTTCAGACTGGCTAATTTTTATTCATTTGTCTTCAAGTTCACTGACTCTTTCTCCTTTGCAGTCTACTGTAAGCCTTTCCAGTGAATTGTTCTTTTTAGGTATTGTACTTTCAGTTCTAGAATTTCTATTTGCTTCTTTACTATAGTTTCCATTTCTCTGCTGATATTTTCCATCTGTTTGAATTTTCCAATCATATTTTACTTTACTTTTAGAAACGTATGTATCATAACTGCTTTAAAGTTCTTGCCTGTTGTCCAACTTCCAGAACATCTTGGTGTGTATTTCTGTTGACTGCTGTTTCTCTTAACAGTCTCATTCTCCTGTTCCATTGCGTATCTAGTAAGTTTTGGTTATACACTGGGCATTGTTGATAATACTTTACAGAGACTCCGGATTTAGTTATCTTCCTCTAAAAAGTGTTGATTTGGCAGGAAGTTAATTTGGCTTAACTCAGACTTCAAATTTAGCCTTCCCTTCCCTACAGTGGGCAACAGCCAAATCTTTATTTCCTTAACTTTCTAGCTGTCTCCTTGTGACATGTTCCTTGGAGTTTCTCTTGCTCACATTTGGTTTAGGGCTCAATAAAGAACCTGTAGTTTATATATATAAAGATTTCAGAGTTTTATTCTTTGTGACTTTATTTTTGCCAGTTTCCTTTTACACTCTCCAGTCAATTTTTTTTAGCCCCCAGCTCCATCCTCTGACTCCTTTAGCCAGTAAGACTGTTGCTTTGTGCTTAAATTTCAGTCACTAGGAATAGGTGGACCAGAGTTTGCCCCCAGGTAGAGACTGTAAAACTAAAAATTTCACCCTATTTGGTTCCCTTTTTACAAAGATCAGTCTCCCTTCAGTTTTTGCCTGCTTTTTGTGGCTCTTCCAGGCCACGAAACAATTGTTCTTAATATTTTGTCTAGAGATTGTATTTTTATCTGCTGATAGGTTAGTCAGCTACAAATTATTCATCCATTATTGGAAGCATAATTTCCCTACTTTTTAATAAATGACTTTGAGAAATAGAAATTTGGTTATTGATTCTAAATTGTCATGGCCTGTAATGGTGCTATCAGCTGACCAAAGAGTAGTTGTGGTGTGCAAAAGCAGCATGTTCTAGAGTCCTGGGCCGTGAGCTGTGGCATCCCTAACTTCAGGTCTAATACATGATATGACTAATCAGGAACATTTGAATATTCAGTCACCCAGTAGATTCAGTGGCTGTTATAAAAGATCATGGTTTACTTTGATATTAGAGTACGCTTGAATAAATTGATATGGTTTTACAAAAATAAAACCATGATGCTAACCATAGCTGAGAATAATGAACCATATTTATTCACTGTTCAATAATTTGGAGAGCGTTTGTTTTCTTTCTCTTTTTAGTATCCCCCTCAGTCAGTATCGCCTTTTCGAGTGTGGCCAGAGGACATTCACAAAGGAGAAAATCTAAATCCATTTTGAGAATTAATAGGTTTTCTTATCCTCTGGTACATGTTTGCTCCTTCTTCATGGTTGGAAAATACCTATCCTCAACTTGAAAAAAATGTTCAAGGGATCAAGATGAGTAGAATTTGGGGGAGTGTGTTTATGCGTACACACACACGGGAAGAGACAACAGATAAATGTCATTTTATTTTTCAACTTAGATGTTTCAAAGGGAAAGGTGAATGTGAAGTGCTTATTTTTGCAAGGAATTACTTGCAAATTAATATCTCCAGCCCAGACCTCTGTTGATTTCTAGACTCGTTCATTTCATTCAGGCCTCTTCTTAAATGTCATCTCATCAGATGATCAGTTCCTTACCCTCCCTGGTTTCTCTTTTTATACCATGAACCACTGGTTGGCATTTTATCTCTTTATTGGTTTGCATACGTATTACCCTTCTCTCTTCCTTTTACCTCTCCCTCTGCTAAAATGTAAACTTTATGAGGACCGGGACTTTTTATATTTAGATTTCTCTCAATTCTCTGGCACTGTAGGATATGCGTATAGTAGGTCAAAGTAAATTTTTGTTGATTGAATGAGTGAGTAAACGAATCACTGAGTAGTGAGATGGGAGATATAGTTCAAAAACTAAGATGAAGCCAGAGGCTTTGGAGTTCCTTTGTTGACTTTCTGTTGACTCAGCGTTCCCAGACTCCATGGTGAGTGCCCTGTGGGAGAGTGCTTCCTACTCACTTGTCGCTAATTCTGGGTCTGGGGAGAGGTAGTACTTGTCCTTTTTAATATCTGATTTGACAATCATTGATGGATAGTGAAAATAATAAAAAGAAATAAACCTTATCCAAGCAGGTGAGGGAACATGTGGAAAAATATCTTCCTTGCCTAGGGAAAATACCTAAGTGTAATACATCCTTGTGGGAGGATCTGAGTTTAGCAATTAAAATTGGGACCTAATTTCAAGGTATATTTACCTATGGCATGAATACAATGAGCAAAATTGTGGAAGTTTAGATGCTGATTGACTTCTAAGGTGCCTGTTTTGCTTTGATTTTGTAAGCCACATTCAGTTTGCCCTGAACTTTGTAATCTCCAGGCTACTTTCCGGTTTTAACAACAAAGTCAGAAAAGTTTAATCAATTAAAAAGCTGCACCCAAAATAAAAAGTTTTCCTTTGGGCTTCCCTGGTGGTGCAGTGGTTGAGAGTCCGCCTGCCGATGCAGGGGACACGGGTTCGTGCCCTGGTCCGGGAAGATCCCACATGCCGCGGAGCAGCTGGGCCCATGAGCCATGGCCGCTGAGCCTGCGCATCCGGAGCCTGTGCTCTGCAACGGAAGACACCACAACAGTGAGGGGCCCACGTACTGCAAAAAAAAAAAAAAAAAAAGTTTTCCTTTTACTTGCACTTAGGGCATAAACCATCTCATTTTTCAAAAATAGGACAACCATCTCTATTTCCTCAGAATTCCAGCTATTTGGCTAACTCTACTCACTATGTAGTTTAAATGAAATGAATGCCAGTTTTCTTTTTGATATGTGACTAGTGTGGTCAATATTATTCCTGGGAGTTGGTAACTTTATAGATGACCGTTACACTAGCAATGTTAGGAATAGCATAAAATATGTCCAGTACTTTTTTGTTTTCTTTTGCTTTTGAAATTTTTTATCCAGAGTAAAGCACATGAAGGTAGAAGCTCCATAAGGATCACAACCCACCCCAACATACACATATATGCACTTTAATTGATATTTATGTAGAACCTGGCATTAACTAGAAGGGTCAGGGTCTAATGGTACATAACCTCTCTGAGCCACTATTTTCCCTATCTCTAAAACAGGTCATCAGGGACTTCCCTGGTGGCACAGTGGTTAGAAATCCGCCTGCCAATGCAGGGGACAAGGGTTCGATCCCTGGTCCAGGAAGATCCCACATGCCATGGAGCAACTGAGCCCGCGTGCCACAACTACTGAAGCCCGCGCGCCTAGGGCCCGTGCTCCGCAACAAGAGAAGCCACCGCAATGAGAAGCCGTCGCACCACAACGAAGAGTAGCCCCCGCTCGCCACAACTAGAGAAAAGCCTGCGTGCAGCAACAAAGACCCAACGCAGCCAAAAATAAATAAATTAAATAAATAAATAAAACAGGTCATCATGGTATGCTTCTTGACAGAGCCGTTGTGAAGATTAGAAGAGGTAATGCATGTAAAACATCTAATACAGCTCTTAGCACACAGTAACCCTTCAGTAATTGATAGCTTTTTTTTTTTTTTTACCATTTTCCTTCTGGATAACTAGGGTATTGCCATTCTCATTTAGCAAAAAATTATGAAAATGGAAATCCTAGTCCCAGCTAGATTTTCTTTTGATCTAAACAGTTGTTTGATTCAGGCAAAAGAGAAGAACTACCTAGAAAGAAATTAGGTTGTGAGATAGAGATGTGGCTTATCTTTAATGGTTTCTTTTTTTATCATTTATTTGTTATTTGATTCATTCATGCATTCACTTATTCATTCATTACCTATTAGTAAGCAAGCTGCACCTGCTCTTGCCTTTTAAATCTGACTCTGTATGGTCAAATGTACAGGGCTTTATATCTGTAACTTAAACAGTTTGAATTCCAATAGTATTCAGTTGGACATCTGAATTTTCAAGATGTAGCCCTTTGAAAAGATGTCCCATATAACGTACCATTTTATTAGGTACGTTGCTTCTTTGAATTTACAGAGTATGATCTCACCTTGGGATTTTTCTATTTATTCATTTCACTGTCTGGATTGCTCTTCCCTGTTTATCTAGCTCCTTTTCATCTTTCAGCTCCAGCTCAAATATCATTTATTCCATGTACTCTATCTTAGGTATCACTCACCCCAACTCCTTCCATAGTCATTCCTGTCACATCATCTCATTTTATTTCCTTTTTGCCCCCTATTACCAAGTATAGTTATTTTATTTTGGCTATTTGCATAGTCTTGTTTTCTTTCACTAGAATATAAGTTTCATGCTTCAGGATTTTTTCCGTCTACGAGTAGACTTCCAAAACTTTCTTTTCTATTTGACTTAGCCTGAGTTGTTTTCTGTTGCTTGCAGACAAGAAACCTGACTGATATTCGTACCAGGAGTGGTTGCAGGCAACAAACACTCAGAGAAATAGCAGAAATTTGGGATGAGTGTTCTGGTCTAGGAAATGGGGTATTTTTGTTTAGTGTAGTTTTAATTAACAAACAACTTACATGGTTCTTATTACATACTATTTACACCTTTACAGAAATTATTTTATCTGATCCTCAGAATAACTGTGAGGTAAGCTTTATTATTAGCTGCCTCTTACAGATTAGGAAACAGGCACGTAAAGGTTAAACAACTTGCCCAAGGATGCAGGGCTAGTGAGTAGCTATTTCATTTCAGTTGGTATTGAAGGCAGGGAAAATTCTAGTATTATTCAGGAACTGAAGTCTGGTATTCCATGAGATGCAGCTTTGAAGAACTAATGAGACCATTACCTATAATTACTTTGAATATGCTGTGTACTCAGGGCCAGCTTTAGGGTCATGTTGCCACTGCTACAGAAAAATGCAGGAGTTCAGTGTCTACTGGATTGAGTGGACAGCTTGAAGAAAGAAAATACAAGATCTGAATTTGTATTTTCAGCTAAAGATGCGGACTAAAACTTCCAGATATTATATAACTGAGCTCACATAATGTCTTATATCTGTCAGCCTTAGGGCTGAGATAGTTCTTATTAACACTATAAATTCAGCCCATGAACAGTAAACATTTAAAAATTAAACATTTTTTCCAGGTTTCCTATTTGAGAAAGAATCTATTGATCAGGAAGGGATGAGATCAGTTATCCCAAATTACCCTTCACAAAGTTTCTTCAAGGAAAGATTCTGCTCCCGAGTGGTGCCGTGGCAGTCCAAAGGAAAGATGAGGGTTTGAGGGGAGGAATATTTGTTTGGGTGGGTGTTTTATAATTAGAATGATATAATATAAAACATGTGCTATATATTCTATTTTAATTTCTAATTTAAGACTCATATAAATGCATTCTGTGTAAGTTGATTGGCTCTTAAAGTGGTCATGCTTAATGTTGAAAGTTAGGAAATCATATATATATATATATATATTTTTTTTTTTTTTGCGGTACGCGGGCCTCTCACTGTTGTGGCCTCTCGCGTTGCGGAGCACAGGCTCCGGACACGCAGGCTCAGCGGCCATGGCTCACGGGCCCAGCGGCTCCGCGGCACGTGGGATCTTTCCAGATCGGGGCACGAACCTGTGTCGCCTGCATTGGCAGGCGGACCCTCAACCACTGCGCCACCAGGGAAGCCCCACTCTGAACTCATTCTGTTGGCCAAAGCAAATCACATGACTGGATGCCCAAAGAGTGAGAACCATACCCTGTCCTCAGTGGGAGAACATTGGAAAGTTACCTGGCAAAGGTTGCAAAAATTTGGAGCTAATAATTCAGTCTGTCATAGTTTGGTTTATTTGAGGATATACTCTGCAACCAGCATTGGAAGCTGGGTTACAACTCAAATACTTTAACTCATCCTGCTGTTACACGCATCAAAGACCTGGACAGCAAGGAATCATCATTCCTCAGAAGTCATTCTGAGTATAGGTGTCAGGGCACAAGGACCCTAAATTTCTTCAACTTAGCTAGTATGTATTTAGTGTCTTTTTTGTGCCTAACACCATATTAACTTCTGGGGCTTAAGGAGCTTTAGGTCTAACAGTGAAAACAGACCATGGACAGGACTTAAAAGGTGGTGTGATAGTTCAGTAACAGAAGTTTTTACTAGATATAAAGATAGCAACAGAAGAGAGGGGTAATCAACTCTGCTTTATGAAAAGGCATAGAAAGTTTGTTGAGAAGGAGATTAAATTTTGAGTGTTAGACAAATCCACAGTCCTTACAGAACAAGTTCAGGTAGAGAAGTATTTTTTGTAGGGAATATTATAGCAATCTGTTAACTGTTAGAAATTGATTATAGTTAAAATCTCTTGTTTATGCCCGGATAATAGGAAAGTCTCTGAGAGCCAATGAATAACTTTGTATTTACCACCTTCTTGCATTATTTACTGCAGTAGTTTTCAAACTTTGGCCTGCATCAGAATCACCTGGAGGACTTGTTCAAACACTGATTGCTGGATTCCACTGCCAGAGTTTCTTATTCAGTCGGTGTGGAATAGGGTCAGAGAATTTGCATTTGTAACATGTTCCCAGAGGATGCTGATGGTAGTGGTCCAGGGACAATACTTTGAGAACTATTGATTTATTGAATCTTTCCTATGTATCTGGCACTCTGCAATGTGGTGAGTATATAAAGGTAAAAAGAAAACGTCCCTGCCCTCAGATTGCTTGTGGTAGGGTGGCTGGGACAAAGAAGTGAATGTGTAATGACAGTGCAGTGGAATGGACGCTGAGATCCATGGAAGTACAGTTTTCTGTGGAAATACACCAGAAGGACACTAACTCAGACTGAGGCTGCAGGCTGCAAGTGTGTGTAAAACACAGAAAATCCTTTAACCCTGAGCTGAGTTTTTAAAAAAATCAGAAAGTAATAACAAGTAGAGAAACGACCGTGAGTCATGCTTTGCGTGAGGTTCGTAAATGGAGTCGTCTTCGAAGTTGCTTTTAAGAAATTTCTGATCAGAATTTTTTAGACAAGCTTTTGGTGGTGTAGGTGGGACAATGTATGTCTGAATTAGTTACTTTGCAAATAAAAATTATCCCCTTCTCTTGCTAATTTGTTCTACTCATCTTCAGCTATTGTTAAGATGCCAGTTAGATCAAGATGTTACATTCTATGTTTTCACAAAAAGAGCGAGAAATTTTATTTATGTCCGAATGCAGACAGAACTAGACAAGAGCAGGAACAATCAGAGCTTGGGAAGCAGGATTCCTTAGGCAGCTTTACCTGGGACTTGAGGTGCTGAGCCTGCAGGGGGAACAGAGTCAGCTACTCAATGCGATTGCGGGCTAGCGTGAGACGAGGAGACAAAGTGACATCTCTGCCTTGAGAAGGGCACTGAAGAGGAACGCAGTGGATGTTAGGTAATGGATTCAGGCCGGGCTGTAGATAGCTCCTGCTTGGACATGGTGAGGTGGTGAGGGGACTGGGCAGGAATTGATTAGAGGTGTACCTACAGTGGGAAGCTGCTAGGTCAGCTGGCCAAGTTATATGCCCAGCAAATGAAAGAGTGAACCCGACAAGTACTTGGGCTGGTTTGGAGAAACAGAGCCATACTCAGGAGGTTGTTTGC
This sequence comes from Phocoena sinus, assembly GCF_008692025.1. Taxonomy (NCBI): domain Eukaryota; kingdom Metazoa; phylum Chordata; class Mammalia; order Artiodactyla; family Phocoenidae; genus Phocoena; species Phocoena sinus. The sequence goes on along the minus strand of NC_045763.1, from coordinate 167,137,236 downwards.
CTTGGCATTGAAGACGTTCTGCCATTTTAATGATGCAATCTTGGATTGTGTTGTCCTCTCAACCCACAGGGGTAACACCCTTTCAGGAGTAATGGTCTTTGGGGCTCCTGGCTATCTAACCAGTTGTATTTGTTTTAAATCAAAAGCATATACCTAAAGCTATGCAGAACATTTCGTTTTAAATGGTTATATTCCCACTGGCAAAGGGAACTAAAGTCAAGTAGAAATTATGAACAGAATGCTCAAAATGTTTTAAAATCGTGTAGTACAACCTATTTTCATTGGAGATGAATTACTGATGAAAATTGTTTGTAGTTTTTTAAACTATCCTTTTATAATGTAGCTTAATTAACCGTGAAACCTTGTAACCTTTTTCTCAGCATACATCTGTGGATGGATATACTGAACCCCACATCCAGCCAACCAAATCCAGTAGCAGACAGAACATCCCTCGGTGTAGAAACTCCATTACGTCAGCAACAGACGAACAGCCTCACATTGGAAATTACCGTTTACAAAAAACAATAGGGAAGGGAAATTTTGCCAAAGTGAAATTGGCAAGACATGTTCTAACTAGTAGAGAGGTAAGTTTTCATGATTCCTTTTAATATTTACTTAGACCTCTGCAGAGTCTAGTTATAAAAGCTTTCCTACAGCTGATTCTGGGAATAAGTACCAGTTGCAATGTGGTAAACACTGGGATATGTGTGAATGGAATGTATGTAGATAGAGTTATCTATACATGGCAGAGAAGAATTGTCCTTATGTATTAGCATCTCATAAATCAGATGTGCTGCAGATGAGGTCTTCTCAGACTTCTGTCTTTCATTATACGGCTTCTGTAAAATTTTCTGATTTTTCCCTGACCCCGTGAACAGGGCTAGGATAACTTCTTCTTAATTACTGCTTACGCTGCAGTGAATACAGGAGCAGAAAATGAGGTTGTACGTGTGAAACTTATATAGTGTTATAAACCACTGTTACCTCAATAAAATTTTTTTTTAAATTACTGCTTGAGGTAAATTAGGTATAAATGTGTAGAAAGTCACCCACTAATTTTTATCTATTTAGAAACCACATTGAGCAAGTGTTATACAGATGTTTTTCTCAGATAATAAGAGAATCGGGTTTCTAAAATCCCATGTGTTTCAAATCAGATGTATTTATATAGCAAAATTTGTTTTTAAAATAATAATTAATATATTTAATAACATATAATGAAGACTAAAAATAGTTAAACATCTAACACTCTATAGTATATAATGTTTACTGGATCCAGTTAGGACATTATGAAAAATCTGTCATAAAATGTTTTTGTTAAGTTTCCATTTTGTTCTATACATAATATTATTGTCACATATGGTTAAATTGAGTCCTCTCTGTCCATTTTGACCCCAGGAGCTGTTGGGACACAGGCTGTATTAGACAGAGACTTAGAGGACATTTAAATCCGTTCTGTTAGTTTGCTGTAAGGAAGTTAGGGTGTCCAATCTCTCTACCCACATAATACTTAACTTACTAAAAGTTTATAAGCCTCTCCCCTCTGATAATTGTAACTTATCAAGATCATGAGTAAAAGATGAAGATACAGATGACTTTTACTTTAAAAGGGGAAACCTGGAATGACTTTAACAAAGGTGTAATTTCACTGACTCAGAATCAAATAGGTTAAAGACTTGGGTCAATAGAATATATTCTAAGGCTGCCTAATTATCAAAACTTTACCATCAAATTATGTGAACACCAAATACAGCTAAATTATATCTAGTTAGGGACGAAACAGAAGATGTTTTCCTTATAAATTTTATTCATTAAGATATGTATTCTCAAATATATTTTAATGATTCTCTTTTTTTAGGTTGCTGTGAAAATAATAGACAAAACTCAGCTAAATCCTACCAGTCTACAAAAGGTATTTAATTATTTTAATAGTAAGTAATTAGAATACGAGTTTATTAATTAATATATGATACTCTGTAAATTCAGTTATTCTAAACTTCCTGTTAGGTACAATACTACATTTCATCAATATATGAAGAAAAGATTTGATATAAAACATAATATTTACATTTAATAATATTTAAAAAATGTTTATCAAGTGTTTGAAAAATATCTGCTACTCAAATGCATGTACCATATCAGAGGAACTTATGTCTTTAATTCAGTAGAATAAAATTTTTCATATCAAATATTTTGAAGTAGTAAGGATTCTGCTTCGTTAAAAATCAACTCATGAGATACTGTTGTCCATAGGTGGGTTTCCTTTTATTGCTTCACTTGCTTTTGTTCCTTCTTCCACAAGAATTAGTCTTTCAACTAACTTACAATAAAAGATACGACCGTTTCTTCAAAGGGTGAAAATATAAAGCAGGAGAGGGACCAAAAAAAGCAGTTAGGATGGGGATTGACCTGGTAAAGCTGTTTCATGTTGCTTCATTAGTTATTTATGTGGGAAAATGTTCTCAGATGCACATACTAGTACTTTAAAAATGAAGCAAATATTTTAACATTTGTGTCATATATGTTTGTATATAGCTCACTATATAATACTTATATATAATATATATAGTACATTATGATTTTTATTAGAATATAATGGGATCGTGGTCACATATGTAAGTGTGATGTAAATAACTCTGGATTTCTAAAACAGAATTTTGTAAGAAAATTTTAGTATAGTATGTTTAACTGCACCTGCTGTGATTTTAATATTAAATTAAAAATTTAGGTCTGTGATATCAAGGCTTTCCACTTGTCTCAGTGCCAGATAACTCAGTTTATTTTATATATTTCTACTTAGAGATCTGTCTTTGCACTTACTGAGATTCCTTTTAAATTTGACAACCAATATAATTTTTCATAGCATTAGTATTTCTCATCTGTGAGAACATGAAAGATTTGCTGGATTTTTTTTCTCTCTGAGTATGAGATAATATACTTTATTGGATGTTTTTTTGGAGAAACTTCCAGCGCCCATCTTTCATCTTTCTAAATCATGATTTAGTGGTATGCGTTATAAAAAGGCATCCTCCCTGGGCAGACGAGTTATCCAAAGATGCTGTGTTTTCCTGGACTAGAGCCACAGTGGGGCAAATTTTTGCCTGCCCTTCTCCTGGGAATCCTTTTACAATGCAGACTGCATACCAGCCCAGTGGCCCAGTCCATGGCCCACCTAGCCTTGTCACTTTTCCTAGGTTAATCTGTGGGTTACTCTGGTAAATTAAGTGGTTTTAAGTGACATTTAGAACTAGTCCAGGCCTGTTGTGCTCGTTGGAGGCACAGTAATGTGACCTCCGCTCTGTCTTTCCCAGGGGGTACCAGAGAAGGTTGTAGAACCAAAGTCACGCTTATTGAAACATGTGGACATGCAGACATGAAGGTGGACTGTCATTCAGATAAAAAATATACTTGTTGATGTAATTTCTGTTATAAATTCTGTTAATCTGGCTGATAAATTGTTGCTTTTCCAAACAGGCATATAAAAAATGGTGGCAATTTTGTTTTCTTTAATCTGTAAAAATAAAAGCAAAGGAAAGATTGAAATTTGCTAAATGTAGCCAATACACTGTGTGTATTTGTTGTTTTCAAAATAATTTTTATTTGTGTTCATAGATTCGCTTTTTGTTGAAAGGTTTGAAAAAAACAGATCGAGGCTTGCTTAGTTTTCGTGCATTGTAGAACGTTCAACATTTGGCCTTATGCATTGAATGCTGGGAGCATCTCCCAGTCAGTCATATCTAAAAAATGAAAATGTAGAAAACGGAATTAAAAGTAATCAATTTTTTTTCCTTAGCATTGACAGTCAAGTCCTATAGGTAAAAAATAGCAAAATGGCTCTCCATGTCTTAGGTGTGCTTGTTAAAAGGCAGATAATGGCAGCACATACGTTTACAGTAAGGATTCATTTTAATCTCATCTCAACCCAAAAGTGTTTGGTTAAATCTTGTTCTGGACTTGGTCTGAATTTAAGCTGGTTCTTCCCCTCCTTTACTCTCTTTTGTGTATAACATATTTATAGGAAATATTAATTTCCTTTGTCAACATCAGTGGTAGATAAAAGTAATCTAAATTTGATACCCCAACTGTTCCAAACTTCTAAAATATAAAGTTCTTAAAGACAGTTTGGTCTTTGGAATTGTTAAGCATCTTTGGCTTCAACATTCTTTACGTAATATGCGCCTATTATTTGTATTACATATTTTAAATTAATGGAATACAGTTTAATAAGTTTTCATAGTTTAAGAGCTATTTGATATACGTGCTGTATTTCCTTCTTCCTCTTTGGAGCATGACTCCCACCTCATATATTAGTGGTTTTTTAGGCTAGGGTCTATGAACTATACTCGTGATTCCTGGGGATCTTTTAAGCAACCTGTTACTGTTGGAGGAAAAGCAGAATGATGAAGCAGTTTTATTCCTAGTTCACATACTTGAAATGTAAGATTAGTTATCGTTTCCTCTGAAATTCCACCAAGTTTGAAACTTGGACACATTAGTTTATACACAGATGACAGAGTTTGTGTTAGCTTGTCTCAGATCGCAGTCACCAGGGTGCAGTTTATCTGTCTTCTGTGTATTGCTTGTTAATTTGCATTTTCTATTGTTTTACTGTGTTGCATTGTATTTCAAATTCACAAAAATAGCGTGGTGGTTCAGAAGTGATCTGCTGAATAGTAAAACCTGTAATGAAAACAGAAACAAGACTACTACAACTCATTAAATAATAAAGAGGAGTGCTGCATGCATCCCAGTTATAAAGAATGAAAATCCTTGTGACAGTGATTTTGCATAAGCAGGACAAGTGTAAAAAAATTTCAGTAACCGACATCTGGAAATTAGGCTTAAGTGAATGATCCATTTACTGCTAGTGTCTAGTGTGTTACCTGTCGTGTAAAACGTTGTCAAATGGTGACCTAAGCCATTTATACTTTAGTGAGTTTGCAGATAAAGCCTGGTAAGCTAGTTAAGTTTTCCAGAACATCTGCAAAATAATCTTTAACATGTTGATGAATTTGGTCACTAAAGGTAGAGCAGAGGACAGAACCATTGAAGCAATTCAAAATTACATTTCTTTTAGCAAATTATCAAGAAACCAAACTTGTAAAAGAAATCGTATAATTATTGAGAAATATTTTTGACCAAGGAGAAAGCAGGAGCTTCTTGGCAATATCCCTTAACAGATCTCTCTGTTGGACATAGGTTGAAGTACCAGTTACTCTCACATATGCGTGCTTGATAGCATATTTCACTTTGTAGCTGCACAAAACCACTTACACGTGCTGAGTACTTCTTCCATACAGTTCTTTTTATGTGTCTGGATCATTTGAAGGAAAAGTCTTGACCAATTCTTTTGTGGATCAGTGAAAACCTAAGTGAAAAGAGAAGGGTTAGCATTTAGTGAGCTGGGTTGTAGACTGCAGAAGTTGTCTTTGAATCATTACTGAATTTTTTAATATATATACTGCAAGGAATGATTCTGCTGTGTGAATAAATAAGATCATACCTAATGCCCAGTCACTCATTGCTTCATTCTCCATGACATCTGTGGTCAGTAACATAACCTCTGATCTTGATTCGGTTTTAAAGGAATACTGAAAACAGGGACTATCATAAAATCTTGGCTATTGAAAGATGTTTCTTTAGCATACAGTGTGAAGAATTGGTGGGAAGTATATCTTTCACACTGAAATACAATGGATTTGAGAAGGAAGTTGTTCAAACAAGTTTCTTTTAAAAGGTGATATCAATAATGTTAATGTCTAGCTAAAATATCAACCGTTTAAATGTTGAAGATAAGATAACCAGATTTTCTGGAAAGACCAAACTGTATTTCAAGCAGTTCACTGACCAAAAATCTGACTTTTCTAAACCCTGTTTTCGCCCTCATTAGTTATTGGACAAAGGGTTCAATGACATATTATTGGGCAAGTTTAACATACAGATGTTACATCCAAATATGAAGAATACCTTCCAACGCAAGCATATCCAAAGAGTATATTAAGAACCGATTGTTATTACCCCTCAACTTGAAATTTCCAATCTTCTAACCTTTTAGTGTGATTAGATCAGCAGCCTAGAATTTGTCTGAGAGCTGGGCATAGTCTTCTTGGAGAAATGCTTTTGTAAGTTTGGATCCAGTTATTAATCTGAACGTCTCTGACACATCACCCAATGCTTTGTTCCTTCCCCCAATCAATGACTGTGACTTAGGATTTTTTTAAATTTAATAGAAATAAAAAGTAAAAAAAAAAAAGTAAAACTAGAAATGGAAACTGTCTTGTGGTTCAAGCTACACGTCGTGGAGCCCAGTACATGCGTTCATTAATTAATTCTTAATCTAACAAGTATTTATTGAAAGATTATATTTCTCCTTATGTTTTCCTCTGTGTTTTTGGCCCCTCCTTTTCTGTTTCCTTTAAGTGGACTCATTGTCCTTTTTGTGGGCCACTCAGTGTTGGAGTTTCTCAAGACACGGTCCTAGGACTTCTCTTTCTGTATTCTCTTCCTAGGCTGTCTCAAAGGTAACTCTGGTTTAAATTACCACCGGTAGGCAAACTCGCAAATTTATATCTTCAACTCAGACCTCCCCTACGTTTGCTTGTAATCCCTCCAAGATAACCCAAGCTTATTATGTCCAAAACTGAACTCATGATCTCCACCCCACCTGCTTGGTACATTGCCCACCTAGTGCCCTTCCAGTGTCCTCTCTCAGTGAATGACACTGTCCCCAAGTTGTGCAAGTCAGAAACCTCAGAGTTATCCTTGACCCCTCCCTTTCCTTCCTTCTCACCATCTAGTCTGACCTTGAGTTGTGCTGATTTTATTTCTTACATATCTTTTGAGAATGTTTGCTTTTGCCTTTTTCCGTCATGATCCTCTAGGCAGCACTACTATTATCTCTCCCTTGGACTACCCCAGTAGCCTTATAACCTGTCTTTCTGCACTTTGCATCCCTGCGTGCGTGCGCGCACACACGCACACACACACGGGTGCACACACACAGAGTTTAAAAAGTCATCAAAGATGCAGAATATGTCTGATTATGTTATCCTTCTATTTAAGCTTTTAGTTGGCTTTCCCTGTTTTTTGTAGTCTAGAAATCAATTTCATTAACATGGTGTACAGGCCCTACTTTGTTCCTCCACCCCATGGTCCACCAGCTCTCCCCAGCTTCTCCCTGCTCTCCTCATCCCCTACTCCTCCAACTTCACTGACTTTCTTTCATCTGCTCCTATTCCTACTCTTTATTCTAGCTACCAGGCCTTTGCAGCTTTTCACCCCACCCTATGCATAATCCTTTATCACTCCCTCTTCACTTAATTCTTACTCATTTCTCACATTTCAGCCTTAGAGTCATTTCTTCAGGGAAAGCTTCCTGTCTCAACAACAGTGTTAAATTCCCCTGCCCTTCTTAAAATTAAGCACTCATAACCAAGAATTATTTATAACCAATCACTTTAGTTTTTATTTGTTTTGGTTTGAGTAGTACTGTTTGGATTTTGCTTTTTTTTTTTTTTTGACCGCATCACGTGGCATGCAGGATCTTAGTTCCCCTACCAGGGATCGAACCTGTGTCCCCTGAAGTGGAAGCACGGATTCTTAACCTCGGATTGCCAGGGAAGTCCCTGCGTTTTGCTTTGGATTCTTGTATTCTGGCTCTGACTCTGAAGACCTGTTTTAATTGCTTGGTCTTTTTTGGCTGTAAAGCGTACATCTATTTCTGTATTCTCAAGAAAGTATATAATATTTTCTGAAATAAATATGGAAGAATTTTCTCTTGGAAATGGAGGAAGCTAGAAATCTTTAAATCACCTATGAATTTTAGACTAACTGTCTGGCTGTTTTAAAAATCATATTTGCATTTAGTTATTTTGAGTCATACTCCTGTTTTTTCTAAGTTCAGTTTGTTGATACAGTACACTAGTCTATTTTTAATTTTTGGATGGAGACTTCAAAACATCTTTCCCATTTTAAAAACTTGCTTTCTCATGATATTTATTTATTGGACTAAAAGGTTTCATTTCTAATCTTTTTTTTTTACAAGAGATGCAGTTGAAGTCCTGTGTGCCATTTCTTGGTTCTATTCCTGTATTTTTCTACCTAGAAATAACTACTATTCTGAATTTGGTCTTATTCCCATTTTTTTTTTAATTTCACATGTGTATCTGTACATGAAATACTATGTATTATTTATTTTTAAACTTTCTATTCTTCTGCAACTTGCTTTTTTCATTTAGCATTGTCTTACAGTTTTAGTCATGTTAGTCTATATAGTCTAGTTCATTTATTTTCACTATTATTATATGCCGTTGTACAAATAAGCCACAGTTTACCCATTTTCTTATTAATAGACATCTACTACACTTAGTTCATTTCTGTTAGTTTATATTTAGATTGTTCCTGTTGTTTTAGTGTTTCTTTTTTTTCCAGTTAGCTTTTTGGTTTTGCTGTTACAGACAATGCTGCAATGATTCTTATTATGTATATCTTTTTGCGAAGATGTATAGAAGAGTATATCTCTCCAAGTAGAATAAGGTTGAAGGGCATGCATATCCTCAACTGTATTAAATAGTGTCAAATTGCTCTTCAAAGTGGCTGCATCAATTTCTACTTCTGCTAACATTGTATGCGATTTACTTTTGCTTCACATTCTTGTCAGCACTTTATATTATCAGATTTATTAATTTTTGCCAACCTTATAGAAGCAAAATGGCATCTTGTTTTAATTTCCATGATTTCTTTATAGTGAGATTGGACATCTTTTCAAATTTAATCTATTTTATGTTTAGTATCTTCTCTCTGAAATTATTTGATTTGGTATCTCAAACAATTTTATTTACTTAGCACCAACTTGAGCCCAGAGTTGTACAAGGCCTTGGGAAAGACTCTAGTACTATAAACTTGGTACCAGTTCATAAGAAATAAGAATCTTACAATTCATATACGAAGACAAATTTTGGCAAAGTGGCACAGCCTATTATTTTGCAATGAATAACTGACTATAAGTTGTCAAGTTTGGAAGTAATACTAAACAATCATTTTTTTAGGTAGAAATCATCACTATATATAAATTTAATTATGTTCAGATTTCTTTTTCTGAACTACTGTTTCATGGGAAGAACTTAAGAAATTAGCCTAAGTTGTTATACTGGTACTAGCAATAACTTTATAAAATATTTTGGTGTCCCAATACGATGTCTCAAGTAAAGGAGGAGTGAAATGGTAATCCCAGAAATTGAAAAGCTGAGAGTTTAATCTATAAGATTCTGTTAGTATAGCTCCATGACTGGCGTCTCCGAGACAAAGTCTAGACAAGGTCCTCACTGTCTCTTGGAGCTGAACGTCACCTGCAGGGTACAGCACAGCACCCACACTCCACATTAATAGGCCAGTAAACTGCTGTTGAAGATATAGGTCGAATTTTTACAGAGTTTACGGTGAAGGTAAAGAAGGCCTTCTGGGCTTCCCTGGTGGCGCAGTGGTTGGGAGTCCGCCTGCCGATGCAGGGGACACGGGTTCGTGCCCCGGTCCGGGAAGATCCCGCATGCCGCGGAGCGGCTGAGCCCGTGAGCCATGGCCGCTGAGCCTGCGTGTCCGGAGCCTGTGCTCCGCAACGGGAGAGGCCACAGCAGTGGGAGGCCCGCATACCGCAAAAAAAAAAAAAAAAAAAAAAAAAAAAAAGAAGGCCTTCTGCCCCTCCTCAAACCCAAATCAGAGCAAAGTACTTGAAAGGCCAAAAAAGGTTGTGTTAAAAGACACAAACAAACGTCACCCTCTTTTTATGAGCTCAGTCTACTATGACTTTGATGACAGCCTGGAAGAGCTGTCCTGGGGGGAACAAGCTTGACCACAGCCTTTGTCAAGCTCTCCGTGGCCACAGAGTTGTTCCCCATCTGCCTCAAGATCAAGGAAGTAGTGAAGAAGTCCTGTGACACTGATGAGTCCAAGGGCAGCATGGTGAGCAGGGCTGGTAGAGAGAGGATGATAGGTGTTCGGCCCCTGACTGTGCTGCTTTGAGAGTAAATAGAATGGGGATTGTCTAAGCCATGTCCACTTGACTGCTTCTAAATAGAACAGAGTTTTCCACCATCAAAAAAGGGTAATAGTAGGCAGAAGGAATGGAAGAGGTAGGAAGGAACAGAGTAGTTGAGAGAAGAAATAATTAAGGCAAATATGTATTGATTAACACTAATGGAGTTTGCCTAATCCTGACCCTAAGCTCTAACCAGGAAGGACTGAACTGGAAAGTAAATACCTGTCCACAGAATTGAGGATTGTTCACTAACTTCAATTATCTAGAACAAAGCCAAGAACCGAGGAGAAAACAATAGAGGCCTCTGAACAACTAGAACAGCTGTCACAAAGTCCAAACAGTGAAGTCCCTGCCATTTAGTCATAGAAGACCCATCTCAAGCCTTCTCTCCACACTTAACTTCTTTAATTCAACAATCTTAGCAAACTATGGCCTTAATTTTCAGCTGACAGCAAAATTGAAACAGTAGTTTGAAAGGCATTAGTGAATTCAGAGCCCTCCTGCTAAATTTGGATATGCTAGGAACATCATGATGTCAAGTTTAAAAATGAGAAAGGAGGGCTTCCCTGGTGGCGCAGTGGTTGGGAATCTGCCTGCTAATGCAGGGGACACGGGTTTGAGCCCTGTTCTGGGAAGATCCCACATGCTGCAGAGCAACTGGGCCCGTGAGCCACAACTACTGAGCCTGTGCTCCGCAACAAGAGAGGCCCCGATAGCAAGAGGCCCGCACACAGTGATGAAGAGTGGCCCCCGCTTGCCACAGCTAGAGAAAGCCCTCGCACAGAAACGAAGACGCAACACAGCCCCAAAATAAATAAATGAATAAATAAATATAAAAAGGAGAAAGGAAAAATAGGACTAAAAATTAGAATCAGGAACTAAGATAGTAGTGTGGGCCTATTTAATATGTTCACAAACTTCTGTTTTCCTTACTTGTGTCTGGATGTACAATGCATACAATAATTGACTTTTTTTTTTTTTTTTTTTTTTTTTACAACAACTCTCCATCTCAGGGTAAACTTCTTATCTTGATCTAAATGTTCAGCTCTCCTTTCTCCCTCACCTCTTTCCCCCTCTCCTAAGGAAGAGTAAGCACAGATAAGGTTGGCATCCTTGCTGGTAAAGGTCTCTTCTGGGTGAAAAGACCAAATATGTATAAGGAGCTCACTGTCTCTCCCTCTTCTGCTCCCTTTGACTCAGCAGGCTAGTGCAGAAGACTTTGACATTAGTCCAGTCTCTTTCCTCTGTACAACCAACTAGAACATTAGAGTTTAGGAAGAAGTTATGGGGAGTCAGGAAGAGGAAGAAACATCATAGCGCTTTACTGAATCCACGTGCTAGTACTATTCAGTTGGCCCCGATTTTCTAGATTTAGAACGTTAATGACAAACCTGGCTGACAGTTCAAGTGTTTCCTTGGGAGTAAGGGTGATTGACGGGGCAGAATTCTGGCATTTCATTGTCCCGAATCAATATACCACTTAAAACCCCCTCACCACTTCTTCCATCGGCAACCACTCTTCCTCTTTCCACAACTGCTTGTCACTTTTAGCCAGCACACACTCAGCTTATACACACATTCATGACGTTGCTTGTTTTTATAGTTTTTTCTCACTCCTTGTCAAAATCTACTGAGGGATAAAATAGATAACCAACCAGGACCTGCTGTAGAGCACAGGGAACCATACTCAATACCTTGTAATAACCTATAATGGAAAAGAATCTAAAAAAGAATATATGTGTATATATATGTATGTGTGTGCGTATAACTGAATCACTTTGCTGTACACCTGAAACTAATACAACATTGTAAATCAACTATATCTCAATAAAAAAAATTTTTTTAAATGCTGAAGGAGAGGAAACTATGGATAGAACAATGTATTCAAGACATTGAGATGTAGGAACCCGATGACTGTATATTATTGTGTTAACTGGAATAAGAAAGTCCTTTCTGATGAGAATGGGGTGGTATTTCCCTGGCTTCATCTCCAGGTGGAAGTGGAGCGGCCTTCTGTTCAGGTACGGTTTTTGTTAAGTGCCCCACTCTTCACAGGACAATTTTAACACTGTTCCCCAGCTCATCACGGTTCTCCATAGAACAAAAGAGCTACGTTCTAGACTCCTCCAGTCAAAGACTAAATTCACGAATTCAGTACCACTCAATCAAGTAAAGAAACAAAAGACAGTGTTATAGGGGAATGCCTGAAGGATGTGTAGCTGTCCGTTCCTTTAGATTACTTATTCTCAAACATGGAGCTGCCAGTATGTTTTAATTAGTGATCAGATATGTCTCAACCAGTTTGCTTCTAAGAATAAACTACTGAACTGGCCGATAACGTCATAAAAATTAACAAGAGTAAATTCAAGATTACCTATGTGACAATTTTGTTCTCATTCTGTTGCAATTTGATGTTCTTTCTTGAGACAGAAGAGAAAGAAGATAGAATGAAGGAGCCAGTGTGGCATACTCATGCTACAACTTAATGGGCCACACTTCCTGGAGGTACCTATGCCAGTTACAAAGTAAGGCAGAAGCCCTCTTCCACGGGGCCGTAAGGACTGGTAATCGAAAAAGTAGGTTAGAGTGAGGAATTATTAAAAATTATATAAGCATTTAACATTTAAATTGAGTACATAAATATACATTCATCAACCAGTCCTTTCATTTAGGTGCAAAGCTTTATTTATTTATTTTTTTTCTCTTTTAAGTTTGGGTCTACTGATTGGCTTTGTTTATCTTGTACAAGTCATACTCATAAACCCATGTTTGCTGCTATTTCTAATTGGTTTCTTATTTTAATTAACGGAGAATTTAAAGACTCCCGGGAAGTGATCTGAGAGCAGAATCCTAGATTTTCTTTTAATCTTTTACAGTCTTCTTGCCCACACCTAACAGGACAGCAATCTCTTTAACAGCTCTTATCTAGTATTTAGAAAGTATTCAATTTGGTTTGTTTTGTTAAACAGCATACTTGTCCTTCACTGGTTTATGTAAATTTAATCTTGTTGGACAGACCTTAAGGCAACCCCAGTGATCCCTGCTTTCTGGTGTTCACACCTTTGTATGATCACTTCCCTTTGAGTGTGAGCAGGATCTGTGCCTGGTTTCTAACCAGTAGAATTAGGAAAAGGTGATGAGAGTTCACTCTCACGATCACATTATGTTAATATAAGACTGTCCTGCTAGCCAACTTTCTCTAGAGATTATCCTTGCTGGCTCGATAAACTAAACTGCTGTGTTGGAGAAGCTTACTTGGCAAGACCTGTGAGCAGTCTCTGAGAGGTCAGGGCAGCCTCCAGGAGAGCCAGCAAGAAACCAGGGTCCTCAGCCCTAGGGCTGTAAGGAAATGAATTCTGCCCACAGCCTGGGTCAGCTTGAAAGTAGGTTCTTCCCTGGTCGAGCCTCTAGGTGAGAGTGCAGCCTGGACAGCGCCTTGGTGGCAGCCTTGTGAGACCCCCCAGCAGAGGACCCAGTTAAGCCGTGACCACAGTGCACAGTGAATACTGACACACAGAAGCAGTGAGATAATAAATGTGTGTTGTTAGAAGTTGCTGGGGCGTGGTAATTTGTTACTTAGCAATAGAAAACTAATACATTAGTTGAATGATCTATTTGCAGTAACAACTGCAACTGACAGACATGTCTGAAATCTAAATAACCTTTGGTAAGCATGCTGCTTAACTGCGGAAGTGTCGGGGCACAGGAAGCACCTCGAACAGTGAGCATCGAGGGTGCACAAGTGTGCTCAGCAGGTTTTGCAGAGGCAATGCCGAGTGACAGTTGGTTTCATGGAGGCCAGTTACAAAGGCTTCTCTACTGTAGTGCTTGTGAATTGTGACTGTATAGTCACATCTAACAACTTAACAGATAAATAAAATTTTAATAAGAAAGTAACACTCAATGAAGAAAACAGAGGTAGTTCATTTACATGTAAGTATAGGAGAACAAGATTGTTATTGGGGACTTTTCTATTAGAAATACATAATACTACTACTTAGCCATAAAAAGGAATGAAATAACGCCATTTGCAGCAACGTGGATGGACCTAGAGATTATCATACTTAAGTGATGTAAGTCAGAAAGAGAAAGACAAATGCCATATGATATCACCTATATGTGGAATCTAAAAATATGGCATAAGGGAACTTATCTACGAAACAGAAACCGACTCACAGACATAGAGAACAGAATATGGATGCCAAGGGGGATGGCAGGTGTGGGGAGGGATGGAGTGGGAGTTTAGGATCAGCAGATGCAAATTATTATTTATAGAATGGATAAACAAAAAGGTCCTACTGTATAGCACAGGGAACTATATTCAACATCCTGTGATAAACCATAATGGAAAAGAATATGAAAAATAATGTGTGTATATGTATAACTATCACTTTGCTGTACAGCAGAAATTAACACAGCATTGTAAATCAGCTATACTTTAATAAATTTTTTAAAAAGAAATACATAATAGTGATAATACTAATGAATGCAAATGAAACTTACAATAATGCTACTCATATTAATAATAGGTCCAATAACTTTAAAATCTATATAGGACAGCAAAACCAAAATAGGGACTATCTGTATTTATTTTTTATAATACATTCCTGGGGTGCAGAGTGGAGATTCAGGAAAAAAAAGTCAATATTTTTAAACAATAAAGTTTAACATTTTAAAAAATTACTTTAGTTACAAATAGGTATATTTCTTATAAAATATTTTAAATGTTTAAATGGACTGTTTTATTACTCAGTGCTTATAAAATGGGTTTATGAAAGCCATGGAAAAATAAGAGGCAGGCATAATATATGACTTGTTTTTCTGGAGAAAAAAATTCTGCTTATAGTAGAACCTAGGATCATCAGATTTGTGAGTTATATAAGTTTTATGTGCTCATATTATGTGTGAATTTTATCTGCTAATGTGCCATAATAAGGAAAAAAAAGTTGAAACCAGAAGTACAGATTCTCTGAAAATCTAAACTACAGAGTCTACCTCTGCTGTCAGCCCAAGGAATCCGTGGGCAGAGGTCAGCTGATGCGGTGCCCCCTTACTTCCTCTTTGGTTTTCTCAGGGAAGTGAGGGCCTTATTTTTAGGGGGGTTGTCAGGTAAGCAGAGTGAGGAGACCCAGGTGGTGTCAGAAACCAAGATAAAAACCCTGAGTGCATTCTGAGGGGACTACCCACCAGGAATACAGGAGACCCCAAAGAGCTCTGCCCCTGCTGCCAATCGTGAGAAACGTCGGGTATTGGTGGCATCCCCTCTGTCTTGGTATAGGAGGTCCCCTCAATCCTCCCTCTGAATATTCACAGGAGTAAGATTCCACACTCCCCTCTGCTGACCTGAGGCCACCCAGCTCACACCAAGGCCCTTACCCCTCTGAGACCCCTGAGGAGGAAGTGAGGGTATGTGACTTCCGGCTCCCTCTGCCCAGGGCCTCCAGGGCTGCTCATGGGAAGGACATATTCTCTGACATCGCTAACTAGAATCTACGTGGTATTTGATGAGTATTCCATGCTTACTGCTGTCCACTGGCATCTGGTATTGTTGAGGTTTGGAAAGAGTTTGGAAAACGAATAACTGATTTAGAAATAGTCAAATGATCTGAACAGAGGTCTCATCAGAGAAAGTATATAGATGGCAGATAAGCATATAAAAAGGTGATCAACACCATACATTATTAGGAGTTGCAAATTAAAACAACAGATAGGGGCTTCCCTGGTGGCGCAGTGGTTGAGAGTCTGCCTGCTAATGCAGGGGACACGGGTTCGAGCCCTGGTCTGGGAAGATCCCACATGCCGCGGAGCAACTAGGCCCGTGAGCCACAACTACTGAGCCTGCGCGTCTGGAGCCTGTGCTCCGCAACAAGAGAGGCTGCAATAGTGAGAGGCCTGCGCACCGCGATGAAGAGTGGCCCCCGCTTGTCACAACTAGAGAAAGCCCTCGCACAGAAACGAAGACCAACACAGCCAAAAATAAATAAATTAAAAAAAAAACAAAAACAGATACCACTACACACCTGTTAGAATGGTGAAAATCCAAAACACTGACAACACCAAGTGCTGACAGGGATGTGGAACAACAGGAACTCTCATTGCTGGTGGGAATACAAAATGGTACAGCCACTTTGCAAGGTAGTTTGGTGGTTTCTTATAAAACTAAACATACTCTACTATACCATCCAGCAATCATGCTCCTTGGTATTTACCCAAGTGAATTGAAAACTTATGTCCACACAGAAACTTACACATGGTTTGTACAGCTTTATTCATAATTGCTTATAGTCTGATCAACCAGTAGAGGTGATTAAAGAGTCAGGCCCCCCAAACCCCAAGGAAGGTTTTTTTTTGATAAAAATCATGTGAATGATCATTTAGTTTCATTCCCACAGTGTTTTTCTTTTATTCCTAGTAATGAGTATTGAAATAAATGTTTGTTTTACTGTATATGGTATATTCACATACACAAACACACACACACACACAGAACCATTTGAGTTCATTAGTTAAAATTGTCCTGGGAACCAAGTCTCAGCAAAATTAGAGTTGGGACTGTGAAGTAAATCTCTTATTTGACCAGAATCCTGTAGTGTCTTATAAGCAGATAAATGTCTTCAAATAGATGTTTTGATTGGTTCTCAGCTTGAGTGTTCTTTTTTAACAAAATTGTTTGGTTGTTTTAACAGTTGTTTCGGGAAGTACGAATAATGAAGATATTGAATCACCCTAACATAGGTATGAAATTTATGTATACAATTAACGATAAAGTGTTTTCCTTAATTTGAGGCTATTTGAAAGGATACAATTTTAAGGATGTTTTATATAAAATGAGGAAAAATGATAACCTCAGAAAGTGATACTTTGGGTAAAAATAGATTATAAAGAAGTTAACTGAAGGCTACAAATTGTAGTTTTCTACTACCTTTCTGTCTTCTGCTTGTCACTAAAATAATATATATGACTTGGAGTTAAAGCGTATGAATGATTTTTGTATCTCCTTACTAAATCTCTCTAAATAGAGATTGCATGCCATTTAGGTATTTATAAAAAATAATTCCAGATATTTTGATAATAGGCACTTGGGCTTGATCATAGTTTATAAGCAAAATAACTAGTTTGAATTTTAGAGAAAATAGAGTTGATTTCAGTTTTAGTGAATTTACTTCCGTAAGTTCTGTTTTTCCCCCATATTTACAAATAAGTTTATTGATTACATATATTATACAAAATCATAGGATTGTAAGAAGTAAAAAGCAATTCTTAATCTGTTTATTTTTGAATCATGTGTTTCTTGCACATTAAAAAATCTTATGTTTATTAGAGACACTCATGCAGTTACTTGTGGTGTATAATTTCAACTATTTGTCAATACATAAGTCTCATAATTTAGTATTTTTTTAAGCAGAAACTTAAAATATCACATAATTATAAAATTTTTTGTTTCTGTACCAAAGATTATTTAACATTTTTTTGATAGGCTCATTATAATAATAGTGTCTTTTTAAGCTTTAATTAAAATTTTATTATTTTGATTTTAAGATTTTCTTTTTTTATTACCTTATTCTAATAAGGTAATAATAACCCAGCAGTTGGTTCCAAATCACTTCACAATAAATAGTTTTCTTCCATAGTCGTAATAACCCTTGAGAAAATTTTAAACTTTAAATTGTAATTAATAATTTTTAGTAAATACTCAAATTTTCCTTTAGTTTAGTGTTACCTTAAAGTTCCTTAAAGCATATTCAATATGTGCTCACAACCACAGAGTTATATCTCTACTTTCTTTTTCAGTAAAATTGTTTGAAGTTATTGAAACAGAGAAGACCCTCTATTTAGTCATGGAATACGCGAGTGGAGGTAAGGATGGAAGGGAATGAAAAGTTATCTTTGATGAGACATATAGAATTATTTATACCAGTCATTAACATTCATGTCTTTTTTGATGTTAATGAATCTGTAGTTTCATAAAATGCCTTTAAATGGTATCTTAAGGAAAATTCAGTGTTTAGTTTCAAGACCTATTGATCCTACATTTAAAAGTAGGATTTTGGCTTATTTAAAAATTACTTAGGGACATTTTTCAAAACTCTAAATTTGCATTGTTATCTATGAATGTTTCAATTCTTATCTAAATAATGTAATATATAATAATATTAGTAGTAGTAGAAGCTCTTGGCTATTAACAGGAAATCTCAAATTCAGAATGTATTTAATAAAGTTTAGAGTAAAAGCATGTTCTAGGTCACATGTTTATTTCACTGATTGTTCATATATGACAGATTCTCCATATACATACATTTTCAAGAAATCCATAAAATGTTTCAATTTAAACAAGTATTTATATATTTTATAAGTTAGGAGACTGAGTTGATGGGGAAATAGTAAGATACATTTCTAGTAGAATATAATATTGGGCTGGCCAAAATTTCATTCAGGTTCTTTGGGAAGATGTTATGAAAATCCCGAATGAACTTTTTGGCCAAGCCAATATATATTCTGACTATATAGTGTTCAAAATAGGAATGATTTTTAAACACTGATATATAATAGAAAATCATTTTCATATACTTTCCCTCAAATGACAGATATATTGGCTCAGATTCACTGTTCTTTTAGGCATAAAACTTAACCTTCTCAGAAACAGGTTTAAAATTTATGGAATTAAATCATTTAATAAGTAAAATGAGGATACTTGAAGGTTTTAAGGGCTCAGAGAATTTAAGCAATTGAAGAAGAGAGAGGACAGCAGAAATTATTTAAACCACTTTGGCTAATCACCTTTTTTCGCTAAGCAATTGAAAAACTTAGTGTCGAATTTAGTTTTGAGTTCTTTTAGCTAATAAAGTGTATAGATTTTTGTGATGATTCAGATTTTCTGTAACGAGAATGAAGATGATTTATTTTAGTCTATAGCATCTAGGTTATGTATTTTTATACCCTTTCAGATTTCTAAAAAATTTTACTACAAATATTAAACGGATTTTAATTGCTTTTTCAGTTTTTTATGTAGATTGACAGTTTTAAAAGGTTTAGTTTTTTGCATAGCTTTTTTTCGTCATGAAGATATTTCATTGTAGGTTTTTTACTTAACCTGGAAACCTACATCATTAATGTTTTTTATTATTATAGGATTTTAAGAAATATTAATACAGCCATGCAAATTTGCATAAAATGTTAATCTATAATAAAATTAATGAACCTACAAATACCACATAATGAAACTTTCTCTACTTTTCTATCCTGTAGTTAGATCTGTGTATCAATTCATCATTGTTGAAACCCTGAGTGTTTATCCAGTTAGACTTTTTTTTTTTTTAGCGATCTAAAGTCTAGAGAGTGGGGCTAAACATGTTTTGATATGAGAAATTATAGACAGCTAAAGATCTGTGGGCATTGTTCTCTTTTTATGAAGGTCCGCCACAAGGCTGTGTTAATGTGCTTTAACGATTAATGGTAAGTGCAGTCAACTCTTTATTGGTGCTGATGAAGGGGAGCAATGGCTCGAGTAATAGACAGCACGTAGGGTCCTCACTGCTCTCCTTCAGTAGCATTGGGAGGGGCAGAAGGGTCTAGTCACGTGTAGAGAGGTGTGTACTGGAGCTCAGCCAGTGGCCCCTTATTCATTTCTGAATCCTAGGGTTAGGTGTTCTTTGAGTCTTGCCAGTCAGTGATCCTGTAACAAACCATCTTGGTTCTGTAGCAGTAAATCTAGAATCATCCTCTTGCCTTTTTAATCTATAAACGGCAAGGTGACTCTAGAGAATAAAACGCTTAATATTTTTCCTCTGAAATTTCTAGATATTTTAGGATTGAATCTGACATGCACACGAGAATCCTAGCATGAACAAGGTTGAGTCAGACAACTGCCTCTTTGCCAGAAGTACATCTATTGATCCTGGTTCACTAATGGGGCGAAAGATCTTCAGTGATTAGAAGGGCAGGGAACTCCTTTATGATTTTGAACCATGTTTCGTTCAAAGGAGCCTATTAAAAGTAGGCGTCAGGACTACTTTGGAATAGTGTGTTTATACCTTCTTTTGCTCATGCAGGCATTTATTAAATGTTTACTGTGTACTAAGTGGTATTCTAGGTGCTAGGAACACATGGGTGAGCAAAGACAAGGTCCCTGCCCTCAAAAAGATTACGTTCTAGTTGGGGAAGCAAATCATAAACAAATAATATATAATCAGTAAAGGACTGAATCACGTAAACATCCGGGGGGTGTGAGCGTTCCAGGCAGAACTTAAGAGTAGTCCAAATTTTTGAACTCCTGCCGTATATCTTTCCCCGCCTAAACTCACATATCTAGAATTAACTGCTATGATGGGTCAACTAGAGCATCTGTTCATTTCTCTGTTTTCATCATCCCATTTAATCATTTAAGTATGCTTGATATAATATGCTAACATTGTAGATTTATTAGTTTCATCTGACATACATCGTTACATATTTGATTTTTAACATTTTACTTATGTCCTAGGATTGATACTGCATATATGTATATGTAATATATCTGTATACCTAGATACAAATATATAATTTATTGAGTGCTTACTATATGCCAGTCTCACTGTGCTAATAAGCACGTGCATTATTTCATTTAATCCTCACAACACCCATGTGAAATAGGTAATAGGGAGAAACAGGGTCTAAACGAAGTTAAGAAATCTTCCTAATGTCTCCCAATAGCTACTTAGGGCTAAATAAGGATTCATATTAAAATTGGTCTGATTCTAAAACCTGAGTTTTTAAGCACTTTGCTGTACTTTACAAGAGCTCTTTAAGCCACTTTATGAGTTTTTAATATACATGTATATATCTATGTGGTACAAATTATAAGGATATAAAAATTTTATCCCTTACACTGAGATATTTTATTTTTGATAATGTAACTAAATATTAGTTGGTTTATTATTATTATTGATTGGAGAAAAATGAAAAAAACATACAGACATGTAAAGTAAAAGATCTATTAGAACATTTTTATGGTTTCTAGTATCTTTAAATTATTTCAACAAATATGTATTGTCTATCCACTTTGTGTTCTGTCATGCGGATGGGGATACAGGTAAAGTATGGGTATGATGACAGCATTCAAGGAGTTTGCAGCTCACCTGGGGTAATAGGAGATGCACACAAGGATGATTTCATTCTGTATAATAAGTAGTTAAATACCAATGCAGATGAAATGAGTACTGTGAGAATGAGTGTAATCAGTGTAGGAAGGAAAAGAAAGAAATCAGTGTGGATGGAGGTAGAGAGATGGAATTTGACCAAGTCTCTATGACTAGTGGACTTTAAGAGAGTGAGCCGACATAATATGACTTCTGTTATTTTATTTGAAATGTAGGCCCCAAATACAAAGCCAAATGTGATTTTTGATTGCCCATGCTGTGGCTTCCCTTTATTAGGATGGATAATAAAGAGTTGACTGTATTTTTACATAATACTTGAAAGCAGAAAGTAAGTTCTCTTATGTTTTTTATGACTTTTTATTAAAAGAGTTTTGTTGAATCATAAGCCTCTACCCATATTCAATTTTACATGTATTTTTTCCTTTTTTCCTATTCATGTAATAGTTGTGATTTATATAGTACTATCAGAAAAGTGTGGGCCAAAAGCTTCTTTAAAAACAAGGCAAAAACTTGACATTGCATATATTGTTAACTGAAAAATCTATGTATATTTTACTGCCTGCTTTACCTTTCTGATTCAGGTGAAGTATTTGATTACTTAGTTGCCCATGGAAGAATGAAAGAAAAAGAGGCCCGTGCAAAATTTAGGCAGGTATGGAAAGTAGTTTTCAACTTTGTTTTGCTGATATTTTTAGTGATGTACAATGGACAGTATCACAAACTGGAATTCAGAGTACATGGTACTTTAAAAAGAAAAATTCCTGCTTTCTTACACGTTTTAAGAATGGAAAACTGAAAAAGAAATTTGTTCTTCCTGAATTTAAATTTAAAATAGTTGCCATTGGTTATTTCTAGTTCATCATAAATAGTAAAATGTTTATAGGTGAGATTCTTATTAATAACTCTTTGAGAGTCTTGGAAATACAGACTAGAGTGAGATAGAAAGTAAATACTTAAACTTTTATCCAGTAATTATTATCAAGTATTATTAGCTTTATGTGTACAGTATAAATGTGTACTGTTTAAAGAGGTTTTTGTATTTTTTAAATAATTAAAGATGTCTTAGTTTTGGAACTCATATTTTTGTAGACTTAAAGACTATGATCAATTTTATTTAGTCAAGTAGGGAAGGAACCTTGCCAGTGTGAAGAATGTGGTAAGATATTGATATTTCCAGGTCAACTTGAATATGATTTGTTACAGAAATGATAAAATAAGAAAAAGCAATTTAAGTTCATCTAAGATTGTTTTTAATGTTTAGGAATGAAGTATTTAAGATTATCATACTTTATAAATTACTGTAGAAATGACAATTAATAAATTGTAAATTGTCCACAAAATTTACTGAAGTAAAGTTTCAACAGACAACTTACTATATCCCAAACTTTACCTAAGTGAATTTAAAATATTCGTTCAAAAATAGTTCAGGGCTTCCCTGGTGGTGCAGTGGTTGAGAGTCCGCCTGCCGATGCAGGGGACGCTGGTTCGTGCCCCGGTCCGGGAAGATCCCACATGCCGCAGAGCGGCTGGGCCCGTGAGCCATGGCCGCTGAGCCTGCTCGTCCGGAGCCTGTGCTCCACAACGGGAGAGGCCCCAACAGTGAGAGGCCCGTGTACCGCAAAAAAAAAAAAAAAAAGTTCAGTATCTCTTCTGTAAACATTATTCTACAGTTAAAGGGATCCTGTAATCAATAAGGTTGGGAAACACGGACTACTGATGTGAAATCTTCCTCTGTGAGATTTGACATATATGTTAACATATAAACAATTGGAGAAGTCCTGAAGAAGATGGGAGGAAAAAAACCTGTTCAACTTTTTTTTTTTGACGTAGCATTCTGCATATCGATCGTGGAGTGAGTTTATTTTGTGAAACCTCTATT
Organism: Phocoena sinus; assembly: GCF_008692025.1. Lineage (NCBI taxonomy): Eukaryota > Metazoa > Chordata > Mammalia > Artiodactyla > Phocoenidae > Phocoena > Phocoena sinus. Next base: position 167,114,189 of record NC_045763.1, on the reverse strand, counting down.
ATTAATATCTCACAGAATCACTATTTGGAACAATATACATGAAATACTTTAGACCAAAGATAAACATAGCCCTTATATTTAGGATAGATTCCTAAGAGCATTTGACTTAAAATAGCTGAATCTAAAGACAACTGGTAATGAGGAAGCAGCATTGAGAAATTGAATGGTATTCAGCTACATATTGTTAAATTCTTTTCTACTGTGGAATGGAAGTCCATGCTTACTTAAGTAAAGAGCTACAATCATCACTTTAAATATCATCGTTCTTTCCATCTCAGTCACACTAGTTTTAGGAGCCTATCAGGAAGAAAATTCCAATGGACATTAAATATTTCCATTGGGATTTTAATATATATTTCAAGGACTGTCACTACTCACTCTTATTCTTTTTAGTCAGTTGGTTTTATTTATTTATTAAAAACATACTGTGGTCAGAAATTGTACTGGGTACTATATGGAATTAGAGAAGGTGCTGTTTTAAAGAGCTTACTCATCTCTACTGATGGGTGGGAGCAGGATAGCAGGCTGGGACACAGATATTTTTCATGAAGATCCAAACAATTATTAATTGGCTCTTTTTTAAAATAAAGTCTGGATTACTTTGAAATCAAATCAGAGATTGAGTGTTAAATGAATGCTATTTAAAATGTAAAACAGTGGCAATTTAAAAAATAATTATCTATTTATTATAAATATTAAACATATTAACTATCTGTATGTGTTCCCCCCAAATTAAATAGGTAACCAACTCACATTTTTAAAAACCAGGGACACACACACAATTTTATAGTTATTTGGCAAAAAGTTATATTTGTTTTTCAATTTATTTTTGCTAAGTTTATTTTTCTTTATAGGTGTAATTAAAACTCGAATAAATGTGTATTTACTTTTATTTTTATTTGCTCTGTATTTCATAAAATTACTTTAAAAACTTTAACAGTGAAAGGGAATGTACTGTATTAGTAAGGATATGTCCTTGACCCTACCATTAAATATAGCAGAGACACTAGGACAGTTCAAGACCAATTTAGCAGTCATTGCCCATACAATGCCGCTGCCTTCCTTAAGATTTAAGGGCCTGCAAGAGAAATCATAATATTGACTAAACCCTTCCAGTATCAAGGCTACTACTTAAAGCTTGGGAATTCCTGACCCACGTATAAATAATTGCAAAGCATCCTCCCCCCACAATTGCACCTCCTGGCAAAACATTGACATGTCTGGTCTTAAGGTCAGTGCAGGACTGATGGTCAATCATGTTTTCAAGATCCATAACAAAAGGATTGTAGGGAAGTTTCTGCATCCTATTTGTGGAGGTACAGAATGTTTTGAGATGGGAGGGTCTGACCATAGACTAATGCAGTAAAACTTGGGCTTGTGCATGGGGGTTCTTGCAGCGAGTGAGTCAGAAGCCAGAGCTTCTTTTATGGCAGGAATTGTACCCTGCTAGATAAGTGTGACGATATTATAAATAATCTTTCCCTTCTTAAGTCTTTAAGACTCAGGAGATTTTTATTCTAGAAGTGCCTATAGAACTGCTTTCATAGAAACTATCTTGTCTAATGTGAAATGCATGTTTGGTAACCAAATCATTATCTGTAGCATGCCTTCTTCACTGTATCAAGAGAAGGGGACTTGAAGAAGATAACATTATCAGCAAAGTTCTGTCATCTATGACGCAAAAATAGCGTTATAGTATGAACATCCTATAGCCTATATAGTATGTTCAATAAGATGTATTAATATTTACATATAAATGTATGTCTCTCTTAATTACATGGTAAAAATTGGATATTAGAATTTTGAAGCATATTGCTTAAGAAAACTAATACTCCATGTATTCATTGTAGGATTCTGCTGTATTTGGAGGACTCACACCTCAAATTGATTATAATCATTCACAATTGTTCTGCTCAAACACAGTTCATGGTAGTACCTGCTTAGTTTGGAATTCAGAGACTTTTACCAACTTGTCTATCAGGATTTAACTCCCAGTATTACCATTTTCCCACCTACTTTTCAAATACATTGTGTTGCCTCAACATCAGTGCAGGGCTTCCCTGGTGGCTCAGTAGTTGAGAATCCGCCTGCCAATGCGGGGAACACAGGTTCGAGCCCTGGCCCGGGAAGATCCCACATGCCGTGGAGCAATTAAACCTGTGTTCCACAACTACTGAGCCCATATGCCACAACTACTGAAGCCTGCATGCGTAGAGCCCGTGCTCCGCAACAAGAGAAGCCACCGCAATGAGAAGCCTGCACACCGCAACGAAGAGTAGCCCCCATGCTCGCCACAACCAGAGAAAGCCCACACGCAGCAATGAAGACCCAATGCAGCCAAAAATTAAAAAAAAACAATCAGTGCATTTTACCACCTTACCTCCTACGTCCCCATCCCCAAACATCCACATTTTAAAATTTTACTATCCTTCATGGAGGGCTTAGATCAATTATCACCTAGTAACTGAGATTATTCTTTATCTTTTATGATTCCCTCACTTCTTTGTACCTCGGCTTCTATGATTCTACTTTGTAGTATGTATAGTTACTCATAAACATGTTTTTTCCTCCTAATCAGACTGTAAGCTCCTGAAAGGCAGTGTGCATGTAGGGTGCGTGAACACATTTTTGTATTCCCCCAGCAACTAGCACATTTCCTTGCACATAGCAGGCACTCAATAAACTGACCGTTGAATCAAAATGAATTTAATTGAATTACATCTTACTCACTGTGTGTTGATTTTGTTTTGAATTTATGTCTTCTCTGTCTTTGAACCATTATAATATACATTAAAATAATTTTATAATACTGAAATACCAGTTTCACTTGTACTACTTGGAAGTTTTTTTTTTTCTAACCAGTATCCTATTAGCATGGTGATACTTCACATCACCTTTACACTTTCAAAAATTTCATTTCTGGGGCTTCCCTGGTGGCGCAGCGGTTGAGAGTCCACCTGCCGATGCAGGGGGCGCAGGTTCATGCCCCGGTCCGGGAAGATCCCACATGCCGCGGAGCGGCTGGGCCCGTGAGCCATGGCCGCTGAGCCTGCGCGTCCGGAGCCTGTGCTCCGCAGCCGGAGAGGCCACAGCGGTGAGAGGCCCGTGTACCGAAAAAAAAAAAAAAATTTCATTTCTGTCCCCATTTGTTAATGCCTAACCAATATTCAACATCCAAACTGTGTTTACGTTTAACTGAATCCACAGAATTGAATGTTCTGCTGTGCATTAAAATGGCCCTCCTATACATCAGATACACTTATATGTACAAAGTAACGCTTAGTTGATTGCTATCAGATTGTTTCCTTTGCTGTATTTTATGTAATAAAGCGTATAACTATCATAGAATTGCTTATAACCTATTTCTCATTGGTATCTTTGGCCCTTAAACCATTGGGTTCTTTCCTGTTTAGCACTCGTCCCCGAAGAGCCCTATGTAATGGTTAAAAATTAAGATGGTGTACAAAATCTAGTTACTTAAACCATTGGGTTCTTTCCTGTTTAGCACTCGTCCCCGAAGAGCCCTATGTAATGGTTAAAAATTAAGATGGTGTACAAAATCTAGTTACTTAAACCATTGGGTTCTTTCCTGTTTAGCACTCATCCCCGAAGAGCCCTATGTAATGATTAAAAATTAAGATGGTGTACAAAATCTAGTTACAAGGGTAGAATGCTTTGCCCAGCTGAATTAGTGGCGAGTTTAAGATTAGATTTCATTTTTACCTCTTTTCTTTTGATAATTAGGTTTCCTTTAAAGGCTCACAAATTTTTCCTTTGCTTTATACTATATGAAGAGACAAAAATAAGGTATTGCTAAACCCTGTTGATAAATTCTTAGTCAGTTGACCTCGCTGAAGAAACATGCCTTGAACACATTTAATATAATTCCTAAAATACAGTTTTGCATTTTGCACTTGAGCCAGCTATCTTGGAATGCTGATTCATGTGTGCCAGAATTCTTATTTCAACAGTGTAAACCATTTGACCAAAACTACAAAGTGTATACATTGTATCATGTGAACAGAAATATAACAACCCATAAAGAAATCTTCATGGACTCTGATAAATATTTTAGTGTATTTTAGCAAGAGAATACTACTTTTGCACGTTGTCCACATTTAAAAGTGAAAATTTCATAACTTTAATATGTATGGTTTTCTGAAATAAAGGAACAGTGAAATTGCTAAACGTAACTTTAAAATCCAAGTTAGTAATTTCTCTAAATTGGAATGATAATTGGGGGAAAATTGAGATGTTTTTACTATAATAATTTTGAATCTTTTATCCAAATATTTATTTCAGATTGTATCTGCTGTACAGTATTGTCATCAAAAGTGCATTGTTCACCGTGATCTTAAGGTAAGTGATTGGTTTTATTACAAAAATTTCTTAATTATTAACAGATATGTGATACTACTAGAGATGTCTTTTTGATTGCCTAATTGTGCCAGGCACTGTACAAGGAAATTAGTTTTTATTTAATTCTCACAGCAACTTTTTATAAAAGGTAGTATTTTCTTTCTTTTTTTTTTAAATTGAAGTATAGTTGGTTTACAGTATTATGTTAGTTTCAGGTATACAGTGAAGTGATTCAGTTATATATATATTTTTCAGATTATTTTCCATTATAGGTTATTACAAGGTATTGAATATAGTTCCCTGTGCCATACAGTAAATCCTTATTGCTTATCTATTTTATGTAAAGTAGTATGTATCTATTAATCCCATACTCCTAATTTATTCCTCCCCTGCTTCCTTTCCCCTTTGGTAACCATAAGTTTGTTTTCTATGTCTGTGAGTCTGTTTCTGTTTTGTATATAGATTCATTTGTATTATTTTTTAGATTCCACATATAAATGATATTATGTAATATTTGTCTTTTTCTTTCTGACTTCACTTAGTATGATATTCTCTAGTCCATCCATGTTGCTGTAAATGGCATTATTTCATTCTTTTTTATGGCTGAGTAATATTCCATTGTGTGTATATACATACACACACACCACATCTTCTTAAGCCAATCATCTGTTGATAGGCACATGGTTTGTTTCCATGTCATAGCTATTGTAAGTAGTGCTGTTATGAACATTGGGGTGCATGAATCTTTTTGAATTGAGTTTTTATCTTTTCCAGATATATGCCCAGGAGTGGGATTGTTGGATCATATGGTAGCTCTATTTTTAGTTTTTAAGGAATCTCCATATTCTTCTCCACAGTGGCTGCACCAACTTACATTCCCACCAACGGTGTGCAAGGGTTCCCTTTTCTCCACACCCTTTCCAGCATTTAATATTTGTATACTTTTTGATGATAGCCATTCTGACCCATGTGAGGTGATACCTCATTGTGGTTTTGACTTGCATTTCTCTAATAATTAGTGACGTTGAGCATCTTTTCATGTGCCTGTTGGCCATCTGTATGTCTTCTTTGGAGAGATGACTATTTAGGTCTTCTGCCCATTTTTTTGTTTGATTTTTTTGATATTGAGTTGTATGAGCTGTTTGTGTATTTTGAATATTAACCTCTTGTTGGTCATATCATTTGCAAGTATTTTCTCCTATTCCTTTGGTTGTCTTTTCATTTTGTTGATGGTTTCCTTTGCTGCGCAAAAACTTTATAAAGTTTGATTAGGTGCCATCTGTTTATTTTTTTTCTTTTATTTCTTTTGCCTTGAGGAATGAACTTAACCAGGAGGTGAAAGACCTATATGCTGAAAACTATAAAACATTGATAAAGGGAATTGAAGATGATTCAAAGAAATGGAAAGATATTCCATGCTTTTGGATTGGAAGAATTAATATTGTTAAAATGGCCACACTACCCAAAGCAATCTACAAATTTCATGTAATCCCTATCAAAATACCCATGACATTTTTCACAGAACTAGAACAAATAATCCTAAAATTTATATGGAACCACAAAAGTCCCAGAATTGCCAAAGCAATCCTGAGGATAAAGAACACAGCTGGAGGCATAACCCTCCCAGACTTCAGACAGTACTACAAAGCTACAGTAATCAAAACAGTATTGGTGTAAAAACAGATCAGTGGGACAGAATAGAGAGCCCAGGGAATTCCCTGGTGGTCCAGTGGTTAGGACTCAGAGCCTTCACTGCCAAGGGCCCGGGTTCGATCCCTGGCTGGGGAACTAAGATCCCACAAGCTGCGTGCGCGGCCAAAAAAAAAATAGAGAGCCCAGAAATAAACCCACATGTCTTCGATCAGTTAATCTATGAAAAAGACAAAAGAGGCAAGAATATACAGTGGAGAAAAGACAGTCTCTTTAGCAAGTGGTGTTGGGAAAGCTTGACAGCTGCATGTAAATCAATGAAATTAGACCACTCCCTCACACCCTCACAAAAATAAACTCAAAATGGTTTAAAGACCTAAATATAAGGCATAAAACTCCTAGAAGAGAACATAGGCAAAACATGCTCTGACATAAATCAGAGGAATGTCTTCTTCTTTTTTTTTAAAATAAATTTATTTATTTATTTATTTTTGGCTACATTAGGTCTTCCTTGCTGCATGCAGGCTTTCTTTAGTTGCGTCGAGTGGGGCTACTCTTCGTTTTGGTGCATGGGCTTCTCATTGCAGTGGCTTCTCTTGTTGTGGAGCGCAGGCTTTAGGTGCGTGGCCTCCAGTAATTGTGGCATGCGGGCTCAGTAGTTGTGGCACACGGACTTAGTTGCTCCACGGCATGTGGGATCATCCCAGACCAGGGCTCAAACCCATGTCCCGTGCATTGGCAAGTGGATTCTTAACCACTGCGCCGCTAGGGAAGCCCAGGAATGTTTTCTTAAAAGGCAGTATTTTCACTGAGGAAATGAAGAAAATGTGGATGAAAAGTTATCTAGCATTAAAGACTAGAGGATTTGATTGCATTAATTAGCTTCTTTTAATAACATAAATGAGGAACTTTGTCCCTAATTAAAAATGCCCGAGGCCGCATTCCATCAGAAGCAGGGTCAGGGCACAAATCCAGATTTGTCTGATGTAAGAGCCAGTGCTCATCCTCACATTAAAGTTCAAAGAAATCAGGAAAGTTTTAAATGTTTTTATGAATCTTGAATGCATATGATTAGTATAAACTAGCATACTTTGGAATAAGAAATATGTGATAGTCAGGAAATGTTTGTGGCAGTGAACATGGGAGCCATGTTTCATTTCATGGGGAAATGAAATCAGATGTCTGTTTAGGTGTTTTGCCTATTTTTTAATCTGGTTGTTCGTTGTTTTGTTATTGAGTTACATGAATTCCTTACATATTTTGAATATTAACCCCTTATCAGATATGTGGTTTGCTAGTATTTTCTCCCATTCTATAGGTTGTCTTTTCATTTTGTTGATGGTTTCCTTTGCTGTACAGAAGCTTTTTAGTTTGATGTAGTCTTACTTGTTTAATTTTGCTTTGGTTGCCTGAGCTTTTGATGTCTAATCCAAAAAGTTAATAATACTGTATTGAATACTGGAAGTTTGCTAAGAGGGATTTCAGGTGTTCCCATCACACTTATCAAAAAAAAAAGGTAACTGTGAGGAAGTATGTAGCTTGACTTAAGTAATCATTTCACTGTTTGTATGTATATCAAATTATCATGTGTTATACCTTAAATATACATAATTTTTATTTAAAAAAATAAAATAATTAAAAAAAAGAAAGAATGGTTGGGGCCAAATGGATTCTTTTCTTTTTGAACGAAGGTAGAAGATTCCTTGTCTAAGAAAGTTTTCTTTTTTTTTCCTTTTTCTCTATTTTTCCAAAGTTAACTTGCATGTTCCATACCTAGGAGGTCTTTTTTTTTTCCAACTTCTTTTCCCATTGCCTCTGTCAATTACTAGCACTAGTTTGTGTTATATTTGAATACATTGTCCTAAACAGTTGTTGAAAGTCTCATCCTATATTTTGACTCCATTGTTCTGAGCTTACAGATTTTCTCCTGCTCCAAATATTTCTATTTCTGTTTCCTCCCTTAGCTATTTTAAGGGAAATCACTGCTTCAAAGAAAGAGAAAGAAGAGGGCTATTTATTTCCCTGCCTGTGTGTTTGACTCCTAGTTTGTCATCTCATTTCTTATATGGAAAATATCTGCAAAAAATCATGTTCATTACCCAGGAGTTTCCTGTATGCTCTTGGGAGGAAACCTCAAAACCCTCGCCATCTCTCCTCTTCTGAGGCAGCCTTGGGTACTTTGCTATCCATCCAGACATCTTTAGAGAGACTGGGAAAAGTCTAGCTTGCTCCAAGACAGCCTCAGAAATTTACAGTGACCAGGCCCTTACATCAGAACATCAGAGTAACCTGGTTTTGTCGCACAGTCCATAATGTTAAGATCTAATATAAATCTCCCAAATCTGTGTGCTGTTATAATATTTATGTAATAAGTGATACCACATTTTTTGCATATTTTTGGGTGTTAGATGTGTATTTTCTGAAACAAGATGAAAACAAATATCCCAAGGTAGTATTCCTTTAAAAAGGAAAAGGAGGAAGTAGGCGAGGGAAGAGCTATATGATGGGCAAAGTGCTTGGGTCTGCTGACTGTTGGACCCTCCAGTGGTATAAACTGTAGAGAACTCTGATTTTCATTTTAGTCAAATTTTACTCCTTTTTGTAACCTGATAAAACACATCTACAAACTAAGCTATAACTTCATTAGTCTGTCAGTTGTAACAGAGTTTGAAACAAAACATGTGCAAAAGCAAATCCTTTATTGAATTGCTTGCATTTATAAAAGGTACATTTAAATTTTTTCATTGAATGATTCTGATTTAGGAAGATTTTAGAAAACCGACATTTTAAAACATGGGAGAAATCACTTCTTTCTACCATAATAAACCCCTAGAAGAGAATCTAGTTTTAGAAAAGCAAAAGGAGGCTTAAAACAGATAAGATCCAATGGAGGCTGTGTTGTTTTCTTTTACTGAGAAAAGAACTTTGTTGAGGATGCATTTTGCAAGAAAGGACAAGGAATCAATTCAGTAGTCATAGAACCCCTGACTGGGAGTTAGTTTAAATATATGCTTGAGGCTTGCATTAACCAGTGATACTCTATTAAACAGCATATTTGGGTAAATTTGTTGGTTTAAGCCCAAGATGGATTAGTGTTATGTTGACTTACATTCTTTAGAATAGGTCATATTAAGGTGCAATTCCAGGATGTTTCTTACCATGAGGAAAAAAATTAGGTTTAAAATGACCTATGGAAGAAAATGGTTTTTAAGTAACCTTTCTTAAACAGTTACATATATGCATATAAATGGAAGCTTCCTATATAGTGTTAAAATTCAGTTTTATATAAATGTAATTCTGAGAAGTTACACATTGAAGTACTCTACTGGGCTTCTCAATTTGATGTTACACTTAAAAATGAGAGACAAGAAATAGATGTTTACATTGAACGTTTTATTTTATGTAGGCTCTTTACATTGTCCTTTTTATTATTTTCCTCTTAGGCTGAAAACCTTCTCCTTGATGCTGATATGAATATTAAAATTGCTGACTTTGGTTTTAGTAATGAATTTACAGTCGGGAGCAAGTTGGACACATTTTGTGGAAGCCCGCCTTACGCTGCCCCTGAGCTTTTCCAAGGGAAGAAGTACGACGGGCCTGAAGTGGACGTGTGGAGTCTCGGCGTCATTCTCTACACGTTAGTCAGTGGGTCCTTGCCTTTTGACGGCCAGAATTTAAAGGTATCAGCTAAATTTGATATTAATGTTCTATCCCCAAGCACAGTGATTTCATGAGCCAGTGATACGTGCTTTCTTTTGCTTTGTAAGGAACTGCGGGAGCGAGTCTTACGAGGGAAGTACCGTATTCCCTTCTATATGTCCACTGACTGTGAAAACCTCCTGAAGAAATTATTAGTGCTGAATCCAATCAAGAGAGGCAGCTTGGAAGTAAGTAATTTTTACCACTCCATATTTAAAGTCTAACAATTAAAATATTCAAGGAACTACAGAGCATTATTTCAATAATTTTTCCCCACGTTTTTTAAGGAAAATTGCCAGATCATCTCATTTGCCTTTTATTTAGATCTAGAGAAAGTCACATCATGCTTTCACTACTCAAAGGTTGTGCAGTAGGTTTGGCTAAAGAGTTTTATTTCTTCTTTGTCCTGCAGTGAAGTCTTAAATTAAAACAACATCAAAATAGGGATAAAATTGACTTAGTTGAAGAAGAAGGAAAACCTAGTCTCTGTCACAAATTGCTTGGTCCAATATAGAAACCTTGTATTTAGTAAGTACAGATATTTCAAGGATAAAAGAAGATAGTGAAATTTGAATCCAGTGAATACTTCATGGCTGTACCCGATAGTAAAAAATTTAATAGAACCCTCTCATCATCAGTACAGAAAATTTGCAAATATTTAAGTAGAACATATTGGAAACAGGTATTTCATTTCTTACCACACTGTTGTGTTGCCTACATACATTCCACATATGTGAGGTTATTTATAATAACAGATGCTGTTAAAAAAGTACTAAGTATGTTACAGCCAGTAACATCAGAGGTTCATATAACCAAAATGTCTAATCTTTTTTCCTTGTGACACTGCAGTCAGAACAACTTATTAAGCATTTTTCCCATCTGTTTTTAAAAATATTTTAGCCTGTACTAAGATAATTTCAGAGATTCAGCATGTATTGTTCACTAGTACTTTTTGTCTTCATTTATTTGCCTTAATAGATAGGGTAGAAAATTCAGAGAATTAACCTCATTTAAACTGTACTTTTTTAGTGTAGCAATGGGGGCCTTCTGGCATGGACTCCATGCTGGTTAGGAGGCAGCCTTATAGTGAGCCATCCCTGTGTACAGAGCTCTCAGGTTAGTTTGGGCTTTGTAATTGGATTACCACAGTACTTTTCACTAAAAGATACAATATGATGTTTTGATGGAAGTTAAGGGATGGTGACTTCCATTGGGAAATTATTTTAAATGTTTTATACCAGTAAATCAATTATCAGATATTTTTTACTGAATTGTTTGTTTAAATGTGATTAGTTACTTCCTATGATTTTTGTGGGTTTTTTTCTTTGGGGGTCAAAGGATATGTTGTAATGTTTTAAAAGAGAAATCTGTGCAGTAAAAAAGCCCACTTTCATATTACCGCTCTTCTAAACTTACTTTCAACCATTATAATGGAAAACTGTGTGAAATAGTTAAAATTGTTGACACTCATACAAGTTCTAAAATTTTGTAGGAACATAAGCCTCCCTTGATCCTGCTTTATGACCCATTTTTATCATTGGAGCCAAGTTTACCTGAATGTCACTTAAAATGTCCAGAGTTGAGGCATCAGCTCAGCTAATGAGAGGAACAAAAAGACCATAAAGAACAAAAATTATCTGGGGGGAGTAGATTTTACAAATCTCTATGGACGATTGATAAGATATGCTTCATGTCTTAACTGTGATTAATTTACAGTGGCCAAATATTTAAGTCTTTCATCCTTAGCATTAAAATATGAAGGATTAAAGTATTAGAATTCTCTGACTTGAATGTGAAAGCAAGTTATTATTATGAAAACATTTGCTCATCAGAAGCTCAACTTGATGTATTTGAATATAGTCTGGAACTTCCTGTTCCACCTTCTCAAAATTAAGTTTTCCAGCCATGGAACCATGAGTCTACATTGGAAATATTATCATAATATTGCAGATATCAGCATACAAAGGCTGGTCTGCTTCACAATTCCCAGAAATGATTTTCCAGAGAAACCTGACACCATTGGGGAAAAAAAAATAAAGGATTTCTTTATACCAAATCTTAAGAAACTCCCCTTGAAATAACAATGATGTCAAAAATTATATTAGTCTTCGCTTTTATTTTCATACCTACTTTATTATCAACTTTACAACCAAAAAATTCATAAAGTATAAAAAGCAGCTATTTTCAAAACACCAGTCTTCAGTGTGTAAACATAAATTTTTATTCAGTAATAATGTTTTCATGTCATGTTGCATTCTTTTTTTTTAACTTAAACGTTTTTAGTATGTCCTCTTTGCTTTATCATGAGAGTGACTGCCTTCCCTGTCAATAGCTATGTTGTTCTCCTTGGATTATGTATCAAAGTTTATTTATTCTCTGCTTGTTCCACATGTGAGTTGTTCTCATTGTTTTTGCTAAAAATAATGTGATGTACTTTTTCCCTTTGGGACGTATGCTTAGATAAATTCTCCAGACAGTAATTACTCGGTCAAAGGGTATAAACAGTCTGCTAGGTCCTGTGTATCATTGCCAAAAGATTGTGTGTTAACTAAGGCATTTGAAGGTACATATTCTGCACAGCTTGTTTCAGTATTGGATAAAAGTAATTTCTAGTATTTGATGCCTTTATGGTAGTAATGCAGTTTGTCATAATTGCTTTAATTTGTATTTCTTTCATTAGAGATAATGTTCAATATTTTTAATAAATAGGTTAAGTGTCCTTCTTCATATGTAAGCTCTCTGTGTCCCTAAACTGCTTGTTTAAAGGAATCTGGTTAATCAGCTTTATAGACTTGTATCAGCTTCGTACATTTTGATATGAAATATTTCCCTGTTAATTCTCATATTTTAAGAAATGGAACTTGATGTATTTTTTCGGTGTTAGTTGAGTATCATGAGTTATTGATGAAACTGTAGTCTTCACTATGTAATTTGCTAATATTGAAGTTTGATTTAAAGAATCTTTATTTTAAATAATTTCACGTTCTACTTGCTTGACCCATAGTTGCTTCTAGATCTAAACAGTTAATATAATTTTTTCAGGTTGTATATATGAGTGCTGTCACCTCTTCCTAATTGTACTCATAATGGGGGGGACAGTATCACACATGATTTTCAAAGGATTTGTGTTTTATGCTGGGTTTTTTCCTATTTATTTGAATATTGGTGTGTCTGGATTTTTTTTAGAAAGATACTGAAATTTTTTCCTGCTACCCCCTCTTTGTATATTCTTTCATTTTTCCAGTCCTTAAGTAAGATGGACTGTGTTACCTTTCAAAACAATAACAAAATTTGAGCCTAAAGCAAAGTTCCTCATTGTTGCCCTTTCTCCCTCATCTTTGGTCCTCCTCAAAAAGTATTTATTTTTACTTTTAACACCTTTTTCAGCCGCTGCTAAGATAATCTTTAAAATCTTGCTTCTGTCTGCCCAGTTCAAGTGACAGTAAAGCAAAAGACAATTAATAAGAATAATAACCATTTTTCTAATGAAAATTTCTAAGTACAAATTCAGAAGCATATGGTATACTTTACAAAGGTTGAAACCATTTAAGAAAAATTATTTTCATCTGGCCAGCCTAAAGTCCATAATTTTTTAGTGTGGACCTATGTGTATATTTCCATTGGTCATTTGTTTAACTCTTTATAATTCATCTGAATCAATTATTTTGTTAGAACTTCTCAGCAAGTAGTCATTTCTGTTCAGTGACAGTGATAGCTAGGGTAAACTTTCTTCAAGTTTGCAGTCTTGTTGGACGTCTTGTTTCTCATGTTGAGATATCTCAAATGAAACCTGAAATGGACTAGTTTGTTGAACTGGTCTAGTGCAGTGTGTTGGCCAGTGGTTTACACTGCCTGAAACCACCAGGAATAGGGTTGCATGAACTCCACGGTCACCAGCACCACCATTTCCTGGGGACACTTACTTCTCCCTTGGCTTTGAATGTTAACCCTGCGATTCCCATGGAGGAATTTTGAGTGGGCATGAGGTTCACGCACTGAAGACAAGTACTTCTGCATGCTCTTCCCTTTCCTCTATCCCTATTTTGTTGCCCTCTGTGCCTTACTCCTCTAAAAGACCTTCAGATTTAGAACTAGTAGAGTTAATTCTGCTTCTTTTTTCCCTTAAGCAGATCTTCTTTCTTCCTACTGTTACCTCCCACTCCTTTTACGGAAGGAAATTTTTCCTCAGATTATTTTTATTTTGCTTTGAAACACAACTGTTTTTAAGGAGACAAACTTTGCTACGTGGACTCGGCGACCCCCAGAGATCAGAACAGTTAAGACAGGAAAGCGAAACTGTGTTCTTTCTCTCATCACCGCCCAGCGGCCTTTTCTTTTCACTTTGATTTTCCACCTTCCCTGGATCAGCCCGGCCTCAAATCTGATTTTGTGTGAAGACTAGCAGAGTCAGTGCTCCTTCTGTGTTCCTCAGATCGTTCCTTTCCCGGTGCTGTTTCTAAAATGTTGCTTATCTTCTTCATTAATAAAATGTAGCATTTCTCCATTGCCGATCAGATCAAGTTTAAATTCATCATCTGAGGATACTCACTTTATCTCCTGTTCTTTCATTGCATGTTACCTCTGTTCCAAGTCAAAGGAGAGGATGCCTCACTGTTCCTCCCTCACATCTTCCTTCACTTGTTCACCAGTCCAGATATTACCTATATTTGGAGAGTGAGTTCACCTCCTAACTTCTTGGGATTCCTTCCCTGAAAACTGCAGCCCACACTGCAAGTTACTCTTTTTCATCTTTATTAATACTCACTGCTAATAGCACACTCCTGAACAGGTAAATCCATTGTGTATTCAAATATTTTCAGGTTTGGTGAGTAAATCTTATTTCCCCAGATAAAAGACAAATTACCTCAGGGTTTAGTCCACATATATATATTTTTCCTTGATGTGGACAGATAATAATGGTTGTGAAATGAGCACCAAATACACACCATTTAATTGAGAAGCATCAGAAAATTTGGATTATCTTAATTTTGCTTTAATATTTTGTCTTCCACTATCAAATCTGTTATTGCTCTTGTATTTTTTACTTAGGGATACTCTGTTCCTCCTGGCACCTGAGTTAAAATCCTCAGACCCCTCTTGGATTTCATCCTTTCCCTCATTCTCAAAACGAATTTTGTTAGGGAGGGTGGGAGGGAGGGAGATGCAAGAGGGAAGAGATATGGGAACATACGTATATATATATAACTGATTCATTTTTTGTAAAGCAGAAACTAACACACCATTGTAAAGCAATTATACTCCAATAAAGCTGTTAAAAAAAACAACAACGAATTTTGTCATCAGGTGCTATAGATTGTGCCTCTACAGGTTTTCTTTCTTCTGTTTCATCCTGTCCAGTTCACTTCTCTGTTCTCTATCTCCTGGGCATTTTAGCGACTTCCTAAGCTGTCTTCTTGTTGTTAATCTCTTCTCTACATTTAATTTTACTCAAGGCTTCTGTCCAGGCTTATTTTAAAACACTGCCCTGTTCAAAAGCAACAAACAAGCATTTGTGCTGAGAAAGATAGCACAAGGCACAGTCCTTATCCTCAAGGACTTTAAATATAGTGAAGGAGCTGTGATAAAAGGTAGAATGTGATAACAGTCACAATAGGAAATATACAGAGTTCCATGGGAACACAGAGGAAGGACAGATGAGTAACACAGACAAGAGGTTTTATTCCTTCAGTCTACAAATATGCATTGAGCATTTAAGTGCTGGGTATGTTTAGGTGCTTGATATGCAATACTGAGCAAATCAGATGCAGGTCATTCTTTGTTTGGCTTTATGGCTAATAGCGGAGATAATTAACAGGTAAACACAATATTTACATAATGACAGGTTACATAATTGTACACAAAGATCAGAGTACCATGAAAGACAATGATAGAAGGAGCCCAGATTTTGTGTGGACATTGTAAGACAGATAAAACGGAACTTAGGTGGAAAAAATAGGGGGAAACATTCCAGGCAAAGATCCTTATCTTCTACTCCACTGAGAAAACAGAAACCAGTAGTCATGAACTCCATTTCCTGCCACCATACTCTTAATGGTACTGTCTGAACCCCACCCACCTCCTTAGTTCCCTGTTGCAGTGGAGAGGTGTCTCCTCTTGTGCAAGAATTACCCATTCATTCCGGTGCTGGATTTAGCACGTGTGATGTGCCTTCCCAGTACCTTATTCCTTCAGTAAAGCTTTCTCTTCTGTACCATCCTAACCTCCTCTGCTAACTCCTTTCCCTCAGCCTTTATCCATACCTAAAGAGCTTCTGGCTTTTTAAAAAAGGCATCCTTCAACCTCACAGTCCCCATCCAGTATTCTTTCTTGCTCCCCCCTTTCTGGCCAGACTTTTTAAAAAGTATCTCCACCGGCAGTCACCAGTTTCTCATCTGTCCATTTGCCTCTGTGCGTTGCCTTCTGATTCCCATCTCCACCACTTGGTGAAGCCACCCTCAGTAAACTCATCTGTCTTTGTCGTAAACACAACAGATTACTTTTTTAGTTATCACCTTATTTGACAGGACACAGCTGCCTCCTCTTTGAAAAACTCTCGCGTTGCCTTGCATGTCACTCTGTACAGATTTTTCCTCCCCCCATTTACTTTTGGGATTACTTTTCTTTGCAGCCCTTATATGCTGGTAATGCTGGCATTCTTTAAGCCTCTAGTATTCATTCTCCCTCGATTCACTCTTCTGGAGAATCCCACCACTCTGTCCTCATCTGTTGGCTGCTTTCTAAATCTCCATCCCTAACCCAGATTTCTCCTGGGCTTTAGAATAAACTAAGTGTTGACAGGACATGTCTGTTTGGATATGCCGAAGCACCTCACACTCAGTTTGTCTAAACCTGAGCTCCATCTTTCCCGGTCCATTCGACCTCTCTTCCCGAGTTTGGTGTCTCAGTAAATGGTATCAGCCTCTACTCAGTTGTCTAAACCAGAAGCCTCATCATCGCCTTCATTTTCCCTGAGCTCTTTCATCTCTCCCCTCGCTTCCAATCACAGAGTTCTGTTGATTTTTACCAGCCAAATACTGAAAATGTCTTTCTTCCCATTGCCACTGCCTGCCCTTAGAGCGGGCTGGTATCTTCTCCCTCCTAGATTCCAGCGAAAGCCTCTTAGTGGATTTCTGAGTCTCCAGTGTTGAATGACTCTCCACACACTGGCTGGAGAGACTTTGCAAAATCACACTCTTCAAAGATATCCTTTATCCAATTGAAAGGAAGCCTCATGATTTGGTCCCTATTAATTTTCCACCCTGCTCTTGCTCCGGCTCCCGCCTTGTGTAGTCATACTGACGCGCTGTCCCCCACATGCCCTGCTCGTTTGCCTGGATCACTCGCAGGCTTTTGCCTCTCTTCCAATTCCTCCTGGCAGGATAACCTCTTACTTAACTCTTCCAGCATCTAACCTCCACTTACTTGGGATTCTACTATTTATAAATCTCAGTCCATTGGTTATTATTTTCAAACTCTTAATATTGTGCTCTTACAGGGAGATCCGTTGAGTGCTTTGTGACCACCTAGAGGGGTGGGATAGGGAGGGTGGGATGGAGATGCAAGAGGGAGGGGATATGGGGATGTTTGTGTACTAGGTATAGCTGATTCACTTTGTTATACAGCAGAAACTAACACACCATTGTAAAGCAATTATACTCCAATAAAGATGTTAAAAAATATATATTGTGCTCTTAAATTTGAGAACATCACTAAGGACTTAAGTTCAGCTCATTTGAAAAAGCAGAAGTATTTATGTCTAGCTTATGTTTGTTAGTTTTCTTGTTTGCCCATTCTCATTCATCGTAATAATAACAGACACTCAGAGAGCTGCCCCCAAAATGTAATGTGTTGATAAAAGGACAGTTAGATCCCTTTGTGTATACTGATGTGTTTGTGTGGAGAGGTGGGGTTTGTTATAGATTTGGTTGTTCTTTTTTTAATTTATTTTATCGAAGTGTAGTTAAGTTATAATGTCGTGTTATGTTATCGATTTGTTTTAAACGTTTTTCAAGACTTCCATTTTTAAGCACTATCTGAGCTGCCACCTCCACATATTTGTGCAGTCCAGCTGCGGACGTGAGTAAAGTTGTCAAGGACTAGATGGGCTGGATTACAGGGATTGGTTCCAGGAACCTCCGTGGATGTTCAAGTCCCGTCTATAAAACGGTGTGTAGCATTTGCATATAACCTGTGCACATCCTCCCATATACTTTAAGTCATCTGTAGATTATTATGACACCTAAGACAGTGTAAGTGCTGTGTAAATTGTTGCTGGTATGTCACGAATTCAAGTTTTGCTTTTTGGGACTTTCTGGAATTTTTTTTTTTCTGAATAGTTTCTGTCTATCGTTGGTTGAATCTGAGGATGCTAAACCCACAGACACGGAGGGCTGGCTGTACTGTGTAGCTGTCCCAAGTGGTTCATCATATTCTTTGAGGATTTTTATGCATTCACCACACAAGCTAGGAAACTCTGCCAGCAACAGGATTTTCCTCCTGCAGATGCTGCTGCCTGATTACTGTCTAGGCTTCTGCCAGACATACTATTTGGGAGGAGGCAGATGAGGCACAGGAAGGACTTTGATATTTTGGAAAATCATGTGGCAGGAATTTACAGCTCTGCTTTGCAAAATTTATTTTCTCCTGATGTGCACCCTCCCTGACACTTTTACTTTATTTATTTATTTTTATTATGATTATTTTTTCCCCGGTACGCGGGCCTCTCACTGTTGTGGCCTCTCCCGTTGCGGAGCACAGGCTCCGGACGCGCAGGCTCAGCAGCCATGGCTCACGGGCCCAGCCGCTCCGCGGCATGTGGGATCCTCCCGGACCGGGGCACGAACCCGTGTCCCCTGCATCGGCAGGCAGACTCTCAACCACTGCGCCACCAGGGAAGCCTCACTTTTACTTTATTGATGAATGATCACTAAAGACTTGGTGATAGCATTGTTATTTTTTAAATTTGTAGTGAGTCTACTTTTATTTAAATTAGTTGGATAATGTACCTAAATTACCATTGCTCAAAGTGGTTATAAGAAGTAAGTATGGGGCTATCCATCAGACATTTAGATTGTTTCTGCATCTTGGCTATTTTGAATAACACTGCAGTGAACATGGGTATGAAATATCTCCTCAGGATCCTGTTTCCCGTTCTTTTGGATAGGTACCCAGAAGTGGGGTTGCTGAATCATATAATAGTTCCATTTTTAGCTTATTGAGGAACCTCCATACTGTTTACCACAGCAGCAGCGCCATTTTACAGTCACATCAACAGCGCACAAGGGTTCCAGTTTCTTCACATTCTCACCAACACTTGTTATTTTCGTTTTTTTCAACACTGGCCATCCTGACAGATACAAAGTGATATCTCATTGTGGTTTTGATTTTCCTGATGATTGGTGATGTTGAGCATCTTATATGCTTGTTGGCTATTTGTATATATTCTTTGGAGAAATATCTATTCAAGTTCTTTGCCCATTTTTTTAATTGGGCAGTTTTTTGTTACTGAGTTGTAGGAGTTCTTTATAGATTCTGGATATTAACCCCTTATCTGATATATGGTTTGCCAGTAGTTTCCTCATTCCATGGGCTGCCCCCTCTGGGTTGCCTTTTAACAGCCCCGGATTGACTGTTGTTTCACAGTCTCAGCTTAAATTGGACTCTGGTAATGCACACCAACGTCTGTTTTCACCCTGATTCTTACTGATTCCTAATTCCAGGCTTAAATCTTGATTGTTCTCTCTTCCCATATTCTCTGAGCTATATTGTCATTACTGACTCTGATTTCCATTTCCCATGATCTCTTCTTTCCTAATGTTTTAGTAAGTGATGATTTCAAAATTACAGGTATATATTTGGTGGAAGACCAGGAAAAAAAAAATCTCTTCATTAATCTCAAATGTAAAAATGAAGCAGAGGTTAAAATCAGTGGGCTTTTATGTTAAATTTTTCAAATGTGAAAATATTCCTTTTAGAGGAGCATAGACAGCAGGCAGTATATTTTGAATCAGTTCATTTGGTGTGTGTGGGGTGATGGTTAGAGTTGTCGTAAGACCTATAAGTATGTCCCAAAATCTTACACCTCCTGTTGACCTGCTAATCAAGCTAGAAACAGTAACTTTAGTTTGAAAACGTCACGATTCTTGTTGACTGAACCAATAAGTTTCACATTTACTAAAAGAGAGCTAACATAAGTGGTTGAATGTTCTGATTGGCCAAACATAATGTAGAGTTTATTTCCTAGCAAATAATGAAAGATCGATGGATGAATGTTGGTCATGAAGAAGAAGAACTAAAGCCATATGCTGAGCCTGAACCAGATTTCAATGATGCAAAAAGAATAGGTAAGTATTTAAGTACTGTGAGAGGGGTGGTCCCTAGGCTAAAAGTGAGAGTCCTTTAGTCTACCAAAACCGTGTTTAAAATGTAAATGGGAAGCAGTTTTTATTTGAAAAATACTTGCTTTATCATCTTTTCTTTCTCCAGATATACACTAAACATTGCAAAATTCAAGTTCCTTATTTTGTTCTCATATATTATAACCTAAACCAGTTGTTGGCAACAGTAATATAAAAATTAAGATAATGTAGATAAACCTCATTCTTTTATTTCAGCAATTCCTAACGGGAGGAATGACTGATTTAAGAATCAGCACTGATCAGACTGATAAATATCAGCAAAACATAGCATGTATTTTAACCAAAAACCTAGAGGCCCTGAGTTAGAGGGAGGAACACTTTGGCTCCCCCTTTGTTTCCCACTATCTCAGCAGGGTCCATCCTCCCACACCCAGTCAAGTGCTCTACTCCCAACCGGTTCCCTCTCTTCATTCCCAGAGCCATCAGCAACTCACAGTTGAGTCATCTCCTGTCTGGCTTGAAGGCAGAATGGCTGAGGAGGGGCATTGTAGGGTGTTAGGAATCTGATCAGAAAGAACTGTGGGATTCAAGCCTTCCAAAGAGTAAAGCAGAAATTGTTAAGAGATGAGAGAAGCCACTCCATGAGTGGCTGAGGGTGTGTCGAGAGAGAGAGAAGGTGTTCTGTGTGTGTCACAGAGAGACAGATGCTACGTGGAGCTGGATAAAGGAACTCAGCTCAAGGATGTGCTGGGGAATGAGAAATGGAGTAGCCTGTGAATATATTAACCCCCAGTGCAGATAATTTCTGCATGAAAAATTGGGGATGTACAGTATCTGTAACTACACAGTGTCTGTATATTAGTAATCCAGAAGTTTTATAATTAAAGTTACACTTTAAACGTTCAGAATTTAGTTTTCATATCCGATGTGGGCAAACTTGCCCATTTTTGTTGGTTTCTTTACTAAAATAAACCCATTTTCAGAAAATTTGAATTTTGTTGTTTTTTATTTCTAGACATCATGGTCACCATGGGTTTTGCCCGAGATGAGATAAATGATGCCTTAATAAATCAGAAATATGATGAAGTCATGGCTACTTATATTCTTCTAGGTAGAAAACCACCTGAAGTAAGTTTTTCACCTTTTCAGATTAATGTGAAATATTTCTTGAGCTAAGTCACAGCTAAGTATAGATATAATGTTGGCAAATATATTTTAGGTTGTATCAAAAATAATACAAAGACCCTAACATTCTTATTTATCAGAAGTCAAAATTCAAATTGCTGAGTTGTGAACTCACCTTATTTCCGAATACTGAGAGATTCTGTTTTGAAAGAGCAGGCATAGTGCCTTGCTTACCTCTGAGAGGCCCTGTTCACAGTCACGTCTTTGAGAATGGCTCTGGCAGCCCAAGTGCAACAGCCCTGCCAGAGGTAACACGGTTATTTTGGGTGGGCAGAAAAAGACAGCAACTGAAACAAAAGGAGGTGACAGCGTTGAAAACAAAATGTATAGGTGGGAACCCAGGAAAAGGTTTTTTGGTGATATATTTTGCCTTGTAGAGTGTCAAGTGTTTTGATACATTCAGTTGGAAATTCTCAAGGCCAGTCGAGGTCTATAATAGGGAGAGAGAGCAAGGGAGTCACTCTCTGCCAATTGTGATTGAACCTTTGATGATCCTTTGGGACAGCAAAATATAAAGGTATAAATCGAGAGTCAAGAACAGCCCAGAGCTTTGACAGTTGGTTGAAAATTAGACATCTGTGGGAGGCATTTTGTAGAGTAGGATGAAATTATTTATAATTAGATAGTAACTATTAGTGAATCGGTACATTCAGCTGACATTTATTGAACCTACTCTGTACCAGAAACTATGCTAAGTACTGGAATAGAAAGGTTGGAAGGTCTCTGCTCTCAAGGAGCCGTCAGTCTAGAGGGGAGAGAATCGGTCCACAGTGTGGTACAGTGTGGAACGTGCTCTGATTAGGGGGATGTACAGGATACTCAGGGACATAAGGGGACAGGCACCCACAACAGGCCAAGACATGTAAGAGGTTGAATTAACAGTATTTGATAACCTGTTGGAAATGAAGGATAAGAGACTCTCAGATTTCTAGCATAGGTGACTGGTTTTGTAAGATGTGTTTGCCAAGATAGGAAAAGAGTGAACCTTAGTGGGAAGATGGGAGGTTTGTTCAGTTCCGGGTGGTTGAATTTGAGATTCCTGTTGGTTGGAGCTGTTCAGTAGACATTTGGATATAAAGATCTGGATCTGAAGGGAATGAGTTGAATAGCATGAACAGATTTGGGATTCGTCATCGGAGGGCCACACAGTAATGTGCCAGGAACTGTTTTAAGGACTTTACAAGTATTAATTCATCTAATCCTCTCAGTGACCCTACCAGGTAGGTACTACTATAGCGGAGGAGAGGGATCTTCAGTAGAGATGCTAATAGCTAGGGAAGTGGCGTCAAAGAAGCCAAGCCAAGAGAATTTTAAGAAGTGGGAAATAGTACAAATGGTTATCTCTAAAGTCTTTGAACTATCTCTACCTAGATTTTAGATTTCACTCCTGAGATCTTTAATCTTCCTATTAATTTAAGTATAAAGGACACACTAATTTTATAAGCATACAGCCCAGCCCGTGCATGAATTAAAATGAAGTTTGAATTGCATTGACTATAAATGAATGAAGCTACTATAAGTAGTAAGAGCCTGAACTTTGGAACCAGGGTCACTGGGTTTGAATTCCCACCCCTCCCCCACCCCAGCACAGCCACTAACTAGCTGTGTGACTTAGGCAATTTAACTAATTAATTCTCTGTGCCTCAGTTTCCTGATCTATAAAATGAGGATGACAATAGTACCTATCTCTTAGGGTCACTGAGAGGGTTTAAAGGAATTAATACTTCTCAAGTCCTCAGAACAGCTCCTGCCACACTACTATGTGCTCTGTGTTAGCTGTTATCTATTAAAATTTTCATCATCAGTATTTCTCTGCTCTTTATCGTTAGCAACTTTACATATGAATTTCGATTTCCCATTAGAATGCCAGTGATTCAGTCAGAAGGTTGCTGGCAACAAAATACTTCTTTGTTACAGAGAGAGGGAAAGTGTATCAATCCCCAGTACACCATGCTTAGCTCTAAGCAGATGCAATTTCTTGATCAGAGTCAATAAACCAAATTTTGTTCTGTAAATGTGGTGGAGAAAAGCAAAACAAAACAAAAAATGTGTGTGTGTTTGTGTGTGTGTGTGTGCATGAAGTTGAAATTTTAGATTTCATCCTAAGTTTGAATCTCAACTGTACCTGAATTCGAATCCCAAAGATGTCTCTTGAATCTCTTAACCTCAGTTTTTCCATCTAAAAAGTACAGGTTAATACATCATAGGTTTGTTGTAATGATTAAACAAAGTAACATATATAAAAAGTTCAGCATGGCGGCTAGTATATAATAACCATTCAATAATTGGTAGCTATTATTTGGACCCAGAAGGACCCAAAGCCATTTGTACAAGATAACAGAAGATGACATGTACTTGTGAAACGATGTTGTATCCAGTTCTCTCCCTTCCTGTTTGCCAACTTGCAGTTCTGTATCCAAACTTTTAAATTTTCTTAGTTCTGATTACTCCATGTGCGACTTGGAATAAATTAGAAAAATCAAGCGTGCATAAGGTTTCTATGAACTTTTTTTAATTTTAAAATGTTGGTGGTCTTTCTTCTTATAGTTTGAAGGTGGTGAATCATTATCCAGTGGAAACTTGTGTCAGAGGTCACGGCCCAACAGTGACTTAAACAACAGCACTCTGCAGTCCCCTGCTCACCTGAAGGTCCAGCGGAGCATCTCAGCAAATCAGAAGCAACGACGCTTTAGTGATCATGGTGGGGGAAAGTCAGATATGTGGAAAGACAGACTGAGTCTGCCCAGACTTGCATTTTTTGTTAAGCATCATACAGTTCACATGTTTATGTTCTTGTATCATTCCCGGTTATCACAGCTTTATATTATTGAATGATAAATATAATCCTGTTTTCAGGGGCCGACCTAATTTTTGTAATCAAACAGTTTAATCTTCGTTCAGAGCGTAAAGTATGCAAATAAAGATATTTTTGATAGAGTTTTTGTTCGTTAGAAGAAAATATGTCAGTTGCTTTTCAGCTAATTATGCTTTTTAAAAAATTACAGCTGGTCCATCCATTCCCCCTGCCGTATCCTATACCAAAAGGCCTCAGGCTAACAGCGTGGAAAGTGAGCAGAAAGAGGAGTGGGACAAAGACGTGGCTCGTAAACTTGGCAGCACAACAGTTGGTTCAAAAAGTGAGATGACTACAAGCCCTCTTGTAGGGCCAGAAAGGAAAAAGTCTTCAACTATTCCAAGTGTGAGTAAATATTCTGGCAAATTGCAATATGCTGTAGTTATTTGTTGTCAGAATTTTTTTGTTTAAAGATTTTAAAAAATTTTATCTTTTCTTTTCAAGTTTAAAAATATTAAAGTGAATCATACACTTAAAGAACGTGCAAAGGGGGCCAAGCTTCTAATAAATGCAATTTAAGAACAAAAACTGTGAATTCTTAAAATAACATTTAACCTTACCACAAAACAGTACATTAAACTTTCCTGCCTCAGTTTTCATGTTTGTAATATTTACTCGATAGTATATTGGTGCATTTAATTTTATGTTTACAAATAAACTGTTGAATGAAGGCAGACTACAACAATAATTACTTTATAGAGCTAGCTCCCATTATCCACTTAAAACAGCAAACTATAGAAATTATATAATGGGAGCTGGGAGATAGATTGAGACGTCCCCCTATAAGACAGCAGCAGAGAATAAAGAGAAAATATAAAAGAAAACTAAGATATACAAAGGATAGAAGTAGAATTAGTGACGTTTAGGAAATAGGAGCATAGAAAGGAAAAGGGGCAAAATGAAAGGGAGAAAATATTTGAAGAAGAAATAATAATTTAAAAAGATGGAAAACTTCATATTAAAAGGCCTCAAAAGGGAAAACAGAAGCAAGAAGGAAAACCTACTCCTGGGCTCATTAAAGTGGGATATATGGATACCAAAAGCAAAGAGGAAAAACTTCAAAGGTCCCGGAATGAGACAGCAGGTGACCTTAAAAGGAGCAAGATGCAGGCTGACATCTGATTTCTCAACAGTAAGATGGATGCAGGAAGATAAATGGATAAAAAATATATATATATTTAAAGTGTCAAAAGAAAAGCACATTGAACACAGAATTTTATACCCAACCAAACTGTCATTTAAACATAAAGGTACAATAAGCATATTCTTATGAATAAAGTACCTCAACTCTTGTGATACAGTGACCCATTTGAAAACACTGTACTGTTTGAGGAAGTACTCTTACAGTAAGAGAAAGGTATGTCGAGTTTTGCTGTAAAATGTATGGGAATTGAAAGCAATCAACTAACTTATTAAAGTGTGTATGTGGTAACATACGCAAAAAAGAAAAAAAACAATGAAAATTCAGAACCAAAATTCTGAATAATATCCAGGAAGTGAGGATAGGGATAGAAATTAAAGGAAAAAGCATATGCCTTGGAAGGGAAGGTAGGGGTAAGGGTAAGAAATCGGTACAGTTGGCTCTCACTGTCCATCCGTGTTTGGTTGAACCTGAAGACACGGGACCTGTGGATACGGAGGGCCAACTATACTCAGCCACTTTATATAAGGGACTTGAGCCTCCATAGATCTTGGAATCCACAGGGGGTCCTGGAGCCAATCCCCAGCGGATACTGAGGGACAACTGTAGTGATAAGCAAAAATAAATTCAGGAACTTAAGGGCAAGAAATATAAGGACAAAACTAAAATGTATAACTTTTAAACCAACAGAAGAAAAGGAATTGATTTAGCTTATGGAAAGTAGGAAAGGAGAGAGAAAACATAAAGACACTTTAAATAGAAACATGAAATAAGGTACCAGGAAGCCCAGCATAACCTTAATTGTAAATGGGTTAAACTCCCCAATACCCATTGTCTTACACAGTTAATGGAAACCATATTTTAAAAAAAAATATGTGATTTGATCATCACCTTCTGGTCTATGAAACAGATGTGTATAACCGCTTTAAGGATGAACGGATACAGCCACTTACATTCCAGCTGGTCTGTTTGGAAATGATTTAACTATAATAGATTTAATACATTTTGTATAAGTAGTTTTTTAGACAAGTCATCATTTCCTCTTACCTAAACATCAACTAGAGGACAGTTTCCAGAGTGTCATCACCCCATATAACAGAAAGAAAGAATTCCATCCCCTATTTCCTGCTACTCTGCTAGATTACCTGTCATTCAACTCAACTTGGTCATATTTTCCCATGAATATTCTCAGCTGTTTCCACCCGCCTTTATGCAGTGCTCTTGCTTAAAGTTCCCCCTGCACATTATGAAAATCCCATTTCTATAGATCATTTCGAGTCCTGCCTCCTGGATGGAGCCTCCTAGGACTGAACGCTCCAGAGTGATCTTGTTGGCCTTTCTGATTGCTGGACCACGTTATTTAGCTCGTAGCTATATGCTGCCTTGCATTGTTCACTGTTGTTTCCCCATATTTATATTCTCCTGTTACACACTGACACAGTAGCTTCCTCAGAATCATTAGTGATGACGCGCAAAGTGGGTATTCAAAGCATATGTAAATTTTAAAAAGGCATAGAAACTAAGGCATTGGTTTAAATTTAAACGAACTATGCCACACTTACTTATCTTTTTTTTTTTTAAACATAAGCTAAAAGATTCTGGTAGAGAAATTCTTCTCTTAGCCACTTAGTATTAGCATCACTGCCATCAAAGGGACAAGGCCAGGGAGGCAGCTTGTGAGGATCAGAAACCTGGAAGGCACAGTTTTGAAGGAGAAACTGTTCACCCGTCACACTTTGAGAAGGAAAGTAGTGTTACTGAAGACAGCCAGAAACGTTTTAGAGGTCTCTAAAGGATGTATGGTAGCATGATGTGACAAGGAATTTGTTCAAAATTAGGTTACTCATGTGACAGTTCAGCCAAAACAGTGAAATTATCGAAAGTGAATATTCTTATATTGCTACATTTGGTGCCCATGGGATAATGTTACAGACTTCTAGTAATATCTTGGTGGTTTTATACTTTTCCAGGATTTTCCCCTATTTTCTGTTATTTATTTACAGGATTTTTCCTCTAAATTTTTAAAAAACAAATTCATTCATTCATTCGTTCATTCATTTTTGGCTGCACTGGGTCTTTGTTGCTGCGCGCGGGCTTTCTCTAGTTGCAGCGAGCGGGGGCTAATCTTCGTTGTGGTGTGCGGGCTCCTCATTGCGGTGGCTTCTCTAGTTGCGGAGCACAGGCTCTAGGCGCATGGGCTTCAGTAATTGTGGCACACAGGCTCAGTAGTTGTGGTTCACGGGCTCTAGAGCGCAGGCTCAGTAGTTGTGGTGCACGGGCTTAGTTGTTCTGTGGCATGTGGGATCTTCCCGAACCAGGGCTCGGACCCGTGTCCCCTGCATTGAAAGGTGGATTCTTAACCACTGTGTCACCAGGGAAGTCCTCTCCTCTAAATTTTTAATCTCCAGTTAAACCTCCTCAGTAATCTATAGGAGCAAAGTAGGAAATAATTAAATGTTCAAAAATTAGGGATTTATTAGTTAAAAAAAACACACTGTATATCTGTGTAGCTGAAAAGAGGAAGTATTCCCAGGGTGGCACTGCACACAGTGTTGGTGTCCTCAGCTGGGCCTGCCTGTGACCCTGGAGCTTTGGTCTCTTAACATCACCAGTGGCTGTGGGGTTTTCCCGAGCAGGTGCAGAAGGTTCACCCACAGGCTTCCAGGTGGCCTTCCATCTTCAGGGCCCCAGGTTTCCTGTTTGTAATGATAGGGTGGGGTGTCTCTCGTGCATAGTCCCCTCAAGCTGCCTGTGCCACTGTCCTGGCCTTCTCCCTATCACCAGCTTACAAAGGCATGAATAAAACCCAGCTTTTCCCAAACAACTGTTCACCACTGCTGTAGGACAGTAAACTAAGAAAACTGTGCGATGCTTGCTATGCTTTGCCTTTTATTCCTACGAGGGAGAGGGGTGGGAGATAGAATTTGTTAATATAAGATTCTGATAAATTAAAATTCTACCACAGATGTTTTTCAGTTATTTGAAGCTTAAATTCACTTCTCTGATTTTCCACAAATACAGTTAGAATATTTTAATGTGTTTTTTTTACTTCTTAAAGAACAATGTGTATCCTGGAGGTAGCATGGCAAGAAGGAATACATACGTCTGTGAAAGAACCACAGATCGATACACAGCATTGCAGAATGGAAAAGACAGCAGGTAACTGTCACAGTGACAGGCAGGGCTACCTTTGTCATTGCTTTGCATTAGTGCTCTGGGTAAAACTCCTGTAGCTGAATGGGTCAAGGGGAAAGGAAACACAAAACAGCTAGTTAGATCGCAACCAACCATTCTTACTAAGGCACCTCCTCATGTGTACCAGAATGGAGCAATGAAAAAATGTTTAGGGAAAACAGGAGATAAATGTCTTCACCTGTGATTTTTCTGAATAAAATACGATAGTAAATAATTCCCTGTAGCAAAACCTATCATAGCATCCTAATCTGATCTTCATTATTTGAATCTTACTCTTTTATACCCTTGCTGCTTCCTTCTTACCTTCTTCCTTCCCACCCACCCCCCATCAAGTCATCATTATATCCAAAGAGTGAAGGCTTTGTTTTCCTTCCTCTAAAGAAATGTGGCCATCTCAGCTGATCTTTGAGAACCATACAGTTCTCGAAGGGTTTTATTTTAAATAATGATACATATTTTATTATGTAAAAAATCTAAGTTCTTTTCATCGTGAGTTAAGGACTGCTCATCAGTATATGGCAAAAGGGCAGGGAGAGTCTTTTCTAATAAAATCCCATCTAGTTCCATCCATAGTCATTTCAGCAAACTTGACAGACCACTCTTACACTTGTTTCCTCTCAGTTAATAGGCATTTAAAGTAAATGTTATTATAAGGCATAGAAAGGTAAATGAATCCTCCTTGGACCTAAGATCCTTTAGGCTAGAAAGGTTGTTGGGAATTGATTTCTAACTTACTCTTTCTCCTGTACTAAATCCTAATCTCTAGCTCCTTTAGTCTACATCAGTTTAACCTATTGATTAAAGATATGAACTAAAAGTGTTTTGATGAAGTTTCCAGAGATAGGGTTTTTGCTACGATTATGAATTCTTACTGAAGAGCGGACAGTGAACCACAGCAACACGTCACACCCAACTGTGATTGCTGGAAAGTGAAAACTGTCTCTAATTATAATCATTTTATCCATAAAAATAATGTCATACTTTTCAGATTCACATATATAGAACAAGAGTGTGTGAGATCTTTTCCATGGAAGGTGGTGGTAAATTCACCCTGTACACTTTTGACAAGAATATTGTTGTTAGTCAGTAATAATAACACTAATGTTGATTTCTAAGTTTCAGTCATGAAAGGTATTAGTCAATTTAGACTTTTAAAAATCTAGTTCTTAAATTTTAGTAAACTGCAGTTTTTCTTCTTTTTTTACATTCCACGGTCTTCTCGACTGTCTTATGTTGAAAGCCTCACGGAGATGTCCGCGAGCAGCATATCCTCTGCAGGCTCTGCCGTGGCTTCCGCTGTCCCCTCAGCACGACCCCGCCACCAGAAGTCCATGTCCGCTTCTGGTCATCCTATTAAAGTCACACTGCCGACCATTAAAGACAGCTCTGAAGCTTACAGACCCGGGTAACATGCTGGTTGCATCTCATTTTGTTTGTCATTAAAAAGAGTTTTAAAAAATGTTGCACCATACAAAAATACAAGATAGCCATCACATTACGAGCTTTTCGAAGATTCACTGTTTGTGGCAGAGGTAAAGTTGAATTGTAACATAAACTTACTACATCCCCTAGCAGTTATCAGAAATGTTGCTTACAATTTAAATCATTTTCTGGAGGAATTTTCTTCCAGGATTTTGTTTTAAATCTCTCCATAAAGTAAAGGGTTGTTGCCAAATTTAGCATTCAGTTAAATTGAGTTTTTATGGCTTAAAAACAAACAAACAAAGCCCCACGAGACTAGGTGTTGAGACCTCGTTAATCTTCTCGGCTCTGGCCAGTCACTTGTTCTCAAGAAGAACTTTTAGTTTTCCTGTCAGTGACGAAACAGATGATCTTGAAGAGCCCTTTCACTTATAAAGTTAAATGACTATTTTTCTGGTATTTCTGTATGTTGAGATTTCTCAAATTCAGGAAAATGTTTGATAGTTAGATTTGTTAATCACGATGGTGGTGTCCTGTAGCGTTTGCTATCACCGAGGCCGAAATTATAAATAGGAAATGAGCCTTCAATTCAAAGGCTTTTTGATAAACAGTAAAATCTGTGTTCTACATTGCCGAATGGTTTAAGAGAATAGTTAAAAAAAAAAAAATTGGCACGCAGTGCCCCTTGTCTGGCATTCCTGCTACTGAAGAGTGTTTATCTTTGTATCCCCGTTTCAGTAATGTCTTAATCGTTAGTAACTAAATTTTTATAAAAGGCATTTAGTTTGAATCTGAAATGTCATCCGTCTCTGGCGATAACAGTAATTACAGTCAACCCATGCATCACATCTGTAACGGGAAAGAATAGAATAGGGCCGAATAAAAGTAGCCATGGCAGTTTTCTTCTGGTTTTTAGCGTGAGTGAAACCTTTCTCTGCCAGTATTCTGAGAGATACATCTCAATGTGTCCCAGCAGTACAGCCCAGCGCGCGCCCGCTGCTTCCCCGTCTGCTCACAGTATCAGCACCACCACCCCTGACCGAACCCGCTTCCCCCGGGGCAGCTCCAGCCGCAGCACCTTCCATGGGGAGCAGCTCCGCGAGCGCCGCGGCGCTGCCTACAACGGGCCGCCCGCTTCCCCCTCGCATGAAACGGGGGCATTTGCACATGCCAGGAGGGGCACGTCAACTGGTATAATAAGCAAAATAACGTCCAAATTCGTCCGCAGGTCAGTACCAACATATTGTGGTGTTTTCTGTCCTCTAGGAATTAACAAAGAAGATTCGTTGTTTTCTTCAGTCTCTACAGTGATTTTCCAAAATGGTTTTATGACATTTCATTAGACGTGCTCTTTTACAGAAGTTGGAAGAAAAAGATCAAGGAAGACATAAAGTCTGTTCCCTTAAGGAAAAGAAAGAAAAACAAAAGAACAAAATGAGAATTTAAGAATACTATAGAATAGAGTGGAAAGAGCAAAACTTGACATCGAAAATGTGTGTTTGAACAAACAGTATCCCCTACTCAAAAACCTTGATTTAGAAAAAGGAATTAAATATGGCTTTACCTTTATCCTTCAAATAGTATTTCTTAAGAATACTCTTCAATTGCTCACTAATAATATATATATATATATATATATATATATATATATCTCGTTTACCTTTTATTCTTCCTTATAAAAAGCCTACGTATTGGAATCACAGAGATTACTTATGTAATTTAACATCATAAAATCCTAACATCAGAACACGGTAAACACAAAATGAATGCAAGTGTAGTAACCTAATCCAGTAGAATAATGAAATTGTACCCTTTTCTAAAAATTAAGCGTAAGTGGGTCACACACATTGATGATACACGTTGCTGAACACAGTACAGGTTGCTGTAAGTTTGGTGTGCTGTCAGGTCCTACTAAAAGCCCATGAAAGTCCCGTATGAACCAAGCCCTGTGCCAGGTGCTGCACAGGATTCAAAGATAAAGAGGCAGCATCTGTGCCCTCAAGATTCGGACAGCCCCAAAAGGATCAGACTGGACACCACCAGCCACGATATACAATGAACGTGAACAGAAAGGAAAGTGCAGGCAAGGCACTGTGGGGTTCCTGACTCGGGAGGGAAGCTCAGGCTCCATAGCAGGTAGTTGTTTCAGGAAGTAAGTTATGGGTAAGAAAGTTTTGTACCTGCAGCAAAAATAGTCCTTCAGTACTTAATTTTCAATGTTTTTAGTGTTCCTAGGATTTCAGATAGCGCGTGTGGCAAAGAGAAGCAGTGTCCTTAGCCTCTCACCTTTTCTTGGAGCTGTTTATAGACTCTGTTCATGGATCAGTTTGCCCAAGATCACACAGCTGAATTTATTACTTTAAACATAGCCCCTTGCAACGTCCGTTTCTAACCGTATCAGTCTGAGATTTTGTACCGCTTGGGCAGTTACCATGACACATCGACAGAGAAAGGCCTGAAAGCTCCCCTGCAGGGTCAGCGTGACAGTGGGACAGGAGTGCTGGCTGGCCGTCAGCAGGGTAGTAGTTAGGTTATCAGTAGTTGGAATTTAGCTGACAATTTAAATCCATTTTTAAAACCCGGTACTTTCTCCTGGTTAATCCACGATTAATCTTAAGGTGAAGAAAAACAGGTTTTGAGTTTAATGCTTGATTACTAACTGTACATTAAGCATTGTGCAAAATATTGCTCTTTACTTTGCAATAAAAATTTAGATTCTAGAGGGAACGTAGTAAGGAACACCAGACAAGAAGATTGCCATGTAGGCATGCAACAAATGTGAAGACCTACTACGTGCCAGGCCCTCTGCCCAGCAGCTTCTCCATTCCTGCGAGTCGCTGATGGTCTCACGACACTCCACAAACTGAAACCTTTTCCTTACTTGGCTTCCACCCTCTCGGACTCCCTATCCCTTCTCAGGCTCCTTTGCTGGTTCTTTCAGGTCTCTTTGCCCTTCCCCCTGACCTCTAAATGCCAGCCTATCCCAGGGCATGGTCTTTGGACACAATCTCTTCTCTGGTTATCCTCACTCTCTTGGTGATCTCACTCAGGCCCATGACATGAAACTCCATCATGTGTTAACAATCCCAATTTAGATCTTTAGCCCAGGCCGCTCCTCGGAAGGGCAGACTCCCGTATCCAGTATTCTGCTCTGCCTCTCCACCTCATTGTGTAATAGACTCGCAAACAGAACCTGTCCAGATTTCAGCTCCCGCTTCTCTTCCTCAAACTGTCCCCTCTCCTTCATCATTTTAGGTAACGGTGACACCATCCTTCTGGTTGCTCAGACCCTGAGCCTGGATTATCCTTCACTCCTCCTTTCTTCCTACCACATGTCAGTTCCACGAGCGGTTGTGTTGGCTCTGCCTTCACGACAGTTCCAGGATTTAGCTGCTTCCAGCACTCCTACCACTGCCTTCACGGTCTAAACCACTGTTGATATTTCACATCCTCACAGGTCCCCTAGCTTCTGCCCTTGTCCTCCTGTTCTGTTCACAACAATGTAAGTCCTCAATTTAAACTCCTCAGCTTGGGGCTTCCCTGGTGGCGCAGTGGTTGAGAGTCCGCTTGCTGATGCAGGGGACATGGGTTCGTGCCCCGGTCCGGGAAGATCCCACATGCCGCGGAGCGGCTGGGCCCATGAGCCATGGCCGCTGAGCCTGCGAGTCCGGAGCCTGTGCTCCGCAACGGGAGAGGCCACAACAGTGGGAGGCCTGCATACTGCAAAAAATCCTTAGCTTGCTTTTCATCTCACTCAGAATGCAGTTCAGAGCCTGCCAGTGGTCTCCATAGTCTGGCCACCCGTTCCTGCTCTGACCTCATCTTCTCCCACTCTTTCCCTTGCTGGTTCCCCACCAGCCCCAGAGGGCACCTGACTGTCCTTGGGCACACCAGGCATGCTTGTTCAGGATTTCATACTCCGCTGATACCCGCGTGGCTGGCTTCTACACCTCCTTCAGGTCTTTGCGGGACTGTCACTTCCTCAGCGAGGCCTTCCTCAACCCCACGTTGAAAATCATCCCCTCCCCCTCCCAACATTCCCTTTTCCTGCTTTATGTTTTCTCTATAGCACTTAACACGACATGAGATAGTATGTTTGCTTTACGTAGTTGTTCCTTGTCCATCTCTGCCGAGGAGACGTGCTCCGTGAGAACAGGGGTTTGCGGTTGGCTCGTTGGCTGGCTTTGTTTTGTGCTGAATCTCCTGCCGAGCAGTAGGTGCTCCCTCTGACGCGTACTCTGGCACTCAGTAAACATTCATCTACTGAGCAGACGAGTAGTATGGAAGACAGTTTAAAAAGTAAACAAATAAGCTTGTAATACATTCTGATAAGTGCTCTGAAGGAGGCAGGTCCTGAAAGAGAGAACAAGGTTGAGGGAATAGGAGTGTTCAGACCCAGCCTGTGAGGGGAGCTAGCGTGGAAGTTTCTAAGGTTCCACCATGCCCTTATCACACTTTGAACAGTGTCATCCAGTAGAGGGTTTTGGCTGGGGCGGGGCGGGGGGGGCGGTGCTTGGTAGGGAAAGGAGGGAGGGCGGAGGTTGTTTGCTGTTGTCAGAAATTAGATACGGTTTTTTAATGTCTTGATTTTTAACATATTTTAATTAATTCTGGATTTGGTGAGAGAAGAGAAAAAATGCTCAGTTCTTCTCCAAGGCCACTTGTCACCCTGCGAACAGGTTTGGCTTTACAAGTATGTTTGCGTTCGCAGCAGTGCATAAGTAAGGGTAGCATTTTGTGGCTCAAGATGACGCCATCTAATACCCCCCTGACGACTTAATGCAGGAAGACAAGCAGGCATGGGTTTCCGTCCCGGGGATGAACCTGCTGAGCTCTTTAGCAGCTGGCAGACGGGACGGGCAGCTGATCTGTCTGCATTTGCGGCGAGTTGAGCTTTCGGGGGCTGGAGGCTTGGAGATAAGCTAGAGGACCTCTCAGTGCCTTATTATTTAACACTCTCAACTCAGCTGCCAGGTTATCGTCCTTCCCACTGGTCTTGTCTTCTTAGTCCTTCCCACTGGTCTCGTCTTCTTAATTCCATCCTGGGTTCAAGGCCGGCCTTTCTCTCTGTTCCCTTTGCCTTCCTCACTTCACTCTGCCTAAAGCCTGAAGAAATGGGGCCGCACGGTGACGCCCCCGTGGGACCCGCACCGACACCCGGGGTGCTGGGGGGCAGGGCTGGCTCTGAGCACAGTGCGGGGGCCAAGACGCCTCCAGACTCGGGGACCAGCTAAGTCCCCAACGTGCCACTGAAGGCTTTAAAAGATGAAGAAAATAGGATTTTATAGGGGAAAAAAGTAAAGGAATTTGGGTTATTAAGCTTTAAGAAAAGAAGGATAAAGAATAGTCCAGAGTTAATCGTCCATGTATTTGAAAACCATTATCACAAAGAAGAAACCAGCTAGTAGTTCTTGGCCAGTAAGAAGCTGGACACCAGAATGGCTACATGAGAGAGTTGTTTTCTGGTTTTAAGAAAGAACTTTCTAATTAGGAAAGTGATTTACACTAGACTAATCTGTCAAGGGAGGATGTAGACATACTATTTCCAAAGTCTTTTAAATAGCATTTAGAATGATATGCTTTGGATCAGTGCTATATACCTACTGTACAAACAGGAGATTGGATCAAACCTTATGATTTTTTAACAATAGTTCTTACATAGGGAGTAACCTGATTGGTTCAGCTGATTATATATAAGATATTTGGCTTTCCTTTAAGTTTTAAATATTGGAGAACCATGCTTCACTGCATCTGCTGTTACAGCCAGCGGCACGTTCTGTATCCCTAGATGCTTCCCACCATGGCTGCTTGGAGCTGACTTAACTGGACTATTTGAAACCATTGCCAAATAGCAGAAATTCTTCCAGTCAGTGTTCCTAGTGGCATCCAGGAAGGCAGGAACAGGGTATGGGAAACGATGTGACGAGTCAGTTGCTATTTCCACAATTAACAGCAAGGGAAGTAGGGTCTAAGGGGTGTTTCATTCCTAATGCTTACACTTGGGCAGCAGTCTGCTAGCAGTGATTCATAAGGCAAAGTATAAATAGGACAGAAAAGTCCAGTGAGATGTATGTCCCTTCCTGCTAAAGGAATTTTATCTTAGCAGCAGGAACCAACAGCATTATTATCTTTCTTGCCCAGCTGGTGGACTGCCCTTCAGTACATCTACATGTAACTCAAAATATACATTTCACTTTGAGCCTGCTCAAAAAATGTTTCGTTTATTTCAGTGTGCTATAATAAAAATAGATTTATGTAGATGGCTTTGAACTTTTATTATATTTCCCAATGAAAATGCTAGTTATTAAAAATAGAAATTTAAGAAACCCCATTTGAATGTGAGAATACATCTTATTATCCTTTTTAATTCAGATAGGAAAATGGTTTTTACATAATATTTTTGTCAAGAAAGCCCTATAGTTAAAGACCCTGAGAAGCGTATAAGGCATTCATATTTTTAACCATGAGTTGAAGTTTTAGAGCTTATTGTACTGCTGGATTTTCTTAATTTGGGGAATGAGGAAGGTGGCACTGATTTTATTCCTGTTGCATTTATTTTACGTAAACAATATAAATGTTACTGGAATGGTTAAAACATTAAGAAAATGTGGACTTAAGGGTTTAAGTTGGTGACTTTTCCAGCTATTTAATAGTATTTTGCTATCACCAGCCTTCTCTTAATCTATTTAAACTGGTTTATAACTTGATACTCCTATGTTAGATACTTAATTACCTTTGAAAATGACAGTTAAAATTTTGGCAGACTTCAAAAATACTAATTACATTCAACAAAAGAACAATTAGTGGAGTTTTCCTGGTTTTACTTCACAGGTGGATGTCCAGGTAAGATCAATGTTTCTGTTTAAGTTTGAATTCATGTCTTTAGACTCACCTGCTTGGATAGGCTGTTAGGTTTGCTATAATACTTTATCATGTGCATGAATCATTAGCATAACTTCTGAAATAAGTTACTTGCATATTTAAAAACTAGTATTTATTTTTAGAAATACTTATGTGTTGAGCTTTATTTCTAACTGCAAGATTAATTTATATTTTTCTAAATTGAGCGACTACTCAAACTATGTTTAATAACCATTATGAAGTTAAATCTTGCTGTTGATAATTATTAAATAGTTTTGACTTTAGATTGACCTAAGCTAAACCAAGAGGTAAATTATGACTTTAAAATCGTGGCTGGGAATTGGAATATCACATAAAAATCCTAAACCATCACCTAGCATCTCCTCTATGACAGTATACCCAGTAGACGCTCAATAAATGGTAGTCAAGTGTGGTTGTGATGAAAAACATAAGAAATGGTATTAGACTGACTAGTCATAGAAATCTGTCATGCTAGAAGTTTGCTTAACAAGTTTATTTTAAAATCATTTTAGATGTAGGTTTTCTTGGTATTTTTTTCACTTTTATCATTAAATCTCAACCTTCACTTTGTTTTGAGGGATCCAAGTGAAGGCGAAGCCAGTGGCAGAGCCGACACTTCAAGGTGAGGAGCCACTATTAATACTTCGCTGCTATAGGTCCCTGTGTGTGAAGACGTACTTTTGAAATACTTACAGCGCTTAATAAACATGGATAGAACTAATAACTAGATAGTATGTGTATTTAAAATTTTATATTGGTATGGGTTTTCCTAATGTTGCCTAGCATTTATTAAGTGTATTAACTTTAAGTTTGTATTTTCTAAACATTATTTTGAATTGTATGCTTTATAGCCTTTCTGTCCTTTAAAAGACATGTCTTAGCAGAAGAATTAATAGATTAAAATGTACTGATCCTTTTCTCACTAAAATGATGTAAATAAAATCAGTCTTGGGACTTCCCTGGCAGTCCAGTGGTTAAGACTCTGCACTTCCACCATAGGGGACACGGGTTCGATCCCTGGTTGGGGAGCTAAGACCCCGCATGCCTCGCGGCGCAGCAAAAAAAAAAAAAAAAAAATTAGTCTCAGTCAAATAATGCAGAACACGGAGGTTACCAAATACATAGGAAGATGTGATATTATTCATATATTTTAGGGCACTCTTCATTGGTGGACCACATTTCAAAACTCTCACCCTGCCGTACTTTATGGGTTACTTGACATTTAATACTGGTTGTGTATTCGTTCTGGCAGTGGGTCTCAAACTTGAGCACATTCAGAATCAGGCGGAGGGCTTGAGGAAGCAGGTGGCTGAGCCCCACCCCCAGGGTTTGTGATTGTCAGGGAGGGGCACTGATGCCGCTGGTCTGGGGCCCACATTAGTGACATGTTAGTCCTTGTGTTCGTATTTATAAATGGGAAATTTAAGAAACGAAGGCATTCAATTATTTCGAGTGTACACCAGCATTAAGGGGTCCAGTATAAGTCTCAGAACCTTAACAAGCAGTTCCTCAGTAGGACAGAGGCCCAGCTTCACTCAGGAATTATATTTGACCAGCTAAACACAAGCCTCAGTTTAATTTATCCTTTTTAAAATTATTTGAAACATAAAACACAATGAGCTATGGAAAGACCTTAACGAGCATTCCTATGTAGTCTTTTTATTTTACGAACTGTGCTGTATATATGTTTAGTCATAGTAGTTGAAATATTTCTTTTTGAGTTAGGTACCTGAATCACCATAGTAGGGAGGCAAGGAGAGGCAGGACAGATATTTTTAATGTCCTTCTGCCTATTGAGTAAACATGCAGGACTCTCGTTTTCAACTCCTCCCTCACTTAGTCACTTAGTCTTGAGCCCCCTTCTTGCATCTCATCCTGTCTTTCTACTAGATTTTCTTCTGAGACATTTAATCGTGTGTAGGGTCACAAGTCGCTGCTGATGTTGCAGTTAATCTGCATGCATTTATCTTTTTGATGTGACTACGTGTCTCTTTTGTTTGGTCATGGTTGAATTTTGCTTTTTGGTTTTTTTGTCTGTTTGTCTGTTTTGCTTTTGAGCAAACGTATTTGATACCTACTACCTATAAGG
Organism: Phocoena sinus; assembly: GCF_008692025.1. Taxonomy (NCBI): domain Eukaryota; kingdom Metazoa; phylum Chordata; class Mammalia; order Artiodactyla; family Phocoenidae; genus Phocoena; species Phocoena sinus. The sequence goes on along the minus strand of NC_045763.1, from coordinate 167,075,355 downwards.
TACTGGCTGGTCATTTAATCCTCATAACAACCAAGTGAAAAGTATCCATTTTACAGATGAAGAAGCAGTAAGGAGCATCGGGAGGACCAAACCAGTTACAGTGAGGTTCTGTCCTTTCAGAGGGATTGTTGGGCACGGTGGTGAATAGCAGACCGCGTGGGCGTTGGCTGTGTTGTACCACTTACCTCGCTGTATACCTTTAAGAAAGTTACTTTAACTCTTTGTGCCCATGCGTCCTCATTCTGACTGCCTCCTAGGGTTGTTGTGAGGGGTAAATAATACATGTTAGGCACTTAGAACAGTTCCTGGTACCTAGTAAGTACTCAGTAAATGTTAGTTGTTACTATTGGTGTCAGTGTTTCCAGGCACTTTCTACAGTTAACGTTACCAGTGCTGATGCCTTTGAGATACAGGTAGAAAAATATCTTGTATGTGCCTGTTGTCTTAAGGTCACCAGGTTTCCTTGATGGAATGGAAGGAAAACTATACTTGGAATAAAACATCTGATTTCTAGTCTTCGCTTTCCAACTCATTAGCTCTATGAAAGTAATTTACATTTCCTAGCCATCGGTTCTGTTTTGAAAATGAGTGTTCAATCAAGTGATGTCGTGGGTGCATCCCCACCCTAGCAGGCCGATTCCATGGCCCGCATTGTACATGTGGTCCCAGCGAATGATACTGGTTGGATCTGCACACCCAGAGGCCTGTGATGCCATGGCTTAGATTCAGTGAGCAAAAAAGAGAATAATAGAGAAGCCACTGAGATACATACTCTCCATACTTTGGAAATTTATTTTCTGTACTTACTCCTTTCCTGCTTTTCTCAGGCTTGCATAGTTGGCAGAGCTCTGTCAGCCCAGATATCTAGGAATGAGGAGGAAAGCATATGTAAATGTATACATAAAAATTGATACATATAAATGTATACGTGAATATACTTTATATGGTAGTGATATAAAATCTATAAACAGATACAAAATATTTATATAGTAGAATATAAACTTTCAAAGTACATCATATTTTGCTTTAAATCACATGTAAGTGAGATAGATTAACAAGTTAAAATTGTAACATCTGTGGATAATTGCTCAACAAATTTAATTACAGCATCTTCTGAATCATAAGTAATCTATGAATTGTACCTTTCTTGGATTATTTGAAGTAGGTTTTCTGATACTGTATTATTTATGGGAGACCTACAATAAGGAAAATCCAATAAGGTTCATTCATTTAACAAATATGTGTTAATCATCTCCTGTTTGCCTAGCACAGTTCTAAATGTCTGAAATGTATCAGTGAACGAAACAGACAGAACTCCTTACCCTCCTGGCCTTTGCAATCTAGCGGTGGAGACAGACAATAAATAATAAACATAATAAATAAATGAATTAAATACTATGTAAGAATGTGATAAGTACTATAGAGGAAAAAATAGCAGGGTGAGGAGGTTGGCCATGCCAGTGTAGGAGCTGGGGCTGCAGTAGGGTAGTTAGGGTAGACCACATGGAGAAAGTGAGCAGAAACTTGAAAGAAGTAAGGGAGTTAGTCATGCATCTATGTGAGGGAAAAGCATTCGTGGCAGAGGGAACAGCCTGTGTTACAGCCATAAGGCAAGAGCATACCCTGTGTGTTCGGAGAATGGCATGGAGGCCAGTGTGTCTTGATGGTCATGAGCAAGGAGGAAAATAATAGATGAAGGGTTGGGGGTGGGAGTTGGAGTTTAGGTCATGTGGAGCCTTGTAGACTGTTTTAAGGATATCTTTAGCAAAACGTTGAAATCATTAGAACTGATGTCTACACTCCTGCGTGTGGTGTGGCCTGACGTCTTCACCCCATTGCAGTACCACGTTCTTCCACAGCATCATCAGGTACAAGTAATCCCTCTGTAGCCGTTACTGCTCTCCTTGTCCCCAGTCCTTCTCCTCCCCAAAAAAGGTAAAAAAGAAAGGAAATGTTTCATTGTATTTCAAAAATGTGTATTTATAAGCAGCATGCTAGTGGGATCCATTTTGTGTAAATGTACAGAAAATGGAGGATCTGCATTTTCCAACTTAAACGGAGAAATATGGAGGAAAAGTACTAAATTTTTTACTTTGGGATGCAAACTTATTTCCCACAAACAAATATATTTAAGAAAATGTGCTATTTTAAATGGAAGATATTAATAAAAGTCAAAACAGATGGCGTCCTGGAGTCTGGTTTTTGTAACAGCAAGATGGTACAAATCTTTGTATCTGCTTGAAGGTAGTCTGCAAACTGGGTAGTTTTATTAAGCACTGGTTTATGACCACTTAGATTTTATGTGTGTTTTGATTTCTTTGCTGAATGGAATTTTTGTTTTCATTTTTTTCCCCCTCTGTCCTCTTATTCCAGAAGTACAACAGGGGAACCAAAAGAAAGAGACAAGGACGAGGGTAAAGATTCCAAGCCACGTTCTTTGCGGTTCACGTGGAGTATGAAGACCACTAGTTCAATGGACCCCAGTGACATGATGAGAGAAATCCGGAAAGTGTTAGACGCAAATAACTGTGATTATGAACAAAAAGAGAGGTTTTTGCTTTTCTGTGTCCATGGAGATGCCAGGCAGGATAGCCTTGTGCAGTGGGAGATGGAGGTCTGCAAGTTGCCACGGCTGTCCCTCAATGGGGTGCGCTTCAAGCGAATATCCGGGACTTCTATTGCCTTTAAGAACATTGCATCTAAAATAGCAAATGAGCTTAAGCTGTAAAGAAACTCAAATTTATACAGGATCAGGGAAGATACATCCATATATGAGGTACAGTTTTTGAATGTACTGGCAATGCTTAATGTGATCGGCCTGTGAATCTCCCCATGTAGATTTTGCCCTTACTGCAATAAGGTTATACATAGTTATGAACTGTAAAATTAAAGTCAGTATGAACCATAATAAATATGTGTAGCTAAAAAAGTAGGTTCACATGTACAGGTAAGTATATTGTGTATTTCTGTTCATTTTCTGTTTATAGAGTTGTATAATAAAACAGATGATTGCTGAAAAACCTGTATAGTTGTCTAGATTTCTGCACGTAAATGTACGTTTGATGCTTTGAGTTGAAAATGTTCTCTCTGTTATTTACATTCTGGTGGGTTTTTTAAATTCTTACCTCCATCATGCAATTTTAAAAATTGAGAGTTGTGTCCAGAATTAAAAGTGCACAGAAATAGTCTTTACAATTATAGCATGGACTTTTTAAAATTATTTTTAAATCATATTTAAATTTAAACCAGAAGCTGATAAATAGATCAGCTTTATTATACACAGAACTACTCCTGCTTATCTTTGCTCTTATCCTTGTTATCAGACAAGGTTTAGTTGAGAAGATACAAAATGTTTACAGTGTTGGCACTTAGCGTTTTTAAAATAAAGTACGTGGAAATAATAATAGCTTTGCCTTGAGCTAACTAAGAAGTACTGGGGAGGAAGTTAAACCTACATCAAATTTCTTTTGAACTTTAAAGTATTTTCTGGCCCACTGCTAATTGTAGCAGCAAAATTTAAAAGAATCAATACTTCATCTGGCTATTACAATGTAAAATGTCACTTAGGTTTGCTCCCTTCCAAATCCCACAGCATTAATTGCGGAAGTACAATAATATTGGGACTGTTTCATAGCACAAACTCATCTTTACAGTGTTGATCAATGCATCAGTTAAGAAATAATGCCACCTCAGGAATTAACTGGCCTTGGGAGCATTTGCCTCATGCGCCTCCCAGCCTCTTCACCCACCCCCGGCACATATCTGTCATTACTTAAGAGACTTCCGAGTAAAACATGCTATTTATAGCAGTGTATTATTGATTTACGCTTATGTGGTTGTTCAGTTGGTTCCCATGTGACCTGTTTGTTTTTAATATTTTGCCAGATTTCTTGTATTTATTCCACATCATTGTGCCTATAATGTGCAGCTTTGTAATTGGCATTTGCCTACTTTTCTTTCATAATTAGTGATACATGCGATGTAAAACCACTAGTAAAGGTACCTTTTAATACTTGTTATTTTCTACTGAATTAGCCTTGGAGGTTGACTGTGCAATGTTATTTAATGTTGTAATTACTGTAATATCAGCATATGGGCCCCATCTTCACACTCCTGAGAAATAGAAAGTGTATTCCAATTTTATCAGTTTAAAGGAAAATAAAGCTGTGATTAAATACTGTAATTCTAGCCTACGTTAGAAAGCTCTAAGCGTAGGTGATGTGCCATTCCATGATGGCTTCCAGACTAGGGTGATCTGTACTGTACTGTGATGTAGCTTTCTTCTGTAAAGTTCTGTTCTAAAATGAAGTGTATTTTTGCCTTAGCAAAGGATGGTGTTTGGAAAAAAAAAAAACCCAACAACTGTGTAGCCCCTTTTTAACCTAGTGTTCATTCAGAACAATTGACGCAAATCTTCATTCACCTTCACTGGTGCACACTGAAATTTTACTTGAACGGTTCTCATAATAAAGCACTTGTCTTTTGCTCTTTATCAGAATGTGAATTACCTGTTTTCTAGGGCAAAAGTATTCTGTATGGGGAGTTTATTTTGTGTGTGCTAAATTTAGTTGATGGGAAAGCTGTGTAGGTTTCCAAGATGTCATTATGACGAGAAAAATTTAGTCTTTTTTATTGGAGTTCCTATCAATTAAAACACTTTTTAAAAAATAGATATGCCTTTTCCAAGGCAAAAAACTGATGTTCTTTTGCATTTTCTCACTCTGGTTAACTCTTCTGTGTTTGTGGGCAAGGAATTTTACTTCAATATTTTTTATGAACTAAAAATGAAATCTTAATATTCACTTTAGATTTTCCCATTTTATATGGCGACATAACTTTTTTTTTGAAGATTTAGAGGAATTTTATAGTATGTTTGCATAAATAAATACCAGTTTATGTTCACTGGCTATGTGATATCAGGATTTCCTTCATTGCTGTTTAAGTATGATTTGCTATAACATCCCTAATATTAAATTATTTTGTAGAGACTTGGGCACAGTATTTAATTTGATAAATAAAAATTTGGTAAATAATAAGCTGAAATACACTCTAGAATCTTGACCCAATAAGATAGGCCTTGATTTAAAACCCAAAAGACCTTATTGTGAGGTGATTTTCACCAATGGTACCATTTCACAATGTGCACAACAAAATGGCATGTGATGAGTGAGACATAAATTTACTATAAATGAGTGATTTACAGCATGTGTCAGTTAATCAAGATCTCTGCCTTCATTTTTAAAATACCTATTGAGGTGCCTTAAGGTATATAAAGGAATTGTAAAAGAGGGTTCCTACTTCTCCAAAATTTGGTCCATTTGGGAAGACAAAATATAAACATGCACAAGGCAACAAAACACGCACTCAAATAGGAGACAGTGAAAGTGCTCAATCACAAAGAATAGATGCTATAAGAATTCAGAGGGAGCGAGTGCTGTAGGAACATGAGAAAGGAAGGAATTTGAGGATGGTTAAAATTCAAGGGGCAGAATGGAAGGAACATGTGAGAAAAGGTTTGAAGTTAATAATGGCTGTAAGACACATGTGAGAAATGAATCACTTGTTCTAGGGAGTTGACAGGGTTCACCTAAGTTGATGGATAGACGATTATGTAAAGTATTGATTGGCAGCCTCAGCTTGGACTTGACCTGTGGTCAGAGGGGAGTAGTTAGGGCTTTCAAAGCCCAGGAAATACCTAATAAATTGGTTGTAAAAGAAGAGCAATTCATTAATTCAGCAATTTTGTCAAGTACCAATATACATCAGATTCTAGGTTCTGGGAAAACAGCAGTAAAAAAAAAAAAAATCTGTAATAGAAATTTGTGGGATGACTGAAGGCTAGATAGAGCCAGGAAGATCTTTTCAGAGACTATTAGCAATAAAGCATGTATGAAATAGTCTAGATAGAGGTGGTTAACACAGGATCAAAAGGAGCATATATTTGAGAGACCTTTCAAAAGATGCATCAACAAGATAGCATGAGTAGGATATGGACTATAAAAGGGAGGAGTGGGTGGCACAAAGAGCTTCCTGGCATATGATTCAGGTTTGCAGCTTGCGTATGAAGACTTCCACTTTCATCTAACATGGATAACAAGTACTAGAGTTATCCTTCCACCTAAAACAAGAAAAAGACAAAAATATATGAAACAAGATTCATACAGTGTTTTCATTTTGATGAAATGTTTTCAGGACATTGTGTGTCAGTCAATGGAGGACAGTGATCCCTAAGAGGAAACACATGAACCCGGGGACTGACCCAGCTGTCTGCCTCAGGAGAATTTCTGGGCAGTGGCATATGGAGGGGAAATGCAGTGGAAGCTCCTCATTAAGGAGTCAGACCTGAGAGACCAGGGAGACCAAGACAGCTAAAGTCTGGAGGGGAGAGAGCTATACCAAAACCCCAGAGATATGCAGAGATTGGTGCATGCGTGTGAGAAAACTGCATGAAGCCAATGAAAGAACCACCTGAAAAATTGGAACAATCATCAAACTGCATACAGAAGTGGTGCCTGCTCCAATCAGCCACAGTGAAAAACCTCATAATTCATGGGTCAGGGGGAATTAATTTTGCCTAAGTAGTTGGAACCAGTTAGCCCTGGATTAAATACTGCATTGGTCCTGCTTAACAAAGTTTAACAAGCAATATCCAGGAGAATTATTTCTAAGTAACTTATGTTCCAGAACAGACCTCAAGAATATTAATAGGAATACAAAGTGTGCATCACCTGACATGGTAATAATATTCACAATATCTAGCCTCCATTCAAAAGTTTTCCAGCATGCAAATATTAATATTCTAACTGAATTATTGTAAAAAATTAGATCATATATTTATATAGAAACTGGTCTACATAGCATTTTTAATACAATTTTTTTAAAAGCCAGCATGGTTAAAAATTAAATATTTTTTTCATTCATCTCATTGGTCTGTAACATCATTGCATTTTCTCTGTATGTAACAGAACACTACATTTTCATGAGTATAAAGCAGGAGGTGTGGAAAGGAGAAGGGTATATGATAAGGAGGAATTATCTGAAAAGAAAATTGGGGGGCTTCCCTGGTGGCGCAGTGGTTGAGAGTCCGCCTGCCGATGCAGGGGACACGGGTTCGTGCCCTGGTCTGGGAAGATCCCACATGCCGCGGAGCGGCTGGGCCAGTGAGCCATGGCCGCTGAGCCTGCGCATCCGGAGCCTGTGCTCCGCCACGGGAGAGGCCACAACAGTGAGAGGCCCGCGTACCGCAAAAAAAAAAAAAAAAGAAAAGAAAATTGGTAATATTACAGCCAGTACATATTTCAACTTTTTTCAGCACACTTAGCACATACTGTATGTTATGGAAATAAGTCCCAAAAAACTGTTTGTTGATATGGAATATCATATGTAAAAGACATCATCTTTAAAAAAAAACAACAAAACTTAGATAACTAATGCTCAACTGTATTATTATTGCAAACAGACATGTTCTGTAAGATTTCCTAAATAATTGCTTCTCACTCAGCTTATGCTCAGTGGTTTGAATGGTACATTTGATGGTACACTCACTAAAATTTCTGTTAAAAGAAATTTTAGTGATATTCACTTTGAATTGAAATATGAAGTTGAAAAAAGCTGAGGAAGACTAGTCTCAGATCATCTCTAGGTAAGTCATATTTTAACTTAGATGGTGTCATGGATATAATAAAGCAAGTAAAACAATAGAAAACCCCACCTGTTTATTGTGAGAAATCAAATTTTTTTAAACATATGTCCAAGTCGTGTCTATTTATATATAAACAAAGCCAACGAAAGTTACTGTAGATTCTCAAAATGCTAATTTTATTAAGGTGGAACCTGAGTTATATTGGGTTGATTATTTTTCTTTATGCCATCAGTAGTTAATTTATTCTACATGAGGCATTCTGAAGTTTGATATCACCATAAACACTCCAGACAAATTTTTCAACCCTCATAGAAATTTGTATAGATTATTGTTATCCATGTCTAGATTAATTGATAATAAACTTAGTCCAAGAATCAAAATATCATGATTGAAAGGCTCTTATAATGCCGAATCTAAGCTATCCCCCAAAACTGGTCATGCTGATGCTGCTTCAGCAGAGACAAGGCTAGCCTGCCCTAAATATTTGCAGGTCCAGACACAGAGTAGAAGACCACATCCCAAAGCACACCCCTCTTCTTCCCCTTCCTTATTCCTCCCAGCTTCATCCTGCACTGGGAAGTGCAAGCACTGGGAAGTGCAAGCACATGGAGAAATGAATCTGCATATATTTCGTTTAACCAATTATGAGTAATAAATCTATTATTCAGCCCACTCTTCCATGTTTTGATTTTGCAAAATGTTCAGCTTAAATCTAGATATACTTCCCATGGTACACGTTAATGATAGCAATAACAACAACAAAAACAAAAGGGAAGAAGGGAAAGTTTATCTGATATAATGTTTCATTAGTGAACTCATGCTAATTGTTAATAATTATCTTTCATTTTCATTCCCAAGTTGTTACTTCCTAAGTTGCTGAAAGATTTTTCCTAGATCAATGTTTACCTGTTAGAGTAGCGTCTTAATGCCTCAGTTTTTTCTTGGCTCAGTTTTGCAACGGACATTTATAGCAATTCAGAAATTTCATCTGTTGAGATGTCCCTTGAATGTTACCTGTCTATCCAAGAGTCATAAAATATAATAGCAATAAAAATCTTATACTCTATCCTGTTTAAAGAAATAATAAAGCCTTTTATTCCTTTTCATAAAAGTGACGTATGTTCAAAATTTTTAGAAAATATTGATAAGCTGGTTCTTGTTCAAGATGGTGTTGTGGGAGGAACCTGAACTCACCTATTTCCATGGATACACTGAATCTACAACTAAATATGGAACAATATCCTTTGAAAGGAATCTGAAAACTAGCAACTTGTATACATTGGGCAAATGAGGAAAAAACCCACATCAAAATGGGTAAGAGAGGCTGATACAGTCCCACAATAAACCCCACACCATTGCTCAGCAACTCATAATCAAGAGGGAGCTCAACTCCCAGCTACTCCTGAGTAGCAAAGAGATTGAATCTCACATCTGGCACCCCAAATTTTAAGACCTGAAATCATAAAACTAGAAGAAGATGTAGGTGGTAAACTCCTTGATTTTTGTCTTGGCAATGGTTTTTTTGTTTTGACAACAAAAGCAAACATAAACGAATGGGGTTTACTATATTAAACTACAAAGCTTCTGCACAGCAAAGGAAACCATCAACAAAATGAAAAGGCAACCTACAGAACCGGAGGAAATATTTACGAATCATATATCTGATAAGGGGCTAATATGCAAAATATATAAAGAACTCATACTACTCAAAAGCAAAAAATTAAAAATTAATAAAAAACAATTTAAAAATCGGCAGATTCTCTGAATAGACATTTTTCCAAAGAAGACATATAAGTGGCCAAAAGGTATATGAAAAAGTGATCAACATGACTAAAAATCAGAGAAATGCAAATCCAAATCACAGATATCACCTAACGCCAATTAGAGTGGCTATTTTCGAAAAGACAAGATAACGAACGTTGGTGAAAAGGTGGAGAAAAGGGAACATGTGCACTGTTGGTGGGAATGTAAATTGATGCAGCCACTATGGAAAACAGTATGGAAGTTCCTCAAAAAAATTAAAAATAGGGCTACCATATGATCCAGCAATTCCACTTTTGGGTATTTATCTAAAGGAGGGAATGGGAAAAGGTATTTCATGAAAATGGAAATGTAAAGAAAGCTGGGGTAGCAATACTTATATCAGACAAAATAGACTTTAAAACCTAGGATATAGGGACTTCTGTGGCAGTCCAGTGGTTAAGACTTTACCTTCCAATGCAGTGGGTGCAGGTTTGATCCGCAGTCAGGGAGCTAAGATCCCACATGCCTCATGGCCCAAAACATAAAACAGAAGTAATAGTGTAACAAATTCAATAAAGACTTAAAAAAAAAAAAAAAAACTAGGCTATAAAAGAAACAAAGAAGGGCATTCCATAATGATAACAGAATCAATCCAACAAGTAGATAAAACAGTTGTAAATATATATGCACCCAACAAAGGAGCACTTAAGTATATAAAGGAAATATAAACAAACATAAAGGAAGAAATTGACAGTAGCACAATAATAATAGGGAATTTTAACACCACACTTACATCAATGAACAAATTATTCAGACAAGAAATCAATAAAGAAACACTGGCCTTAAATGACACATTAGATCACATGGCCTTAATAGATACATAGAGAACATTCCATCCAAAAGCAGCAGAATATGCATTCTTTTCAGAGCCCATGGAACGTTCTCTAGGATACATAACATGTTAGGCCACAAAACTAGTCTCAATAAATTTTTAAAAATTGAAATCATGTCAAGCATCTTTTCCAACCACAACACTATCAGACTAGAAATTAACTAAAAGAAAAAAACTGCAGAAAGACAAATATGTGGAAGCTAAACAATATGCTACTAAACAATCAATGGGTCACTGAAGAAATCAAAGAGGAAATCAAAAAATACCTTAGGACAAATAAAAATGGAAACACAACAACCCCAAATCTATGGGGCACAGGAAAAGCAGTTCTAAGTGGGAGGTTAATGGCAATACAAGCCTACCTCAGGGAACAAGAAAAATCTCAAACAACCTAAAGTTACACCTAAAGGAAATAGAAAAAGATGAACAAAAGTATCCCAAAGATAGTAGAAGGAAAGAAATCATAAAGATCAGAACCAAAAATAAATAGAGACTAAATAAACAACAGAAAAGATCAATGAAACTAAGAGCTGGTTCTCTGAAAAGACAAACAAAAGTGATAAGCCTTTAGCCAGACTCATCAAGAAAAATAATGAGGGCCCAAATAAATAAAATCAGAAATGAAAAAGAAGTTACAGCCAACACCACAGAAATACAAAAGACCCTAAGATTACTACAGAAAATTAATACCAATAAAATGGACAACCTAGAATAAATGGATAAATTCCTAGAAACATACCATCTCCCAAGACTGAATCAGGAAGAAATAGAAAATAAGAACAGAACAATTACCAGTATTGAAATTGAATAAGTAATATTAAAAAAAAAAAAAGAATTCCCAACAAAGAAAAGCCCAGAACCAGAGGGCTTCACAGGTGAATTCTACCAAATATTTCAAGAGGAGTTAGCACCTTTTCTTCTCAAACTATTCCAACATATCAAAGAAGAAGGAATGCTTTCAGAACTCATTCTATGAGACCAGCATCACCCTGATACCAAAAAAGGTATCAAAGACACCACAGAAAAAGAAAATTACAGGTATATATCACTGATGAACATAGATGGAAAAATCCTCAATAAAATATTAGCAAACCACTCATGAATACATTAAAGGGATCATACACCATGGTCAAGTGAGTTGTATCCCAAGGATACAAGGATGGCTTGATATCCACAAATCAATCAATGTGATACACCATATTAACAAATTGAAGAATAAAACTCATATGATCCTCTCAATAGATGTAGAAAGGCTTTTGACAAAACTAAACATCCATTTATGATAAAAACTCTCCAGAAAGTGTGCATAGAGGGAACATACTTCAATACAATAAAGGCCATATATGATAAGCCCACAGTTAGCATCATACTCAACAGTGAAAAACCTGAATTTTTTTCCTCTAAGATCGGGAACAAGAAAAGGAAGCCCCTTCTCACCACTTTTGTTCAACACAGAAATGGAATTCCTAGCCACAGCAATCAGACAAGAAAAATAAATAAGAGGAATCCAAATTAGAAAGAAATAAGTAAAAGTATCACTGTTTGCTGATGGCATTATACTATATAGAGAGTATCCTAAAGATGCCACCAAAAATGCTGTTGTAACTATTAAATGAATAGCTTAATAAAGTTTAAATAGTTTAATAAATAGTTCAATAAAGTTGCAGGATACAAAATTAACATACAGAAATCTGTTGCATTTCTATACACTAACAACGAACTGTCAGAAAGAGGAATTAAGAAAACATTCCTATTCACAATAAAAGAATAAAATACCTAGGAATAAATCTAAGCAAGAAGGTAAAATCTGCACACCAAAAACTATAAGACCCTGTAGAGAGAAAATGAAGACAACACAAACAAATGGAAAACTGTACCATGCTTATGGATAGGGAGAATTAATAAAATGATCATACTCTCAAGGCAATCTACAGATTCAGTGCAATCCTTAACAAAATACCAATGGCATCTTTCACAGAACTAGAACAAATAATTCCAAAATTTGCATGGGAACACAAAAGACCCCAAATAGCCAAAACGATCTTGAGAAAGAACAAAACTGGCTGTATCAAACTATACACCCTGTTTAGTTTACATCCTCCCTGATTTCAAACTACAGTAATCAAATTACAAATCTACAGTAATCAAAACAGTAAGGTATTGGCACAAAAACAAACAGGTAGATCAATGGAACAGAATAAAAAGCCCAGAAATAAACCCACGTGTATATGGTCAATCTATGACTAAGGAGGCATAAAATGGGGAAAAGACGGCCTCTCCCATAAATGATGTTGAGAGAACTGTACAGCTACATGCAAAATAATCAAACTGGACTACTTTTCTTACACCATATACAAAAATAAACTCAAAATTGATTAAAGACTTAAATGTAAGACCTGAAACCATAAAACTTCCAGAAGAAAACATAAGCAGTATGCGCTAAAGTGAAATAAACCAGTCACAAAAAGACAAATATTGTATGATTCCACTTATGTGAGGTAGCTCATAGTTAATTTCATAGGACAGAAAGTAAAATTGTTATTTTCAGGGACTGGGGGAAGAGGAAATGGAGAGTTGTTGTTTAATGGGTTTAGAGTTTCAGTTTTGTAAGATGGAAATAATTCTGGAGAATGGTTGCACAGCAATGTGAATGTACTCAACAACACTGAACTCTACACTTACAAATGATTAAGATGATCTATTGTATATGCATACCTTACCACAATTTAAAAAAAGAACAGCAACAACAACAAAGGGCAGAAATAACCCTAGCTCGTAAGAGTCATGCCCTCACTGTAGGTATGCACATATTCTTAATTATTATTGTTTTCTAAAATCAGCTTGGCTTCATTTAGCAGGCCTCTTTCAATGTTTTCCTTTCAAGATAGGTGATTCCAAATTTGTATACTTTCAGGTAACTTTGTGTCTTAAAATTGCCTTTTGTCCTCCCTTTAGAGTGGACTGATTGGGGGAAAGAATACCTGGCAAGTACTAGAAACCATGATGCTGGAGATTCTTCCCCAGTGGCATTTCAATTTCACTAGCATCAAAATGGTCTCCGTTCTCTCTCTAAAACAACAGTCCCCCTTTTCACTTGTCCTACAGCTGTTTTTCAGCTGTTCTCTCCAGCAAATGAAAAATGGATTCTTACTATTTTCATTATTTGAAAATTAAATGACCTCCAAATAGATATGCAACAGACATATTTTTTTTCTTAGCTACTTGTGAAGGGGCTGGACAGGGTGAAGTAATCCAAGCACTTTTGCTTCAGATGTCAAGTACAAAATGGGATCTAAAACTTGAGCAGTAAATTAATGCTTTCTTTAAACCGCTTCTTTTAAAAGTTATGATCCTGTTTGTTAAAGGGATTTTATTAACTATGGAAAGAAATGAACCCATGAAATGAAACCATGTAGAGCTCTTAGAATATGCCTGGCACTTTGTAAGACCCTAATAAGTGTTAGACACAATAGAAGTTTGCTGTTGTTATTTTTCTTATTTGTTGCCAGTATTTCTCAGCTTGTTGTTTGTCTTTTATTTCTCTTAATGCTGTCTTCTGAATTACTGGTCTTTCCTTTATAATTTCTTTCATCACTCTTAACCATAAAAAGTCTTCTCCAATCCACACATTTAACAAATGTTTATTTTCTTACAGTTATAAAAAAAGAAATGAATCCAGACTGAGAAATTGGTTCAGATTTTTAAACTCTTGTGCATGTTGTATTCCCAGAATATCATGGACAGATGTGACCTGAGAAATCATTTCATTCACACCCTCATTTCTCTGATGAGGAAACAGGATTCAAAGATGTCATAATGATTTGGTACAAAGTCTGGCCCAGGAAGGTTTTACACTGTGGTCTCTGTGCTGCCAGTGCTTTCCAGCATCCTCACCAACATCCCCTTTTATATTTCTCTTTGTGGAACCATCTTCAGAAAAGTTTGGTCTTTTGAGCTGCATTCGAGTAATGATGCATTTGTCAGTCAAAGATTAGGGTCAGGGTGAGATAACCCCTGCCACCATATTGAATGGATATAATCCCAGCCCAAAGCACAGAAATGCCATACCATTTTTTAAAAAATCTTTGACACGTTGTAATTGTTTTTAGTTCCAGTTATTACCAGAGGGAACCACTAGAGGTCACAGAAAACCACTGTCGGGGATGCAGTGCTTGTGTCCTACTACCCACAGTGGTTGGAACACTACAGACCTGTCTATACAACAGACACCCCGTTGCCCTAGAAAAGTGCTTGGTCTTGTGGCCCACATTCTTTAGATTTAACTAAGAGAACGTTTATTTCTTCTGCCTACTCATGGATTTGAGGCTAACATTCTTTGCTGCTTCAGTTGAATTTTTCACCTTTTTGATTCACTCAGGTTGTTTAAAATGTCCTACCATCTGGCTACAAAGGCACTCTCAACTTCATTCCATTGGATCCCTCATATCAAAATGTAATGGTTTTATAAATTTTCTGGAACTTGATGGAATTCTGCATTCTTTTCATATTGTGTGAGTCTAATAGGGTCAAAAACCTAGAGATATTAAAATAACATATTAAAAAACCCCATAGTCTTTTATAACCACATTCTTTTCATACTGTACACATTTTTTCTCTTAGAATACTGTGATGAGCCAATGGCTTTTCATTGACTCAATTTGTTTCAATTATTTGTGGTCATTAGTTGTATGTGTGTATGTGTGTGTGTGTGTGTGTGTGTGTGTGTGTGTGTCTTTGACGAAAATGTTATGTTAGCTAAAGCAGTCCTTTAACTGGCCCAGGTAGCATAAAATGCACAATATTTACTTGTCTTTGCTTTCTAGTAACAAGATATCCCAAGCCCATCTTACACCTTCTGTATCCCAGACATGCATTTGGCCAATTTTTCCTAAGCCGCATTTCCTTTCCATGGAAATTGATATTAGAAACCAAACTCTGAGCACTAGAGGTGCTTATCTGACTTTGTGCTATTAGGATGATGTGAGCTGTAGGCCACTTCAGTAGACAGAGATGGAAAAAAAATACCTCTCTATCTATCTATCCATCTATCTATATGTACACACTCATATGTAATAAGTTCATAGCCATTTTCAGTTTAGTCCTAACATTACTTCACAGCTGTAATATTTAAATTCTTAATTTTATATCCAAACTATAATTATGCCTTCTTTTATCATAAATGACACATATAATTGTCACTCTGAAGCTCTTGATTTATAACAAATCAAACAGAATTACTGATTTGTTTTACTTGCCAATAAAAGAAAAATGATCCAAAATAGTGATACCAGTATTAACAGTAACTATTAAACTGCTACATGAAATTCAAATTTGTCTTTGTACTTACTTTTGTCCTTAGAGTGCACCAAAGGATATAGAATAGAATTACTTTGGTCTAGAGAACTCTGAAATAATCCCTCATTCTGTGGGTTAGCAAAGTTCTGTTCAAATGGTTCCATTCATTTTCAGTTGAAGGGGTCAACATTTGACAGTTCTGAGTTCCTAATATTTTAGTTTCTGCTTTTTACTTTGGGCTATATTCAGCCACTGGCAAAAGGGTAAGTCAGTTTTATTACTTCGCATCATGAAAATAAATAGAAATACCTCCACAGTTCAATCTTCTGAGTACTGAACAGGAATTTCATTTAGTCGCTGTCTGCCTCACTTACAATGACTCAGTGCAGAGCTATATGTGTGAGATTTATATATGTGCATTCTGGACAGACCCAGACAAACCCATTCTGGCAAACCCATCCTATTCAATTTGTCTTAATACATCTGGAATCTACAGTTTCATGTCTCCAGTTAAATTTTCATTGTACTAAATTCTATCCTAAAATCAGAACTTTTTATTGACCTTCTTCCCCCACCTCACCCTCTGCCAGCTTCAAGTTTTTCTTTTCTCTTGCATATACGATAGCATTCCCTTCTAATCAATACATTATTTGTGCTAAGTATTGTTGTATCAAACTAAATATTTACTTGGTTTTACTATATATAAGCCAAGATAGTTTTCCATGTTGCTGTTTTCTAAATACAGAACCAGTTATTAAAATATCTTAACCCACCTCCAGGAAATACATGATATTTTTATTACATATTATATTCAAATATATATATATATATATATATATATATATATATATATAAATTGAGTGATGCTCTGTTGGCAAAGGAGAATACATATCAAAGCAGGTTTTTCAGGTTTTGTCAGAAATGTTTGTTTTCTTTTAACTCATAAGGTCATAATTCTGACCTTTTTTCTCTACACATACATTTTTCTATTATCAATATTCAGCGCAAATAGCTCAGTGGTTTTCTAAATCTTCAGTGGTTTTTGAATAAATCCAACCAAATAAGATACAATTCCATTATAGTGTTGAAGGATGATTTTGAATGTTATATATTACACTTTAAAGCTTCATCCACAGAAGACTTCTGATTCTGCTTCTGATGGAGAATGATGCACCAGTGGGGGATGCAGGGATGCCTTGGTGAATGGAATTCCAGAGAGCGACAAGCCTCTCACGGATGGGCAGCAGGCATGCAGCCTTCACTCCCGGGCAAGTCGCTGAGCTGGGTGCGGGGACCCGAGGAAGGGGGCTTGCCTGGTACTGAGAGGTGACACCTACAGGTGAGGGGGGAAGAGCCAAGCTTTTTGTTACATGTGGGCTGGCAAGCTAGACTGGAAACTAGACGAGCCCCAGATAAAAAGTAAGCAAATCACTTGGCCACACGATGGTCCTCTTACCCCTGGAATTGTGCTGAGAAAGCCGCAGAGGGGCGGCTCTGGGAAGCACGTGGGCTTTCTCGAACTTTCCCACCGTGGTTGATGCCAGGGCCCTGCTGGAGTTGAAGCCAGGGTGAACAAATATTGACACTATGCTCCAATCCCCTTCCAGCCCTAGTGCTGATAAGATCAACCGCTTTGGCCTCTTGATGGTGGTGGCCCAGAAGTTTGAGGCTTGGGCTTATCAGAGGTGAGCTGGTCTAATTTGAGCTGTGGCCCAGCCCAGCCTGGGCTCAGATGACTCTGGATGAGCTTCCAGATGGTCAGCCCCTCACAGTAATCACAAGACAGGAAAAAGCTTGCTCTCTCTGGGAAAGAGAAAACAAAATTTTTAAAAAAATTCTTCAGATTTCAAAGAGAAGCAATTTATGGAAGACCCTAGTTTTTACAATTGTAGTAAATTTTAGTTGTAAGATCCTTTAACTGCAGTCCCAGGCTTACATTGTCTTTACCTCAAATCTCTGATCTTATCTTTGGTGCAGAAATCCAACCCCTTAAAGTGAAATAAAAATGTGCTGTGCCTGACATTCCCAACTTTGCATTCACTGGGATCTGCATGAATGGGTTTACCACAGATCAACTACAGATATATTTTTTAAGAAATACTGGACTTCCCTGGTGGCGCAGTGGTTAAGAATCCACCTGCCAATGCAGGGGACATGGGTTTGATCCCTGGCCAGGAATATCCCACGTGCCATGGAGCAAGTAAGCCCGTGCGCCGCTACCACTGAGCCCATGCACCACAACTACTGAAACCCGCACGTCTAGAGCCGTGTTCCACAACAGAAGCCACCACAACGAGAAGCCTGTGCAGCGCAACGAAGAGTAGTCCCTGCCCGCCGCGACTAGAGAAAGCCCGCGTGCAGCAACGAAGACCCAATGCAGCCACAAAAAAAAAAAAGAAAATACTTAAAAACTTAAATGCAAATGTTAAATTTCCTCTTCCTATTATGCCATCTGGTTTTACCACCTTTTGAACTAAATGATAGTTAATGTAGAAGGCTCCAAACTTAATCTTTAAAAGAAATTTTTTTAACATGAGAAAAGGCAGGAGTAGACCATCCTCCCTTTTGGGGGCTGCCCCAAGACTGAGACTTAGCTAGGATTCAAAACTGCTCTCCCTCTCACTTTACATTGCAGTCTTTGGAAAATTAAACCTGTTATATCTGTTCCATTGTTTATAACCAGCTCTTTTCACCTCCAGAGATATGTTTCTTCTGGAGTCTAAGCCTACACAAATAAACTAACAGCTTTAAACAATTTTAATTCATAAAACTTCAGGTCCATAAAGATCCCTCCCTTTCCTTTTTTTTCTTTCTTTCCAAATTCACACATTTATTACAAAACAAAAGATGAAAACATAAAACCTTTATATGTCTACAGATGGAAACTTTGTTTTCAATTAAATATCTGTAACTGTCTTATGCAAGCAATTATTTTTAAGACTCTGAGGTGTCTAAGTATTTTTTTTTTTTACTCACTAACTGATGATCTATTTTCATGAATCTTAGCCCTCCAATGTTTTTGCTCCTTTGAAGGTCAGGTTCCTAATTCTTACCAGGAAGGAAAGATTCCTATGGATTGGCACTCAGCCCTTTCCATTCTCTTTCCTGTGAGCAGAGGCTAGGAGATGAGCATGTCGCAGAGTCCTTTTGGTCCTGGAGGGAATGTAACAAGCCTGCTTATAATCAGGTGCGCTCCCTGCTTTGAAAAGCAGACCGGGGTGAAAGCCACGCTTCTGCTGTTTTCCGTCCTCCTGCAAGTAATCACAGCCCTGCAGGTGATGAATTTTTCTGAGGGAGGAGAGAGGCTTAACTTAAAATCAAGTTCAAGCCTCTGAGTATTACATGGAATTGGACATTGTAAGATTTAAAATTATATAAACTGAGAACATATTTGCAACTTGGGGATTTTTGATTACCACAGTGAGGTCAGAAGAGTTATAGGACTGCTTAAGTAGTCACGCAGGAGCAAGGGAAGCGCTCTCCACACTGAATAACTTCTAAAGAGACAACGGTGAGAGCAACATAAAGGTGGGTTCTGATTACATCTCCTTGAGTCCTGCTTGCTCACTGATTATGGAGATAGTCTACGGATCAGTTTTCAGGTGCTCTAGTGTTTTGCTTTATATCAGGCAAGATAAATGTTGTGATATTTGAAATGTATTTTGTATGGACAAAACACACTTTCCATTCCATGGACAATCCACCTATGTCTCCATTTATTATGTCATCTGGGGGGTTCTCAGAAGTCAGTTTTGCACATAGAAAAAGGACGGTTAGGGTCTGTTTTTGTTTATAAGTTAATAGTTATTTTAGTAAAGTTGCAAATCCACAAGTCAAGCTTCCCATAGCTTTTAAATTCAGTATTGTTTTATTTCATTTACAAACCTAATAGAATTTAACCGTCACTGTAAGGGGTTTTATCATTCACTTAATTTAATTATCTTAAACATTTTAAGTGACTTTTATAAATTTAATATATGTGATTTTCTTTTCAAGTACTTCAACTATGTACAGGACTATGTAATTCTTATAAATACAGTAAATTAACTTATTTTTGTATTCCTTTCAAGTTAAACTTATAAGTCTAAGTAAACTACTTGATTTTACATTTTATGTTGAAATCACCAATAATTTTTGATATTCTAATATGTTAAATTATGACTATTTTATGTACTTAGAGCAGTATAACCAAATCATTCTTAAACATATCACACATTTTAATAGTATTAAAATATTAATGAAATAATAACACATCATTTTATACTTAACTCTAAGTTTCCAAGAATTAAAAGATACTTACCCACATAAGAAAGTAAGGCATCCCAAACAGATTGAGATTCACAGTGACCTGAGAATGCATATCTACCAGAGTGATATTCTCGTTTTTTCCCCCAGAGTGATATTCTTGAAAATCGTGATTTTAATGATTACTTCGTATGATATCATATGCTTGCACCAGAATTTCACCTGCCCATCCCCATTGGTTTCCCTCAACTTTTCGCTGAAGTCAGACTGTGATTAACACCGTGGACACACTGCTCTGTGTTTCTGAATGTTTCCTTAACATAGGCACCTAGAAAGGTATGGCCGTTTTTCAGAACTCTTGATAAATATTTGCTGATTGCCTTTGCAAAAGCCTGTCTCCAGTTTGCGACCCATGAATATTGTATTATAACCATCCTCTCACCATACCCTCACCAGCATTGAGTATAATCTTTTTTAAAAGATTAGTTTCTTTATGTATTTATTTTTGGCTGCGTTGGGTCTTTGTTGCTGGGCGTGGGCTTTCTCTAGTTGAGAGGAGTCAGGGCTGCTCTTTCTTGCTGTGCGCGGGCTTCTCATTGCAGTGGCTTCGCTTGCTGTGGAGCACGGGCTCTAGGCACGCGGGCTTTGTAGTTGTGGCTCCCGGGCTCAGTAGTTGTGGCTCGTGGGCTCTAGAGGGCAGGGTCAGAAGCTGTGGCCCAGGGACTTAGTTGCTCTGCAGCATGTGGGATCTTCCTGGACCAGGGCTCAAACCCGTGTCCCTTGCACTGGCAGGCGGATTCTTAACCACTGCGCCACCAGGGAAGTCTGAGTATAATCTTTATTACTGTCGTCTTTTTCATCACCATCATCACCATCATCATCATCTCTCATCATCTCTGCCAGCTTGCACGTGTGCAAAGGAAGTCTCACTATTTGGGGTTCACTTATTTCGTTGCAAGTGTGGTTGAACGTGCTTTGCGTGTTCATTGTGCATTGAGCTTTGGAGCATCCCTCACCCCTTTTGCCAGAGGATGGGATGCTGGCGGCTGGGCCCGACCACCAGAAAGCCAGGCCTGGGTGGAGCCGCCGCCATCCTAGGGCCAGGGGGCGCTGCGATCCCAAGTTTCCCATCCACCTCTCCCCCAGCCCCCCCGCCCCGTCCGGACTGGGCCGGGCTGGGCCGGGCTGGGCAAGGGCGGGCGGCGGGGGTGGAGGCGCAGGCTAGGCGCAAAGGTTGGTGTCTTCGTGCACCGACCTCAGCCGCAGGGCCCGCGGCACCATGACGGTGGGAGCCAGGCTCCGAAGCAAGGCGGCGAGCAGTCTCCCGCGCTGCAGGCCCCTCGCCCGGGGGCGAGGGCGGACGGAGGGGGACGAGGAGGCGGCTGCTATCCTGGAGCATCTGGAGAGCGGGGCCGAGGCGGCGGAGAGCGGGGCGAGCGAGCAGCGCCCGGGGACCCGGGGCGCGCGGAGGGTGCACCTCGCGGTCCTCCCCGAGCGGTACGAGCCGCTGGAGGAGACGGCGCCGGACGAGAAGCCCAAGAAGAGGTACCGGCAGAAACTGAAGAAGTACGGCAAGGTAGGCATCCCACCGCCGCCACTGTCCCTTGGAGGTCGGGGAGCGCGGGGCGCCCGCCCTAGAGCTGGAGTCGGCTCCCCACCGTCTGACGGTCTCGGCCTCTCTGCGCTGCCCTGCACCCCCTCGGCCTCCCACGAGCACCCCCTTCCCGGCATTCGCTCCTGGAGCCCCGAGACTGCTCACTCTGTGAACTGGGCAGTAAGGGGAAAGTGAGCTGCGGGGAGTGATAGACATTAAATCAGAGGTTTCCCTGCGCACCGCTCCACGGCTATCCCGATGCTGGCGGGTGGGTAACTTTCCCAAGGGGTCGCTTACCCAGGTGGTTCTTATCCTAGGTGTGTCTTCCCACTCCCTTGTGTAGTTGGTAGGACGGGAATCAGTGTCCCTATTTTAAAAGCGGGAATACTGAGGGATTAGCGTGGTTAGGTGACTTGTAGAAGGTGACCCAGTTGGAAAGCAGGGAGGTACAGCCCAGTTTGTCTGTTTTCCCGCAACGCCTTCTCGAGGATATCCTACTAGCTGAGAATTGTTTGGGTTATGTCTCCCAATATTCTCAAGGTGATTTCCAGGGCCTGGGAGCTCAACACTCCATAAGTATTCACTTGTGGGGTGGGTGGGAGAGAGAGACAGAGGGAGAGAGAGAGGTAATATGAATATGGGACAAAATGGTAGTTTCCTCCCTAGAGATCAAAGCCCCAAAGCAGTTCCCAGGTGCTTTGGCCTGGAAACGCTTGAAGCTACTGCTGCCTCTGGTCCCTGGGACTGGACAAGGCCACCCAGAAGATAATCACAAAACTCATTCTATCCTGGCCAAAGGGCAGGGGCCCCATCTGATATATTATCCAGTCCTCCAGTGACCTCTTATCATACCTGAAACCGATGTCGCCACACCTAGAAACTTAGCTTTATCATCTTCTTTAAAGGTATGTCAGCAGCTTTGGGAGCAGTAAACAAGCAGGCAGTGGTATAGTGTAATAATAAAAACTATAAAGTTGGGCCTTTCAGGCTTAGAGTCATGCTAGGACGAATTCTTCTTCTTCTTGGTTCCAGCTGATCACAAAAAAAAAAAGCCATCGGGCTTCCCTGGTGGTGCAGTGGTTGAGAGTCTGCCTGCCGATGCAGGGGACGCGGGTTCGTGCCCCGGTCCGGGAAGATCCCACATGCCGTGGAGTGGCTGGGCCCGTGAGCCATGGCCGCTGAGCCTGCGCGTCCGGAGCCTGTGCTCCGCAGCAGGAGAGGCCGCAGCAGTGAGAGGCCCGCGTACTGCAAAAAAAAAAATCCATCATTTGCCTCTCAGTTGGTGAACTGATAATGTGGAAATCTCAGCTCAGAGGCTGGCTGAGCTGAAGATGCTTTGAAGGTTCTCACTATGTGCTGAGCACTAGAGACACAGAAATGGATAGGATGCAGTCCTGCCCTAGAGGAGGCCACAGCCTCCCAGGGAGACGCTGCCGTATGGGGCACCACCATGGAGCTGCATGGGAAGAGCCTCAGCAGTTAATCTTCAGGGATGAGGTTGTAAAGTCAGAGAAGGTTTCAGATCAATGATGACATGGAAACTGGGCACAGAAGGATGAGTCAAGGTTTCACAGGTTAATGATGAGGTACTAGTTCACATCCACTAGCATAGCTATTATTAGGGAAAAAGAAAACAGAAAACAGCAAGTGTTGGTGAGGATGTGGAAAATCGGAATTCTTGTGCATTGCTGGTGGAAGTGTAAAATGGGGCAGCTGCCGTGGAAAACAATTTGGCCGTTCCTCAAAAAATTAAACACAGAACGACCATATGATCCAGCAATTCCACTCCTAGGTACATACCCAAAAGAATTGAAAATAGATACTCAAACAAATATATATGTACATGTTCGCAGCAGCGTTATTCACAATAGCCAAAGAGTGGCAACCACCCAAATGTCCATCAATTGATAAATGGATAAACAACATGTGGTTCATACACACAATGGAATACTATTCAGCCGTTAAAAGGAAGGAAGTACACGGCAGACACACAAGGTCACATATCGAATCTATGATTCCATTTATATAAAATATCCAGAATAGGTAAATCCAGAGAGACGGAAGGCAGATGGGTGGTTGCCAGGGACTGAAGGGAAGGAGAAATGCAGGGCGA
The DNA here is from genome assembly GCF_008692025.1 of Phocoena sinus. Classification (NCBI taxonomy): domain Eukaryota; kingdom Metazoa; phylum Chordata; class Mammalia; order Artiodactyla; family Phocoenidae; genus Phocoena; species Phocoena sinus. The sequence goes on along the minus strand of NC_045763.1, from coordinate 167,051,831 downwards.
CTGCTTAATGCGTGTGGGTTTGCCTTTGGGGATGGTGAAAATATTTTGGAAGTAGGTAGAAGTGGTGCTTGCATAACACTGAATGTGCTCAATGCCGTTGAGTTACTCACTTGACAATGGTTAATTTTTACATTATGTGAATTTCACCTCACCTAAAAAAAAAAAGAATTTCACCAGGTAAAGAAGGGGTGGCATCCAAGGCGGAGGGCAGAGTGCTAGCAGAGATGAGGCAGGTGAAAGCTCTGGAGTGAGTGTTACATGCTAGTTCAATAGACCGGGAGGCCAGGCGGGGACGCTGTCACGTTGGAGTTGGATGTGCCCTTTCTGCCCTTCAACTTCCATTTTCTTGATGGTGACCAAGAAGGTTGACATCTAAGCTCCAACATGGAGGAGGCAGATGGTCCACCCTTCTGTGTTGAAAATCCATGAGAATAGCCATGTCTCCGCTAGAAATGTGGGGAGGTGACTTTCCCTGCTTTGGTCACCAGGTGAAATTTTATTGCACTTGGGCCATTGGAATAAGGAATGACTTGCAAATAGCTCAACCCTTCAAGGAAGGGTGAATAAAGTTCCTTTTTATCTGTTAACCGCTCAAATCCTTCACCCAAGTCCCTTCCTGCTTCTATTTAAAGAAAGGTGTTCGGCTTTTGTGAACTGTCCTAGGATAGGTTCCTCTTCCCCTGCTGCCCCTTGGCCCCAAGCAGGGTCGACCCAATGCTGTGCTGGGTCCAGTCTCTGGCAGGAACCTCTGGGCTCAAAAGGCTGGGTGACTGAGACTCTTGGCAATCAGTGGCCCCAGTTGATTTTTTTTTTTTTTTGTGGTACGCGGGCCTCTCACTGTTGTGGCCTCTCCCGTGGCGGACGCGCAGGCTCAGTGGCCATGGCTCACATGCCCAGCCGCTCCGTGGCATGTGGGATCTTCCCGGACCGGGGCACGAACCCGTGTCCCCTGCCTCGGCAGGCGGACTCTCAAACACTGTGCCCCAGGAAAGCCCTAGCTTTTTTTTTTTTTCCCCAGTTGATTTTTTTTTTTTTTTTTTTTGCGGTACGCGGGCCTCTCACTGTTGTGGCCTCTCCCGTTGCGGAGCACAGGCTCCGGACGCGCAGGCTCAGCGGCCACGGCTCACGGGCCCAGCCGCTCTGCGGCATGTGGGATCTTCCCGGACCGGGGCACGAACCCGTGTCCCCTGCTTCGGCAGGCGGACTCTCAACCACTGCGCCACCAGGGAAGCCCCTCCCCAGTTGATTTTTAAGTAATGATGTGAGTGTTCAGATGGGCAGGAGTTGCTGGGAAAGTGCTGTTTTCTGGGTGCAGGGAAGGGGAAAGTGTGTGGGTTTGCTGTGCTCTTACAGGCTGCCGGGTGCTCTGGTGCACATAGGATGCACAATTACCCTGAATCTTCTCAACGACCTTAGAAAGCCATGGACTCCCATTATGCAGTGAAGGAAACTGGAGTTTCAGGAAGTTAAGCTCTTTGTTGAAGGCCACACAGCTGGAGAGCAGAGCTGGGAGTCAGGAGTCTCCCCTGGCCCCTGCCAGCTCAAAAGCAGTTAGGGTGGAGGGAGAAGGGGGGTGAGGGAACCAAACCCCAAACTTAGCTTCAAATAGGAAGTCGCCTTTCCCAGGCACCTCTGAGAGCCACAAGGAGAAGCGCAGATAAGGAAAGTTATTAATTTTATTAATTGGGCAGCTAGGAGGGGGTTGGAGAAGGGAGACACAGGGTGTGGAATAACCTTGAGCTCAAGAGGAAGAAAAATGTCCCACGTCTAAGTAAGGGGTTAGGACAGGGGCCCTGGAGCCAGACTGCCAGGCGCCAGCTGTGCTCAGCCTCCTACTGGCTGTGTGACCTTGAGCTCTGCTCTCCTCTCTGCCTCGGTTTCCTCATCTGTCACATGGGTTAATACTAGGGCTGTGGTAAGGAGTAAATGAGTGTAGTCCATGTACAGGTCTTGGAACGCACCTGGCATATGGCGAGGGTCCTGTCATTGTTGTTGGCTGTTATCTAAGGGGATGGAGGAGAGGTCGCATATGACTGTTTCTTCTCTGATCAGTTTTTAATGAGCTCTAACTCAGAAAAAAATCAACTTCTGTAGCTGACAGCCCACCTCAGCTTTGTGCCTGGGTCCTGACCAAATTTCACAAGGGAAGGCTTGATTTTTATACTTGGGGGAAAGAGATCTTTGTTGAGAGCTGGTTCCCTTTTGGAAACCGGGGGTGGGGACAGGGAATCCCCGACATCTTTGGGGTTACCCGGGAACCCCCAGAAAAGCCTCACTCCCTGTATTAGTTTGCCTGTAACAGATTACCACAAATATAGTGATTTAAGGCAACACAAATTTATTCTACAGTTCTGGAGGCTAAAAGTCGTCTTCCCTGAGCTACAGTCAACAGGCTGGTTCCTTCTGGAGGCTCCAGAGGAAAACCCTTTCTTTGCTCTTTTCAGCTTCCAGAGGTCCCCTCCTCCATGTTCAGGGCCAGTGGCACAGCATCTGCACGTCTCTTTCTCTCTGTCTCTCTGCTTCTGGCACCGCATTGCCTTCTCACCAACTCTTCCTGCTTCCCTTCTGTAAGGGTGGTCGTCTTTATTTGGATCTTTATAAAGATACAAGAATCCTTATATGGGCTTCTCTGGTGGCACAGTGGTTGAGAGTCTGCCTGCCGATGCAGGGGACACGGGTTCGTGCCCTGGTCCGGGAAGATCCCACATGCCGCGGAGCGGCTGGTCCCGTGAGCCACGGCCGCTGAGCCTGCGCGTCCGGAGCCTGTGCTCCGCAACCGGAGAGGCCACAACAGTGAGAGGCCCGCGTACCGCAAAAAAAAAAGAATCCTTTTAATGATTGGGACCCCCTGGATAATCCATGGTAGTCTCCCCAATTCCAGATCCTTCATTAAATCACATCCACAAAGTCCCTTTTGCCATATGAGGTAACATATTCACAGATTCTGGGGATTAGGACATGGGCATCTTGAGGGGAGGGCATTATTCAACCTACCACACTGTCCCATGATCCCCCAGACCCCTCCGCCCCTCTGAGAGATTATATGGGTTGAAACTCTACTCAGATCAAAAGATTTCAGGATCTGCTCCCTCCAGTGACACTGAAATGGTCGATGCTATGTTACATTTCTTTGCATCACATCTCTCAAATCTGTGTTTTGACTGTGTTCTAGCTAATGAGCTATTTTAGTAACGTTTTTTTTCTCATTTGCAAAGATGAAGTGACAAGCAGTTTTTTAAAATAGGAGGCTGAGGGAAATGGGTGTACAAATACCCAAAATGTCAAGTTTAATGCAGGCCATCCATGATTCTAGGGGCTTGGCTTATAAAGGATGCTCTGGACTGTTAATACTTACTCCAGGACGACAGTTTTTGTCGTTGTTGTTATTTCTAACAGGTACGTAAAATTCTCCCACGGAATCTTATTACACATTTATAGAGATGTTTCTCTTAGCAGCATCACTGCCTCCCTGCTCCCAACACACACCCTAGTGTCTCCTTGGGAAGTTGACGAGGCAGTGTCCTGGGAATCAGTGTCTAAAGAGGCCATCAGAGTGACCTTCCTCTCCCAGAACTTCTCCTTTGGCCTGAGAACAACCAAAGGAAATACCAGGCTCTTTCTGGATGCTGGGCATACAGTACTGAGCACGACCTCCTTCTGTTATTCTCAGGTCTCTGAAAGCTGACATAAGCCAGAAATCATAGGAAAGTGCCGTCTTAAGAAACTTTCCTGAACAGATAACAAAATATCTTAGATTTCAAAATTACCACCACGAACGTAAATTACTGTAGAATAAAAAGAGGCAAAGGTTATTTTCCAATAAAGATAGCTGACCTTGGGGGGCCAGTCCTACTGCCTGCATTTGGTGCCAGGCACTGTTCTAAGGGCTTTCCTTGCGTAAACCTTTTTAAGCCTCTTCACCCAATGAGGTGGTTACTAAATATGCCCATTTTATAGGTGAGGAAACTGAGGCCAGTGAAAATTAAATAAGCGATTGGGCTGGAATTTAAGCCCAGGCCGCAAGCAATCAATTGCAAGGTTACATACTGCCTTCCTTAAAGAAGGGAAGTGTGTGTGGGGAGTAAGGACACAGGCCCTGAGGTGAGGTTTCTTTGGGATTGAACTTCAGCCCTGCCTCGTACCAGCTGTATAATCATGGATAAATTAACTCCTTGGTGCATCCTTCTTGTTGAAGCCTGGTAGCCAGAGGCCTCTAGGAATGCACTAGTAGCCAGTCCAAGTTAGATCTGTCTGTTTGTTGCAGCAAGGAAGAGTGTATGCCGGAGGGATCTTGAGGCCTCAAAAAGTAGAGCCCTCAAGTAGAGAACTGAATATTTGAGTCTGAGCTGAAGATATAAATATGGGATTTATCAGCATACAGGGAATTCTTAAAGTCATTAGAAATGGATGAGACCACCTGTAGAGAGATTCCAGCCCAAAATATTTTTTTAAATAAAAAGTAAAGAACAGTACTGAACAACTCCAACATTTTATAGTTTGGTAGAAGGGAAAGAAAGCTGAGGAGGGTCATAAAAAAGAGTGAAATAATGCCATTTGCAGCAACATGAATGGACCTAGAGATTATCATACTAAGCGAAGTAAGTCAGACAAAGACAGATATCACATAATGCCACTTAAATGTGGAATCTAAAAAAAGATGCAAATGAACTTAATTACAAAACAGAAATAAACTCACAGGTATAGAAAACAAACTTACCAAAGGGGAAAGGGAGGGGGGAGGGATAAATTAGGAATTTGAGATGAACAGATATACACCACTGTTTATAAAATAAGCAACAAGGGGCTTCCCTGGTGGCGCAGTGGTTGAGAATCTGCCTGCTAATGCAGGGGACACGGGTTCGAGCCCTGGTCTGGGAAGATCCCACATGCCCGAGAGCCACAACTACTGAGCCTGCGCGTCTGGAGCCTGTGCTCCGCAACAAGAGAGGCCGCGACAGTGAGACGCCCACGTACCGTGATGAAGAGTGGCCCCCGCTCGCCACAACTAGAGAAAGCCCTCACACAGAAACGAAGACCCAACACAGCCAAAATAAATAAAATAATAAACTCCTACCCCCAACATCTTCTTTAAAAAATAATAATAATAAATAAACAACAAGGACCTACCATATAGCACAGGGAACTATATTCAATATCTTGTAATAACCTATAATGGAAAAGCATCTGAAAAAGAATAGATACATGTATGTGTATATATATGAATAACTGAATCGTTTTACTATACACCTGAGCTATTTTAAATCAGCTATATTTCAATTAAAAATTATTTAAAAAAATGAAAGCTGAGGAGGGGCTTTATGTGAGGTAAGGGAAAACCAAGAGAATATGGAGTCAGAGGCCAAATGAGTGTTTCATGAAGTTTGTCCAAAGCTGTTGAGAGTCAGGGGGAAGACAGAAAAATGCTCATTGGCTCAGGCAGCATGGCGGTGGCAGACGGCCATGACCAAGCAGTCCTGGATGGTCAGGGTTGAGGAAGAGGGAATAAGAAGGGAGGAAGTGGAAGCTGTGTGTGTAGATGGCGCTTTCCACTGGTTTGCCGAGAAGGAGAGCAGAGACCCAGACAGGACCTAGAGAAGGGTATGGAGTCAGGGGGACAGCGGAGCGTATCTGTAAGCTGGTAGGAATGATGCAATGGGGAGGAAGAGGATGGTGATATTGGAGAAGGGAAAGCTGGGGGCAAGGTGAGAGAGGGTACCAACAGCAAGTGTCAAGGGAGTGGCCTTGGGGGAAGAGGGCCATTTTCTCTACTGGGACACCGGCAAAGTGGGAGGAGAAGCTGGGGCAGGTGTAGACAGTGGTAGAGGATGAACGGGTTCCCTAATGACTTCTGAGTCAGTGGGAGATGAAGTGGGATCATCTAATGAGGGTATGGACACTGTTTGTGTTTCTCTGTGTGCATTGGGGGCAGAGAGGCTTGTGGAGAAAGGAAAAGGTAAGAAATAATATCTGGGAGAGAGGAACAGTCAGCCTACTGGACTGACAGACTAGGCTGGGCATGCAGTGTTGGAAGTCAAAGGCAGGTTTGTGATTGTGATCGGGGAGCGGGCCTCTCACTGTTGTGGCCTCTCGCGTTGCGGAGCACAGGCTCCAGATGCGCAGGCCCAGCGGCCACGGCTCACGGGCCCAGCTGCTCCTAGGCATGTGGGATCTTCCCGGACTGGGGCACAAACCCGTGTCCCCTGCATCGGCAGGCGGACTCCCAACCACTGCGCCACCAGGGAAGCCCCGTGATCAGGGATTTTAAGTGGTTATTGGAGTTGGAAAAATCGAGGGTGTAGAGACAAGATGTGTGATGATGTCCAGGTCACCTACATGGATGTTGTCGTCACGGAGAAGGATGACGGAAGTGGGGGGTGGAGAGAGAAAGGGGGAGGGGCAGCAGCACAGTCAGTGTTAGTCGGTGGTGGTGGTCTTCATTTTTCTGTTGCGATTCCACTTGAATCCCTTGGATGCCCTCAGTCTAGCACCAGGCCTTGAAGAGAAGGAGGAGGGAGAGTGGATACCAAGAAAGAAAGGCCCAGTCGTTACCCTCAAGGAGTGTAGAATTGTATTGGGAACCAAGACTTCCGTGGATGCAGCAATGACAGAACAGTAGGAGATTTTAAAGACACAAATGTGGGTCAGAAAGGGGTGTGCCCTGGAGGCAGAGGGAGGACTGGGTGGGCTTTCAGATCAGGTGAATGACGGAAAACTCTCGACCCAGCCTTCAGCAGAGCCAGTAACTTAGCTGGAACAGAAGAGAATGGGCTTTGGTTTAAAAAAATACAACAAAACTGGTCTGATTTTAGAAGTAGCAGCTTCGGGCTTCCCTGGTGGCGCAGTGGTTGAGAGTCCGCCTGCCGATGCAGGGGACACGGGTTCGTGCCCCGGTCCGGGAAGATCCCACATGCCGCGGAGCGGCTGGGCCCGTAAGCCATGGCCGCTGAGCCTACGCGTGTGTAGCCTGTGCTCTGCAACGGGAGAGGCCACAACAGTGAGAGGCCCGCGTACGGAAAAAAAAAAAAAAAAAAAAAAAAGTAGCAGCTTCACTGCTGTTTCCAAGAAGATCTCTGAATGATCTGGAAACACGCAGGGCTGGAAAGCCCTTTTCAAGGTGCCGATGTCTGTGCTGAGTCCCCGAGTGTTCGTATGATGGGGTTGGGTGTGGGACACCAGAGAGCTGAGAAAATGCTAGCTGGCTCATTTGCCCTGGGAAAATGAGGCGAAATGATTCTTTATGTATGGCACCATTGTGCATGGAAGATTTCAAAGTTGCCTCGCCTAACCCTTTGCTTTTCTCTTCTGTTCCTAAAAACAGAACGTTGGGAAGGTTATCACCAAAGGATGCCGCTACATCGTGGTCGGCCTGCAGGGATTCGCTGCTGCCTACTCCGCCCCGTTCGGAGTGGCCACCAGTGTGGTGTCGTTTGTCCGCTAGTGGGAGCTGCCTGGGCAGACTGGAAGCCTCTGTTCCGGGAATAGTGCGAATCCGGGAGCATCTCAGACTTGAACTCACAAAATACTCGGAAGAAAGAAAACGTCTTGGTTGAACTGGATGAGTGTTTCCGATGAGTCATCCCCCTCCAACTGCCGAGCTCTCCACATGTCTGGGACATGGGTGGCCCTGGTGGACAATCCCGCAGAGAATTAGGCTGAGGTCAGGCTTGGGATTAGGGTTAGTTCACTAAAACCGGAGCTGCTCGTGAAGGGGGCAGGGGCTGGTGTGGAGACAAACACTTGGCAGAAGTCCACGCTCTGGGTGGGTAGCAGAGTGGTGATTAGGGACACGGATGGGCGATTTGCATCTGGAGTGAGCTGATTTGCTCAATTCTAGAAAGCGCACAAGCTGACAGGACTCCCAGCCCTTAGCTGCTTCGGTTCTGAGGACACCCAAGGAACTGTTTGTTCCTGAAGTCATCCCCCCATCTCCTTCCTGTACCCCTTTGCCACAAGGAGTTTTAATTACAGGCTTGAGAAGAAGGAAGGAAGAAAAACCTCTTTGAAGGCTACGATGCTTTGAAAACTGTGTTGACGATGTGTCATGACTGTTTCAAGTAGATGAAGACTTGTCACTTTCACCTTCTCTGACATGAATGTGGAGGTGGTGATGAGGGTGTTAGGATCTGCAAGTTCAGGTACAGGTTGTTTGAGGGAGAGAGCACTCCTGAGAGCTGCCGGGCCCAGTCCAGCCCAGTCCAGCCCAGTCCAGCCCAGCCACATGGAGCTGGCCAGACTCTCTGGCAGGCAGATGGCTGGCCTCCTGACTCAGCTGCCTGGGGTACCATCAGCCCCCTCGTCCTCGACATCAAGCCAACGAAGGGTGCTCTCTCTGGGGAGAGAGGGAGGTGCTATACCTGGAAATGAAAGTGTATTATGTAGAGAAGGAACCAGAAGGTAGGAGACAGGTACGAAGGAAGCAGAAGAAGGATGCTGGACGAGAGAAGCGGAAGCACAGGTGCCAGGTCTGCGTTATCAGCGCTGGAAAATCTTAAGCTCTGGGCCGGGTCCGGGGGAGGCTGGGTGACCAGAGACACCGTGCTGGTGCTTCCAGACCCTCTGAGGCCTGTGAGCTCACATTGGCTGCCTTTGGAGCAGCCTTTCCTCTTCCGTGCTGCCCAGTTTGACGTCATCTCAGCTGGATTCAAAGTTAGGGCGGGCGAGGGTCCCGGGCCTGGAGGGTGACCCGTGGACTGCCACTGGACCATCGGACAGGGGGGTGCCCGCTGCCAACCTCCACGATAGGCCCCTGTTCTGACCTGGTTTCCAGAATGTCCCGAAGTCCAAAATAGTTATTACGGACCAGTCTGCAGGATTGGTGGCAACACCTGCTTGTTGCCCTGTGAAGTTTCCCGGAGCAGGGACATGAGGGCTCAGTGCTCGTGTTTCACCCGTCAAACCCAACCAGGTGGCACCGGGAAGTGGAGAAGGTTTGAAGACAGACAGATGGACAGAAAAAGGAACGAGTGGAGGAGAGCATTGTAGCCGGGAAGCTAGATTGTGCTTCACGTTCTGGAGGCTTGTGTTGAAGATGAACTTGGACCCAATTCCTGCATCATTAATATCGGTGAGGAAAAGAGAAAACAAATGGTCTTGTTTTAGCTCAAATGATGAGAGCTGATGGTGGCACATTTTCACACATGTACGATAATTAGAGCGTGCCTGGCCACGCTGGGAGTCAGGGAAGAGAGGCGACATCCGTGGAAGAAAAAGCAAAGCATCGTCTGGGGGGAAAGAGAGTCAGGCCTGCGCGACCTGATGGTCACAGGAAAGGCAGACGGGAAGAAGGAGCCTGTGTGGGTTTGAGGACGCCTGCCCGGTGGCCCAGTGCTGCTGGCCTGCCCCCAGAGAAGCCCGTTGAGTCTCCCAGGGGATGTAGAAGTGTGACCTGGGAGGGACGAGAGCGGCTGAAGCCTGTCCAAGGGAGAATCGCCCCCGCTTACCCCCAAATTAGAGACATTATAAGGCCAAGCACATTTTGCCCTCAACGTTTTAGAATTCTGGTTAAGAATTAATCCAGAAATTTCAAAAGTCAAAACCTTGCAGGCATGGTCCTGGGAGCCAGATTCGTGTGCATAGAAGATGAACTGCTGTAAACTGTCACTCATCTGAGTTGTCATTTCCCCCGAGACAAGGCGCCCATGCTGCAGATTACCTTTTCGCCTTTTCTTTCTCTTTAGTTTTTAAAAAACTGTATCAGCATCCACACCCTACTAAAAATTGAGTTTTAGAACCTTCCCTTTACACGATTGACCAAGAGGCTTCTTTTGTATGCTTTTCTTCCATATTCTGTGAATAAAAGCCCCAATTTATCTTATGTTTCTGTGCGTGAAGAGTTTTTCACCCCTTCATGCAGTGGGGGACACGAGCCCAGTGCTGCTCCCCAAGACCAAGGGGAGTGACGGGCCCTGACTCACTGGGGACTCTGCTTGGGTGTCAAAGGGGGACTGTTCTCCAGAGAACGGGTGTCAGCATGCAGGAGCCTCAGTTCCTGCATTTGTTAATAACGAGGATTTCCAGAACCTCTGATTTGGATCTAGAGTCTAGTGTGTGGCCAGGGAGCTGCATTTTCCACAAGCCGCCTAGCAGATTCTGACGCAGCTTTTGCTCTGCCTGAGCTGGGAAATGCTGGACCCAGGGGCTGCTGCAGGTTGCATTGGCCAGTGGACTCCAAGGTGGGACCTCAGGTCAGCCAGGTGCCAGCCCCAGCCGGGCACGCACAGGATGCCCACTCACTGAGCCTTACAGCAGCTTCTGGAATTGCCGTCAGATTATCCACCCAGGCAGGGTTGGGGCCACGTGTGTCAACCAACCTTTAGGCTTAGGACAGAGCAGAAGCTATGTCCCTGATGTCTTCAGCTGCCCTGGAATCACCCCTACTGTCCCCCTGCTCAGCACCTGTGCTTTGTCAGAGAAGCTCCGACTGCTGTCTGTCACCGAGAAGTACCCCGAAGCAGGACTTGAACTCAGACCTCCCCCTCGCATCCACCAATAGTCCTCCTGGGCATGGCAGTGCCCTCAGCAGAAAGTGCTTGTGGGGCTGAGAAGCCATCAATGCCATTTTAGATCCAGACGGCTGCCGTGACAGGTTTTGCACCTGTGATGTCCCCCCCCGTCCCTCTGCAGGAGCAGAGACGAACTGAATTTAACTTTGTGATGCCATCATCCCCAAAATGTTGTGAAAACTTTATAGCTTTTCCTGTAAACTTACTTTATAATACAAACTATACTCAAAGTTAAAGAAAAACAAAAAAAGCGAATGCCCTCAGCATCCTTGTACAGGCTGCATTTGAGAAGTTCTGTGATTTTGCCAAATTCCCAGCTGGTTCCTGAGTAAAAATAATCTCAAGTTCCCTTGACCATTCATGGAGAAATGGGGAAAAGTTAATATAACATGGGATCGTGGTTATTTTAGAGGCAAAGTTGTTTTTGAGCCAAACCACTCTATCGTAGCCAAAGGGAAAGAAGGTCTCTTCAGATTTTTTAGAGGGCTCACTGCCAGATCTCGGTGGGTACACAAACCACACAGGAGCGGAGGCAGAGAAGAGAGAGGAACGGAGGAAAAAAACAGGCTTGCTTGCCTGACGCCCCAGGGGTACCTGGTGCCTTGCACCCTGCAGCTCCATCTAGAGACAGAAATTAGGATCAGAACTCAGCACCTTCAAGCACTGGCTTTGCTTTTTTTGAAGGTGTTTCTCAGGTGATTCCTCTTGCACAATCTGTTGACAAGGCTTTAAACAAATGTATCTGGTTCAAAGCAGACAAAAGAATCAGAGCAAAAGTAATGACAGACACAGAGCTGAGAGGTCACACTTCCCCTTGCTTGCCCTGTAATTCCAGAGTAAACCACTTCCACACAGACTAGCTTTCTTCATTGAAAATGAAGGGAGATTACTTGTTTTTGTTTTGCTTCCTATGGAAGATGTTTATAATTGCTGCAGAAGTAGAAAGTGGTGATATAACCTTTCTTTTCCTTTTTTTTTTTTTTTTTTTGCAGGGGGTGGGGACTTACCCACTGGAAAAACCCTTGTTTATCTTCTTTAATCATTGAAAGAATCCTGAGTTAGGTATTATAATGCCTGCAGGCACGGAGCTAGGAAGCAGAGACACTTTATGTCCTAGACGATGATTTGTGTATCTGGAGATCTTTGGAGTTGCGGAGAAAATGGCATCTAAGTGATTTATGCACTTTTCTTCATCACCTCATTTTTCCGTACAAAATCAGACTTGAATTTGTTTTCACTTCAATAAATCAGTGAGCCACTCCTGTGATCGGCCCCCATTCTACCTGCTCCCCCTGGTCACGGCTGTGCTGCACGTAGGATCAGAGGGAAGCCAAGATGCAGCAAACATCTACTGGATTCAAGGCTGTCAAGAAAAAAATGTTGCCTGTCGTTCCAGTTCTACAAGGATCAAGCCATCAGCCCCTACAGTCACCCAACCACAGTGCCCCTGAGGGGAATTCAGGATGCAGAGAGACAAGAAGCATTCTGCGCTTTGGATGTACTAGTTCAGACGCATACCTAAGGAAAAATGTCAGTGACCCAAGAGTCCTGCATCTTCTCAGGGATAGGAAAACACTAAAATCATTAACTCGAGATGTCTGTCCTTTGTGATTAGCAGTCATCCTTTTATGCTTGACTACATGTTTTCCCCCAGCCAAAAAAGAAGTGCACGTATTTTTTTGTTTGTTCTTTAACTTGGAATTTTAATTATGTACATAAATAGCAACATGTGAATGAGGCGTTCTAGAGGCTTATTTGGTATCTCTAGATGAAAGAATTTCAGATGAATCCACTTGGAGTAGTGATACTTGTAGCGTCACTCACGATAACAGAGGCCTAGCATAGTTTTCTCTGGCTCCTGTCTTACCTCTTGTTCGGCTGCAGGCCGACAAGCCTTGTACTTGCCGAGCCTTGAGACCGGAAGACAGAGCCTCAAGTCAGTGACAGAGACATCAATGGTTTAATGGCTGGGGGAACGTCTGAAGCAACGTCCTGGGGTGACACCCCACTGTGTGCAACAGAGAGTGGGCAGGACCAGGCGGCAGCCTTCACTCCCAGGGGCAGGGGGAGTTTACCAGTTATAGGCGGGAATTATTCCCCGGGGAATTGGCCCCGTGGTTACCAGGGAAACCAGCAGAGCCGCTTGCCTTTTACTTCCCCTTTGATAAGCTGTTAGGAACAATCATCAGCTGGGACCTGGGGCAAGTATGTAGGAAGGGCAGTCCTGTGAGTAAGCTGTAGGGGAAGCAGGCACTGGTCCAGCGGGAGGTTGGGGGGATGTACAGAGAGCAAGAGAACAGCCATCTTGGGTGGCCTGACTGTACACCTCTTCAGAGCAGTTCCTCAGAGCTAGCTGAGAGGCTGTTTCCCAGGCTATAGTCCTCAGTAAGGTCCCCGAATAAATCATAACTCACGTTTGCTTTTTGTAGGCACTGTGCTGGGTGGCTTGATGACATCAATTTAATTCTTAATTTCATCTACTTCTCATTAACAAAGTCAACAAGATAGATATTATTATCTGGGTTTTATAGATGAGGAAACGGAAGCTGAGGGAAGGTAGGGAATTCCGCTCCTATGCGATGGCCGGGAGGCCTGAAACCAGGGCCCACAGCTTCCCTTTTTCTGCCCGTTTCAGCTCTCATTCGCTTTCCTCTCAGGCTCCTGTTACCACCAGCGACCAAGAGGAAGAGCAATGCTTTAAATGGAATTACATCCAGTGAGCATTCCTGGTTCCCATATTATCATCCAAGTAGTTAGAAACCCTCCAAAAAAAGACGCGAGGTGCTTGCCTGCCCATCATACCCTGGATTTTGGACACGCTGAGATTGCTTAGCTGCCGCTTTGCCATGGTCAAGGCGCAGAGCAAGGGGACGTGGGGCTGGGCTGGGGAAGGGATCTGTGACCCCAAGTCAGTTTGGTTGAATTTACTTTATTTTGCCAAACTTGCTTAGCGTGATTCCTGCAGCCTCAGCTACTATTCCCATTGACTGGTAACTGTGTTTCCATGCAGCCAGCACTCTCTTGTTCATCCTGGGGTCCGGGCCCACGTGCCAAAGCACCAAGGCCAGCAGGAAGCCACCCTGCAGGATAGGAACAACACTGTCGTCCCCAACCTGGCTTCAAATCCTCCAGCCCTGTGACCCCGGGCGAGGTCCCCAACTCCTTTGAGTTTCAGGATTTGGTTTAGTTTCCTTTGAAAAGTACAGTAAGTAGTATCTACTTCAGAGGCTTCTTTGGAAGATGAAGTATGGGGTGTATTCAGAACCAAGCGTGCAGGACATTAAAGGTTTGCCTTCCGCAGTGGCCCCAGCTCAGCTCTGCATGAGCCCTGACCTGTGGGAGGGAAGGAAAAGAAGGCCTGGGAGGTGGGGGTAGGGTGCGAGGGAAGGAACCCAGCAGAACTGAGGTTGGGGGCAGGGAGGCAGCCTGCTTCCCCATCCACTCTTAGTGTTTTTCTCTCTTGCCCCTAAACATATCCTTTATCTGCTGTGAGTGGCTTCCAGGGTCCTCCTGATCACCTAAGAGCCCCACCTTTCCCTTTGCTGGAAAACAAACCCAGTTGGCGCTGCAGGGGAGCTGGGCTGGAGTTGGGTGGTGTGCAAGAACAGCAGTAGGGACAGGATAGAGGGCCGCAGAGGACAGACAAGAGCAGGAAAGGGTTTGTTTATAGCTTCCAGTCTCTTCCAGCCACTGGAAGGACTCTGAACTTTCACCCTGAACTTGGTCTGGTTTGCCAGCGGCCTTGTTTCCAGATACCCAGACTGGCCTCATCTGTAACATGGAGATGCAGAAGTCCTTTCAGTCCCCGGGGCACAGAGTGTTCAGAGGACAAACAGGCAGCCTGAGCATCAGTGGGAAAGCACGCGAATGCTCAGGACGGGTGGCGGGCAGGGGTCTCCGCCTCCCTCATCGTAAACATGCAGGGGGCCTGCTGGCTAGGTGTTATAAACAGTGAAGACCGGGAAGGGAAATACGCACTTTTGTTAAATCATCCAAGAAGTCTCTTCATTGATGTTCATTTATTTATTCAAAAAATATTTTTTAATTAAAATATATTTGATATATAACACTGTGTAAATTTATGGTGTACATGTTGATGTGTTACATTTATATATTGGAATATGATTCCCATGTAGCCATGGTTAGCATCTCTGTCATGTCACGTAATTATCTCTGTGTGTGTGTGTGTGTGTGTGTGTGTGTGTGTGCGCACGCATGTGGTGGGAGTACTTAAGGTCTAGTCTTTTAGCAAGTTTGATGACTACGGTACAATATTGTTGTCTATATTCACTAGACTGTGCGTTAGATCTCCAGGACTTATTTATCTACTAGTTGCCAGTCTGTGCCCTTAAACATCTCTCCCATTCTCTTGCCCACCAGGCCCTGGAAACCCCCATTTTGCTCTCTGTTTTTACAAGGTTGGCTTTTTTCAGGTTCTACATATAAGTGAGGTCATACAGTATCTGTCTTTCTCTTTCTGACTTATTTCACTCAGCATAACGTCCTCCAGGTCCATCCATGTTGTCACAAACGGCAGGATTTCCTCCTTTCTCAGGGCTCAATAATATTCCATTGTATGCATATACCACGTCTTCCTTATTACAAGTACATTTCGAGCACTTTTGCTGTGTTCCGTGTCAACTGAAAAAAAAAAAAAGCACAACATGAGAGTTGTGAGTTAAGCTTTATTTGGGGCAAAATGAGAAATATGGCCTGGGAGGCAGCCTCTTAGACAGCTCTGAGGAACTACTCTGAAGGGTTGGGGTGGGGTGTCAGCGTATATGTGATCTGGGGGAAGGAAGATGCGTGTAGTCAAGCACACATTTTGGCAGAGGCTGGCTGCAACTCTCCTGCAGTTTACCGCTAGTCACAAGGAACAGATGTCTCCTAAAGCACTAATGATTTCTGTGCTTTTCTAGATATCAGAAGATGCAAGAATTTGGGCTCATGAAATCTTCTCCTGAAAATATCTAACTGTCTGAAGACCTGTTCTGCCAGCTTTTCCCAGAGCACAGGGAAAAACTCATTCCTGATCTCCACCCTGGACTCCTTTCAGGGGATGCTGAAGGTCAGTGACTGCAGTGGCTGGTGATTTCATCCTGGTAGAGGTAGATGGCAAGTGTCAGTTTCTAGCTGGCAGCCGGCACCACGCTGGGTGGTGGAGCTGCTTCCCTGGAGGGCGACTGGATGGACGGTTACCGCTCTGTATCCTGGTGTCAAACAGACCATTGCAGGTTGGAGATACATGTGCAGGGTGATTATAGGGTTGCCTTGGGATCAACCCCCAAGGAGAAGGGGGCAGGACTCAGCAGAGGGAGAAGCTGAGTTGTAGTGCAGGCCCAGTAAAGCCCTCTCCCACTCACTGGAGCTCTGATGCTAGAACGGCCCTTCAGGGTTGACCTGGCTTGTCCAGGAAAGGCCAGGCCTAATACCCCACATTGATCAGTCCATGGACGTGGGCTGCCCTGGGAAGGCGCGTGACTTTAGTTGAGGCTGCTCTCAGGGACTGAGGCAGTCTTGCAAGGACTCTTCAAGAGCCTGGAAAGCTCTCTGCACACAAGGATCCCAGCAGACAAATGTGGGTGGCACATTGCTGTGTCCACCACGCTGGCTCTGAAATCGGACTCCACGACTCACTGCCTCTGTGACCTTGGGCAAGAGGCTCAGCCTCTGGATCACAGTTTGCCCACCTGACAAATGAGCGTAATAACTCTACCCATTTTGTAGAGTTATCAGGAGGAGAGAGTGAGTTAATTCTCACCACAGTGAAACCCATAGAAAGAGTTCAAAATGTGTCATTGTGGTGGTGTTATTTCTAGAATAAACGAAGTAGGGTTTGGCCCTGGGGGAACTTGTAGTCGATCGTATGGCTTCAGACAACCCCATGTGATGAGTGTGTGCGTCGGGGGACCCAGGGGCCCATAGGAGGGGCCCCTCACCCCATCTTGGGACGACTTCCCAAAAGGCAGGGGTGGCTGGAGTGGGACGGGGGGAGGGTGGGTAAAGTGCAGCGGCCCCAGCCTGAGTCACCGACCTTGACCTGGCAAACAAAGCCCTCTGCTGAGGACCTCCTTCTGCTGTGAGCGCGGCCCGTCCTGCTTTGCTCTCCTGATTGGTAGGGCTGGAGCCAGAGCTGGCAGACCTCCCGGGCCTCAGAGACAAGGAGGCTGGTGGGCAGGGAGGGGGGGTGGGCCACGCGGGACCCGTGTGAGGCTCTCCCTGTGACACGAGGTCTTCATGGGCACTTGGGCAGGTGTTGGCCTGCGTGGCTGGGAATTGGGGACCATCCTCTCCTAACACAGGAGGGAGGGAGAAGGGACCTCTGTCTTTCCTTCCACCTGCTCTCGGCCCCAGGAAGTAATCTGATTGCTGTACAGTCAGGAAAGCAGTCGGCTGCGTGGCCTTGTACCAGTCACTTCACCTCCTTGGACCTGGACATCCTCTTCTGTAAAATAAGGAGGCTGGAGTGGATGGCGCCCGAGTGCCTCTTTGCTCCGGCATTTTGAATCTGAGTAATTTTCTCGTAGCCTGCTTCTTACAAGATCACGGGTGCTGTCGTTTGATCCTCGCTTAGCTTTTATTTCTTCAAGGGGGCTCTTCCTATTCTGCCTTCCTCTTGAGAAGCTCTCAAGGCCACTGACAATCAGAGACCTGCTGCGTCCTCTCAAGCAGCCCCCCACGGAGGAAACAGAAACAATAGGAATCACTTCCCCAGCAGCCTTGGTCCCCTGCCAACGAGAGGTATCCAAGTTGTTTTCCTGGCACCACAGCTGTTTGCCCCAGCTCCACCACACCCTCTGCCCGGCTCTCCTTCCAGACCAAGGTTCCCCGTGGGGAGGGCTGCCAGGATTGGCCAGGAGAGGCCACCCCTGGCCTTTGCCCCCTTCCGTCAGCCACCTCCCAGCCCTGCACTGGGAGTTCTGCTTCTCTCTCAAGGCTCAGCTCAAGGGCTTCTCCTCCATGCAGCCTTCCCTGAGCTCTGCGGCTGGAAAGAATCGGTTCTTCTGGACACAGCAGTGAGCCTTAGCCCCCATTTTATTCTACTCTCTGTTAGGATGAGTTGTTAACACATGTGATCCCCCCCGCTACTGCTTCCAGCCTTGTATTTGCATATAGTAGGTGCTGGATGAGTGGTTGTGGCGGGGAAAGGAAGGGACAGAAACAGAACAAATTTCTATAGGAAGCTTGGTGGTGTATCTGGGGCAAAAACTGGTCCCTGTTTATTGTTTTATGGCCAACGTAAAACACAAAACAAAAATCCGTGGAGAATGCATGGGTTCCATGGGCACCTCCATTGGATAACCTGGCTCGGGAATAAGGAAGTAGGCTGTCATGAAGGTCTCCCTGTATAGTTGCTGACAGCGCTAGAAAAGTTACTCAAAACGAACCTGCTGCTGCCCTTGGCTGCCCCTCACCCTGAGTGTATGGATTGTGAATGGTGGGGATGGTGAGACCCTGGGCTTCAGTTCAGGTGTCTGGTCTTGGGGCTGCCCTATGTATGGTCTGGAAGGGAGTGGAGTTTGTTCCATGTGCTGCCTGGCCTGACTGAGGAGCAGCGGGGTGCTCAGAGGGAATTGGGGTGCAGTAGGAGGGGATGAGTTCAGGGAGGTGAAGGCTGGGGACCGTGGAGCTAGTGGTGGGGACATCCTGCAGGGCTCTTAGTGCCAGGAGGCACTACTGCTGGCTTTGAACAGGCTAGGGGGGGACTTGATTTACGGGCTCACAGTGCCCTATGAGGAGGGACTGTCGTGAGCCCATTTCACGGATGAAGAGACTGAAGCAGAGAAGGTCAGGAACTTGCCTGACCTTCCCCCTCCCCAGCCGCCATCCACGGGTGTCCCTCTCCATCCCAGTGCCCTGCTCCCTGCCATCCCACTCTACATTCGCTTCTCTCTCAGTTGCTCACTCTTTGGGGGTCTCCCTCCCCCCTCTTGAATGCAAGCTCCATGACAGCAGGGGCTGTCTGCTTCCCTGCTGCATCCTCGGTGCCTTGAACAATGCCTGGCGCATAATAGGAGTTCAACGAGCCTTTGCTGACAAGGGGACAAGGACAGAGGACACGCCGACAGCCAGAGCTGGGGTGCTGGCACACCAGATGTTGAGTTCTCTTCAAGGCTCAGCGCTCAAAGCTCCCATGGGAAGTCCTGGGGCTCCAAGCCAGCCTGAGGTCAGATGTGTGGGTGTCTGCCTGGGACCTCTCCCCACCCCGCCATGGCATGGCATCTTGGAGGGTCAGACAAGGGTGCTTGGCTGTCTGCTGTCATTCATTTATCAATTTCTTCCTTCTTCCACACATTCAGTCCCTCAGCTGTCCAACAAGCGTTACCTGAACACCTCCTCTGTGCCCAGCACTGGGCTGGGACGGCACACAAGTAACCAAGGCTGCGTGCCTGCCCCTTGCATCTGTGGGGGGACAGACCAAAGGGCAAGAAAGACAGATGAGTAAACAACTGCTATGGAGGAAGTAAGGGGCCTTGAGCCTCCAGTGGGTGAGTGGGGAGGGCTGTTGGAGGAGAGGACAGCCATGGGGCAGGGGCTCCTGGCAAGGAGAAAGCTTCACCAAGCTGTCAGAAGCAGGAAGAGCCAGTGTGATGGGAGCACCCAGCAGGGGACAGGGCGGGAGGGAGGTTCAGGGGAGAGTTAGAGGCAGGCAGCCAAAGAGCACGTGCGCCTCAGCCATGAAGAGAAGGGAAGGGGGTGGTCCTCAGCAGGGGTGGGGAGAAGGCAGTGGGATCCACTCCACGGTGTGTAAAGACCCCCCCAGAGCAGCAGTGGGGACAGGTTGGGCCCGGGGGGGACATTGTAGGGAGCTCTGAGGGGGCTGCTGGGTTATTCCGCAGAGAGAGCCTGGGGTCGGGGCCGCTGGAAGGAGGGTGCTCACCGGAGCCTGGTTTAGAAAACGGACGTGGCAGAACTTTCTGGGGTGGGTGCCGGGCTGAGGGAGAGACAGGGGAATCAAAGAATTCTCTTGGCTTCTTGCCCCAGCCACCGGGGAGGCGCCGGCTAGGAGGAGAAACAGAAGAATGCCAAAAGGCTTTTGAGCTTAAGGCCAAAACTGCTGTTTATGTGTTGAATTTGTACAATGCCTCTTTGCTGGGCCAGAAATACAATATATAAAAGGAAGCCCTAGGGTTTTCTGCTGCAGCCACAGCATCTCCTGCTCTGGTTTTTACCTTGGAGCCTGGACAGTCATATGACTGGCCCAGTCCCTGACCTTGGCCTCCGCAGGAGAGGCAGGGACTTACTGAACACGCTCTGCCTGCTGGTTTGCTGGTCTGTGCTGGCACGGGGTCTGCCTAAAGGCACATTCCAGGCCCTGGGTGGGGGGCAGGGAGGGATGCCTTGTGCACATGTGGAGGAAAGGAACACTCAGTAGAGTCCAGGCCCTGCTGGGCGCTTAATATCACATGTCACTTAATGACATAGATATCATTATCCCCATTATTTAAATAAGGAAACTGACAGAAAGGCCTCACCGTGCGCAAAGCCCTGCAGGAGACGGCTCATTTCCCATAAATCCAAACACTACCTTCTTGGTCACGCTTTCCTTCCAGGTGGAGACTGAACCATTCTTTCTGCCCTGGTCCCCTTCGTTCCCCACCCTCCCACATACCTTATGCTGGACATCCAAGTGGTTTTTAACCTTAGCCTGGGAACCCCAAAGCAGTCTACCCTCAGACCCTAAGAGAGGCATGTGCCCTTGGTCTTGTCTCTCTCTCTGTCTGTACCCTGACCTTACCTCCCCACGTGGACCCTTGGGGCGTGGCATGTACTTCCTCTAGGACTGGTGAGTGATAATTTTCTCTGTTTCCCTTTCTTTTGTGGTCTACTTGAACTGCAGCTCACCGTCTACGCTCTGTGCTCCACTTAACACATGCTAATTTAACAAAGTCATAACATCTATGCTTTGGTTACAAATGATGCTGCTATGAATGTTCGTGTACATGTTCTGTGTGGATATATGTTTTCAATTTTCTTCCGTATATACCTGTGGGTGGAATTGCTGGGTCACGCGGCAACTCCATGTATAACATTTTGAGGAGTCGCCAAAATGTTTTCCATAGTGACTGTACCATTTTACATTCCCACCCAAAAAGTGTGAGTGTTTCAATTTCTCCACATTTTCAACAAGACTTGTTATTATCTTTTTGGTTGTAGCCACCTTGGTGGGTGTGACGTGATATCTCACAGTGGTTCTGATTTGCACTTCTGTGGCGACTAATGACATCTTCTCTTGTGCTTACTGGACATTTGTATATTTTCTTTGGTGTAATATCTATTCAAATCCTTTGCCTATTTTTAACTGAATTTTTGGTTTCATTGTTTTTCTTTATTTTTCCTATCCTCTATTTTATTTATTTCTGCTATGATAGTTATTATTCCCTTCTTTTTGCTAACTTTAGGTTTACTTTTTCTTCTTTTTCTGAAATCTTAAGGTAGAGGTTTAGATTATCAGTTTGAGATCTTTCGTTTTTAAAAATATCAGCATTTACATGTATAAATTCCCTCTAAGTACTGCTACAGTTTTATCCCATAAGTTTTGGTATGTTGTGATTTCATTTTCACTTATCTCCAAGTGTTTTCTAATTTCCCTTGTAATTTTTTCTTTGAACCATTTGTTATTTAGGAGTATTTTGTTCAGTTTACACATATTCATGAATTTCCCAAATTTCTTTCTGGTATTGACTTTCCAATTTCACTGCACTGTGGTTGGAGAACGTATTTTCTGTTATTTCGATACTCACGTTTTTTCAAGCTTGATTCTTTTATCATAAAATACCCCTCTTTATCACTAGTAACATATTTTTAAATCTATATTGCCTGATTACTAATAGAGCTACACAGGCTATACTGATACTAATTCAGGTTCTCTTCCTTTGTTCTTTAGCAGTAGAGTTACCATCAGCAGTGTTCCCTTATTCCAATACACTTTTGTTCCCAAGAAACTCCTTTGTGCTGTTATAGTGCTTTCATGGGTTGTTATTTGCAAGATGTATTTTTCAGGTTTATTTAAAAATACCTTTTGGATCTTTGAATCTGAAGTGTCTGTTTTATTGTTTTGTATTACACAAATGTTTTCCAGTGTAACATTTTAGTTCCTTTAAATATGTATATATTTCTAGTTATTTTCTTAGTGTTTGCCCAAGGCTTACAATGTGTATTTTAACTTAACAGAATCTACATCAGATTCATTCTAACTAAACTCCAGTGTGTTTAGAAATGCTAGTTCTATATACCTCTACTCTACACTCCCCTTTTTTGTGCTATTCTTCTTACTGTGCTTATGTCTACATATGTTACAAACGCAACAAAACATTGTTATAATTATTACTTTAAATAATTTTATGCCTTTTTAAAAAGCTGAGAGAAGAAAGGAAAACAATATATATTTAGAGGATTTGTTACATTCAGTTTCTTATTTACCATCTCTGGTTCTCTTCATATGTTCCTTTGGGTTGGAGTTACCATCTGGTGTTATTTCCTTATTCCAAGGTGGTTTTGTTCCCACAAAACTTCTTTGTGCTGTTATTGTGAAACATATTATGTTTTATATGTTACAGTACCAGAAATACATTTATGTACATACTGTTTTATATAATTGCTTTTTAAATCAGTTAAGAGAAGAACAGAGAAAATATATTCAATTATGCTGTCTTTAATAATTACTTACATAATTACCTCTACCAGCACTCTTTGTTTTTCTGAGTGGATTTAAATTACTGTCTGGAGTCACTGCTTTCAGTCTGAACTTCTTTTAGCATTTATTTTAAGGTTAGTCTGCTAGCAATGAATATTCTGTTTCTAATTATCTTAGGATGTCTTTATTTCAGTTTTATTTTTGAAGGATAGTTTTGCTGGATATATAATTCTTGGTTGACCGTGTTATTTTTTTCATTCAGTACTTTGAATATGTCATCCCATTGACTTCTTGCCTTCATTGTTTTTGATGAGAAGTCAGAACTTAATCATATTGTGGTTCCATTATATACGGTGCATTATTTTCTCTTGGTTCTTTCAAGATTTTCTCTTTGTTTTGTCTTTCAACATTTTGAGTATAATTTGTATGGCTGTGGGTATTTTTGTATTTATCATAATTGGAGTTTGTTGAGCTTTTATATTTGTATATTGATGTTTTTCATCAAATTTACAAAGTTTTCAGCTATTATTTCCTCAAATATTTTTTTCTGCTCCTTTCTTTCCTCTCTCTGGTATTTCCATTACTTATATGCTGATACACTTAATGGTATCCCACATTCCTCTGAGGGTCTGTTCATTTTTCTTCATTCATTTTTATTCTGTTTTTCAGACTGCATGATCTGTATTGATCTCTTCTCAAACTTACTGATTCTTTCTTCAGCTCAAATCTACTGCTGAACCCTAGTAAATTTTTTGTTTTTTGTTATTGTATTTTTCAACACTGGAGTTTCCATTTTTTCCTTTTTTAAAAAATAATATCTATGATCCAGCAATTCCACTCTTGGGTATTTATCCAAAGAAAACAAAAACACTAACTAGAAAAGATATATGCATCCCTATGTTCATTGAAGCATTATTCACAATAGCCAAAATATTGAAGCAACTGAAGTGCCCATAAGTAGACGAATTGATAAAGATGTGGTATACATATATATACACACACACACAAAAAATTACTCATCCATAAAAAGGAATGAAACTTGCCATTTGTGACAACATGGATGGACCTAGAGAGTATTATGCTAAGTGAGATAAGTCAGACAGAGAATGACAAATACTGTATTATTTCACTTATATGTGGTATCTAACAAAACAAAACAAATAAACAAATATAACAAAACAGAAACAGAGTTAAAGGTACAGAGAACAAACAGATGGTTACCAGAGAAGAAGAGGAGAGGGAGGAGGAAAGAAATAGGTGAGGGAGATTAAGAGGTGTAAACTTCCAGTTATAAAATAAATGAGTTATGGGTATGACACGCACAGTGTGGGGAATATGGTCAATAACTATGTAATATCTATGTATGGTGACATATTGTAACTAGACTTATTGAAATATGAAATCACTATGTTGTGTAACAGGAATTTAACATAATGCTGTAGGTCAGTTATACTTAAAGAAAACAAAAAAGTCTGTCTCATTATTGATACTTTATATTTAATGAGACAATGTCATCATATCTTCCTTTATTTTTTTAAGCATCTTTTCTTTTAGTTCTTTGAGCACATTTATAATATCTGCTATGAAGTATTTGTCTGGTAAGTCTGACATCAGAAGGTTATCAAAGGTAATTTCTGTTGCCCATTTTTTTTCTTGTGTATAGGTCACACCTTCCCAGTTTTTGGCAAGTCTCATAATTTTTGTGTTGAAAACTAGACATTTAAAAAGAATTTATTGGGGACTTCCCTGGTGGTGCAGTGGTTGAGAATCTGCCTGCCAATGCAGGGGACATGGGTTCGATCCCTGGTCTGGAAAGATCCCACATGCCACGGAGCAACTAAGCCCATGTGCCACAACTACTGAACCTACGCTCTAGAGCCCATGAGCCACAACTGAGCCTGCATGCCACAACTACTGAGGCCTGTGTGCCTAGAGTTCGTGCTCCGCAACAAGAGAAGCCATGGCAGTGAGAAGCCCTCGCACCGCAACAAAGAGTAGCCCCCGATCGCCGCAGCTGGAGAAAGGCCGCACGCAGCAACGAAGACCCAACACAGCCAAAATAAATAATTTAAAAAATAATAATAAATAAATAAATAAAAATAATGTATTGTAGCAACTCTGGATATTGATCTACACTCACACAATTTATTTATCCATTCCACTGTTGATGGACATTGGGGTTGTTTTTGGCTACCACCAATAATGTTGCCAAAAATATACTTGTATGTGTCTGAGTTTTCTAGTCTATTATTACTATAAACCAAACCTCTGTTTTTATAATGACTGTTATTATGACTGCCAGAGACTCTGAGTCATTGCTTTCTCAGATCTTCAAGATATTGCAAAAAAGGAAGCAGTCAGTTTGGTCTAAACGAACTTGGGAAACATTATGGATCTCATCATGACCACCTTGAAGGCAGGATTGTTTCTACCTGTTTATCATTAGATCCTTAGCACCTACCAGATATAACTGGTTCCATGAATAGATTACGGAAGTGGGTTCTGTACCATGTCAAGCCAAGATAAAGTAGTGAAACTTTCCTGAAGTTTTTTAAGATGAGGCCTATGTTCCTTTATTGTAGTATCTTCTCCTAATTAACCCACTCTGTCACCGTTAACCCCACACACCACCCAACCAGGCTATGATAAAGAGAGCCAGCGTGGGGAGATTCTGATGCTTCTCTTCTGAGTCCTTGTGAGTTTTTGGAATTTTTTTCCCATTAATATCCTAATAATTGGCTAGAAAAGTTCTAGGCTCTAGACTTGTGGGCTTCCTCTATGACCCTTGAAATCTATAAGGCCCTCCCCAAAGAATATAAAAATCCTAAGACACATATATTCTTATATATATGATTGGGGAAAGCTGGTCCTTTCCTCATTGTTCTTAAGCGTTAAAACAAGTTGTAAAAACTTTGAACTGGAAGGAAATATCTAGAAGCAGTGTAATTAGATTAGGAAAAATGCAGGATATGAGAGCAAGCATTTGTCATCATGATGCTTTTAATTAGGGGAACTAATTGGACAAAAGATGGGCTTTTAGGCCTTAAAAAAAGAACTACTCAAGCCGCAAAGGGAAGGAAATAAGCCCTAGATGTGACACATATAAAAATTCCCTCTTCCTCTAACTGGGTATCTAGCAACAATCACACCAAATCTGATTCATCTGAATGTGCATTTCCTTTTAAACTTCTCTTAATAGCTGTCCTGGCACTAGGGTGAGCTCCCCATTCAAAATGGTACTTTTGGGGGGAATTCCCTGGTGGGCCAGTGGTTAGGACTCTGCACTTTCACTGCTGAGGGCCTGGGTTCAGTCCCTGGTCGGGGAACTAAGATCCCATAAGTCACATGCTGTGGCCAAAAAACCCCAAAACACAAAAGGGTGATTTCTTTTTGGCTTTTTTTTCAACAACAAGGAAGGACTCTCTCTCTTGATTGCAGCCAGAAGTTACTTCTCCTTCTTTTGAATCACAAGATTTCAAACTCCCACATTATGTTCACGGCTTTCACCTTGTATTATATTTATTTATTTATTTATACATTTATTTTACACGATTGATTGTAAGTTTCTAGGGAGAAGAATGCCTTTTGTAACCCTGTAGAATCTTGCATATAATAAATGCTCAGTCATAATTCATGTGTATCAATATAACAGTTCATGGTGAGCAAATAAAGAGTAAAAGTGATTTGTGCAGGGAAGACAGAGATGGGGTAGGGTGGGCGGGGTGCTACTAAATCTACTGGTCCCCTATTTTCATTACTGAGAGAGAGAGCGGCGGGGGTGGTGAGGGGCTACACATTTTCAAGTTGTCAGAGGCTCTTGTCCAAAGCGAGAGAGTTTATCTGACTCCCTATTTATCACGAAAGACTCTTTCAGTGGTAGTGATTGTGGAGTTAGGTATAAAGCAACATTCTCCGCCCAAGAACATTCACTCTCCAAAGCTTCTTTGTTAGAAGTTTTCATCTAAAATCAGCCAAGATTCCTTCTGTTAGTGTCAACGAGTGCTTTAGCACATCATTCAGGCAAATTTATTTCCTGTTGCGTTTTGCACATTTAGGATGCTGTCAGATTGACACCCCACCCGCAGTGTTCCTGCTTGGGCCTTATACAGATTTCAGTTCTGTATTCCCATTCCACACCCATGAAAACATACAACTCTGGCTACTTCTCAATGGTTGAGCCATGCTATATATGAGTTGTCTATTAAGTTGATGGAGTTTCTATAGCAGGATGCATCGAACCCATTTTAAAATAAATTAGTTGATGATATCAGTATTAAGTTTCATTGTATACTTTTAGGGGAACATGAAAAGAGGACAGTTCTAGAGAAAAATTCCCCTCTCATTTCTTCATTCTCTCTTTGACCAAACTCTAGCCAGGCTCCTCTGACTTGGCTAGTCCTCAACTTTGGCCTGTATAGGCTGAAGCAAACACTAAAACGTAGTTTCTAACAGCTCAGGGCTGAACACCTAGAATGATCCTGGCTCCCCATTCACGTGTCTGCCTGAGAAACTCAAGGCTGCTGGAAGAAAGAATTTCCTGTTTGTTCCAACCAACATCTAAAGATAGGGCCCCTGTCTCTCGGCCTCTGTGGGAAGATAAGCCCCAGTTAGCAACCCAGATGATTTTCACGAGACTAAGCCCCCTTCTCACTTTTTGTAATTTTTCAATTCTATGACCCTTCGGAGCCCCTGCTCACTTGCTTGCCTACTCTTTCATTCTCTTCTTAAACTGCCCAGTCTCCTCTGTACAGATAGAGAAGCTGGATTCAGTTCATGTTGGACTCTTTTACTTATTGCAACAGCTGTTACTGATTAAAATCTGTCTTTACGATTTTAACTAGCGTTCGACTCTGTTTAACCTCTTTGACAATGTAAGTTCACCTAAGACCACCTAGACAATCCCTTAATTGCTTGGCTTAAGAATGAAAGGGATATCGGATGATAAGAGGTAAGAATAAAAGGTGGTTAAAAAGTACAGACTTCCAGGGACTTCCCTGGAAGAGAATTTGACTATAGTTAACAGTACTGTATTGTATTTTGAAAGCTGCTAAGAGAGTAGATCTTAAAAGTTCTCATCACAAGAAAGAAAAAAAAATTGTAACTATGCGAGGTGATGGATTTTGACTAAATGTTTTGTAGGAATCATTTAACAATATACACAAATATCAAATCACTGTGTTGTACACCTTAAACTAATAAAATGTTATAGTCAATTATATCTCAAGGAAACTGGGAAAAAGTGGAAGGGAAATTCATATATTGTTGGTGGGAAATGTAAAATGGTATAACCACTGTGGAAAACGGTTTAGTAGTCCCTCAAAAAGTCAAACACGGAGTTACCATATGACCTGCCTAATTCCGTCCTAGCATATCCTCAAGTGAATTGAAAACAGTCTCACAAAACTTGTACAAGGATATTCATAGCAGCATTATGAATAATAGCTCAAAGTGGAAACTGATGCATGGATAAACAAAATGTAGTACATACATTTACACAAGAAGGAATGAAGTGCTGACACAGGCTGTAACGTGGATGAACCCTGAGAACATTACACTAAGTGAAAGACACCAAACACAAAAAGCCACACGCTGTATGATCCCTATTACATAAAGTGTGCAGAATAGGCAAATCCATGAAGACAGGAAGCAGATGAGTGGTTCTCAGGGGATGCGAGGGCGGGGGAGGAGTTGGAACTGACTCGTGACAGGTATGGAGTTTCTGCGGTGATGGAAATGTTCTGGAATGAGATAGAGGTGATGATTGCACAACACAGTGAAGTTTCTAAAGCCTACTGAACTGTACACTTTAAAACAGTGAACTTCATGGTATGTGAACTGCATCTCAGTTTCAAAAAAGAACATGACAATGCTTGCTACTCAGGTGTTGTACCGTAAATCATACCTAAGCCGTTATTTTCCGGTCATACTAACGATGTTCAAGACTTAGGCAGGTTAAATAAATAAATGCATAAATACATAAGTACATACATACATACGTACATACATAAAATGAAAGAGGGCCTGGGAAATAGAGGTTATTTTGTGACTAATTGTGGGTGAGGAGACACCTTGCTTATTTTCTTCTTGGGGGACTAAGGGGAGAAAGGGGGCCGTGTTTTGGAAAGGACAGCCCCAATCAAGGAGATTCTTTTCCCTTCCCAGACAGCGGTATCCTGCTACAGCCTCATCCTTCACTCCAAGAAGAGCACGTGCTGCTCAGATGAAAAGCAAATCTCCCTGCAACAGCCAAAGAAAACAAACACAGAGGAAAAGCGACTGAAAACTGGGAGAGGAAGCAGGATTCTGCATCCTGGCTGATAACATCCTCACAATCAAAGGTGCAAAGACACACAGCCACGGCCATTGGAAGAGGTTGGCCAGAGGAGAGAAGGTCCTGTCCCTCAGGATCACTGGCCCAAGCCCCTACAGTTTTGCCTTTGACATCAATGGAATATTAGTGCCCTTCCCGTATAGGAAGAGGCCCAGTGAATTCCTTGGATCATCTATTTATTCATCAAATATAAACTGAGATTCTACTGTGCCCAAGGTCCACAGGTAGGCACACAGTCCTAGCGCCGACGGAAGGCCACCTCACAACGAGGAAGTCGGCTGTGACGGACACGTCTCAAATTTCTCTGGCTCTGTATCTCCAGCCACATATTCTTGGTACCCTGGCTTTGTCCAGGGCCTTTGTCTCTCCACCAAAGGGAAAGTGTGAGGAAGCCACCGCGGTGAGGCACCTGCTGGCTGGGTGCTCTTAGGCGAGACAAGGGATTCTCTGTCTCACTGGTACAGAGATAGACACCGTATCCTATTTCTGACACAGGATTGCTGTGAGGACCAAATAACATTCTGTCTCTGACAGAACTGTATTGATTGCAAAGAATTATTCAAGTGTCAAGGGTAGCATAAAGTGTGCTTTGTTTCTCCACCTTCTATTTCAAAATACTTGTCTTGCAAGTAGCTCTTGGTCCTGACTCAGTGGAGTTGCCTCAAGGGAGGTTGTGCATTAAGACTTACTCTCCAGGAAGGAAAGGAGGGCTTCCTTTGGCTGTCGGGCAGAATCAGCTCCCAGCACTTCCTCCCTGGCCTTCACTCCTAAACGTTGATCACAGCGCCCTCTGGTGGAAGTCACGAGCAATTGCGCCATAGACCCAGGGCAAACCCAAAGGCTCAGTGGAGTGAGTGGGGTTGAACTCAGGGAGGGCTGGAGCTGAGGTCCTACACAGGGGGGTGATGCCTACAGGGAAGACGCTCCAGTCACGTCCAGCTGACTATTGTCATGCAGAATATAGACCATGCAGTACCAGCTATTTTGATTTTTCAAGATAAGCTAGAAACTTCCTTCTTGAAAAAAACGAAAACCAAAACCAATTGTATAAGTCAAAGAAAACAAGCCGTGGGCAAGAGTTTGGGCCTGCAAACCATCAGGAAGCCTTGATTTCCGTGGAAAAGATGAAAAGTATTTATGCTAGTTAATCCCAACGTATAATCAAAGAACGGTCTTGGTAATAGAAACATTTTATATAAAATATAAAAATGGCAACTATGAACATATTTGACAAGGAGAAAAAAAAAGAACAAACTAATTCACTTGCTTCTCAGGTTTCCCATTTATATTTCCTTGTCATACTGATTTTTTTTAAAACTTCTTATATTAACCCGCTGAAACTAGGAGATTTCAGTCAAAATTTTGGGAGGAAAAACACAAAATAGAAAATTTTCTTTTCATTGTTATTTTTTTCAGCTATTTGGGAAAAAAATAAATTATCATAAAGGTACATATTCACCAGCTTCCAGAATATCAATGTCCATGAGGGTGTATTTGAAGATTTTGGGAAAGAAATCCATACTCCCCAGTGCAACATGCAAAGCCTGCACCATCTGGCCTCATCCTGACTGATGGCCTCACCTCCTACTATTCCCCATGCTGCCCTGATCATCATACCAAACTATCTTCCTCCAAGAATATTTCAGGCCTTTTCCGAAAATTCTATTTCTCTTTGAGGTGCTCTTCCTCTCTTTTCTATTTCTTAAAGCTCCTAAGCATTCTTCAAAACCCAGTTTACATGTTACTTCCCACCAAAACCCAATTTACAGGATACCTCCCCGAGCCTTCACGCATAGTATGTCGCCTACCCCCAACCTGTGCTTTCAAAGTTCTAAGCCCATATCTCTAGGATAACAATCACTTCGCTTATGATATACTTATTTGTTTATACATCTTGGACATTGGGAATCTACCCGTGGGCTGTGTCTCGGAGGGGATATAAAGTGTTGAAAACACCTCATAGGTTAGAAACTGATAGGGTAGGTTTTGCTCACCCAGGGCCTAATACACAGCTAAATTCGCTGTAAGTAGGATCGTTTGAAAATATATTTTAAAATGCTTTTATTTTTGAACAGTTTGAAGAAGTAATAATTTTCACTGTTCAAAATGCAAAAGGTTTAAATTGTGTACGAGTGAAGAGTTTCCATCCCTCCAGCTTTCCAGCCACCAGTTTCTCTTTTATCAGTAAATGATGTTACTCATCGTATGTATATCTGGATAAAGTCCACATTCCTTCATACACAGTGTAATTCTTTCTACTACCTGGGCTGGTTTATCTACCCAGTCCTCTCCCTACACCCAGCCTTTGCCCCCTGTTTTCCAGCCTATGCTGAATTTAACTCCTCAGAATGCCCTGCTCTCTGTCACCCTCTTCCCTCACCCTCTCTTCATCTAGCAAAAGGTTTCTGATCAGTCAGACCTCAGCGTCTCTGTTAGCAGTGGGTGCCAGTGTCCAGTGGGTTCCAAGAACCCCCTCCCCTCCCCTCCTCTAATTCTTCTCCCCTTGTAACCTAATTGCCTATTTACTTATGTGCAACCTCAGCAGGCTCCTGGCCCCTTGAGATCTGAGACTAGTCATTATTAAGGCTAAGGACCAACGTCTAACACACAGCAGGGCTGGAGTGAAAGTCGCTCTCTCCCCCAATGGACTTCTGAGCCCTCAGCCTCTGGATGTTCTGGGATTCAGGTTTGGCAGCTGAGGCATTACTTCCCGGGGTGTCCCGACCACAAACCTCCCTAAGTCTAACGTAATCTGGATGGGTCTCCTCGTTGTAGCCTGAAGGGGAGGTGCCCGGCTAACACACAAATAACCCTGTGAGCTGGCACTTCTCCCTGTTCAGTCCCCATTGGGAGGAAGAGGAGGTATTCGTCACACTGATGCACGAGCCTGTGGGCCTGCAGAGCTATTTCTCATTGCCAATAGATAAAAGAGCAGATTGGACTCTCTTCCCTGAGTCCAATCAACGTTTGGACACAGAACAGTTAGATGTTCTGCTTTAAAGGCTAAAAGGAAGATTCTGAGCCATGGTGAGTTTGCCTTGACCCCTCCACTCAGTGGGGACTTTATAGACGGACACACAGCTGTGTCGAGGTCATCCACCCACTCCTCCTGCCATCACAGTGCAACTTACAGCTTTCCCTCAAACTTCAACCCCTATCTCAAGGAATGTCAAATTACTCCGTAAATGGTGAAGTCCTGTAAAATGCAAGGTGTTATGATCATTACCATTATTTTAGCTAGCATTTTATTTACTTAATTTTCAAATTCAGAAGTCTCCTTAATTTTTATGCTCACTTTACGTAGCTGCTTCTTCTTCTTCTTTTATTTTACTTTTGTTTTTTTCACGATCCCTTTTTTTAAGGGGACCTTTGATGAAAGGTTGGCCTTACAGACTTTTGAATTGCATTCTTCAATGTATTGTTTTTCTTTTTAAGTACTTCAGCTGTTTGACTTACCAACAGACCTTCTCAAGTATTTCAATAGCTCTTGTAATCTAATAAGTTAAACTTATAAACATGGAAGTGCTTAGGTTCCCTTAAATTTCCCAATACTGTTTACAATCCTAGGATGTTTTTAAAGTTATGACATTTAGTCATTAAAAAAATCTAAATCAAGTAAGCAATTACATAATTTAAGTTGGAATCTCTAGTATTCCCAACTGTTCTGTAATATATTAAGCTCTCTTAAGTACTACAAATACTTACAATACCTAATACGCAAGGATCATTCCTGTACTTAACATTAATATAGTAACTTTTACTTCTTTATTATCTCTGTAGTTAATTCTAAATCTTACCATTATTTCATTGAGTAATTTTGGATTTTGGAGTTATTATCAATGAGATAATGAGATTTTAAGTTGAATAAAGACTTTGGTGGGGGACTTCCCTGGTGGTCCAGTGGTTAAGGCTCTGTGCTCCCAATTCAGGGGCCCTGGGTTCAATCCCTGGTTGGGGAACTAGATCCCGCATGTATGCCGCACTAAGAGTTCGCCTGCCACAACTAAAGATCCCGTGTGCCGCAACTAAGACCCAGTGCCGCCAAAAATAAATAAATATTTTAAAAAAAAGACTCTGGTGGGATGGGGGTTCTGAAGCTACAGATACCCCAAATGATTTTTCTTATCCCTGGATACTACTCTTTTATCAGCTACTATGCCAAGCAGGAACTTCAAGTTCATGTCCTATTAATGGCGTGGCCTTTCCCCAATTCCACAGTGTTCTACTGATGAATATCCAACCACAGCCAGGTTGATACAGCACTTACTGAGTTCAAACAATCAAGGTACTGCTTGATTCCATTTTGCAGTCATTTCAAATTCTTCCTCATTAGCTGGGCCACGCATCTTGCAGATATTTAAATGCACCCCTCTTTATTTAATTTATATGTATGTGGCTCACTCTGTGGTCACAGTTTTAACGTCATTCCAAGACCAGCAAGATCCAAACTCAGCACCAACATCCTGCTCCAAACTTAAAGAGAAGATGAAAGTGGTCTCTGGGAGAGGGTGTTACCCGAAGTCTGGAAACTCACTTGAGATAAACATTAAAACAGAGCCATTGGTGAGGGGGCAAACATGCACTTCTCTGCCCACAATCAGTTGTCTAGAAAGAAACCATTATGAGCATCAGATAAATGAAATGTTATCAGAATTAGATGAAATAAATTCTATTAATATATTAATATATCTATGTTTGGATATACATTAAGAGAAGTTGCAATTCTCTTCTGCAATCGTGATAATAATGCTTTTTTATCCATCAAGATTGGAACCAACTATGACCCCATACATTGTATCCCTGGTTTAATTTTTCTTCAGACTTTGGGTCTGAGGAGTAGTCAGTGCTCAGGTTATTGCTCCAGATGCGGGACTGGTTAGAATGGTGGTTAGTAATGCAATACAGCACACGCTTCTCTAAAGAGCTTCTAGGTTCAGCCTGGAAGGATTTATTCTCTCGTCTCAGCTGAGGAAGGGTAAGTCTGAAACAGAAAAACGGGAAAGGTCTCAACACTCAAAAAAGAAGCGAACAAAAGATTTGGAGGTTGGGGATTGAAGCCTGACTGTATTACGATGGTGCGGTGCGATGGTGGCAGTGTGCAACAAGAAGTTAAGTTGTAACAATGTCAACATCATATTATCACGCAATGATGCCTAGAAGCTGGGTGGGGGGGAGCCTCCTAATGCTCCATCTCCTAAGGGAACAGTGTGGGAGAGGGGAGAGGTCAAAGTGCATGTGGAACAGGTCATCTGTTCTGCAGTGTAGGCCAAATATACCTGTAGCCTGTAATCCACCATTCATTTCTCAGTAGTAGTTAAGACTCGGAAAACAAGGGTTATATTTCTGCTATTATTGATAAAATAAATAGAAATTAAACAATGACACTCAGAGAATGTTCAGCTTCTTACTCCCCAGCATTAAAGTCTAAGAGTGAGGGTTAATACAGGATGGGTGCTCTGAGGACACAGGAAGTAGTCTTCACTAGGTACCCAGCTCCAGCACTTGCTGGGGTCATTAATGGTCTTCTCAGGATCCCAGCACAATCCCACCTGTGGGAACAGGGGAGCCAGAATATATCCCTACTAAGTATTTACTGTGCTTGATCCTGAACGTCTGTGATTTAATTCAGATGACTGGAACAAACTGTGACTGTTTTCCTGAAGGGGAAAATCAGATTCATTAATTTCTGACCTCCAAAGTTTACTAGCTAGCATATCTGGACCATTTGTTTAAAAGTTTTCAGATAAGCAAGGGAAGGGTCTAGAATGATCTATAGGTAGTGGATTCGAGTTGGAGACATCAGTATGAACTCATGTTTAGCTTAATAAAGATACAGATAGCTATCTATAGGAATATTTATAGATATGTGCATACATGGGCTTAGCACACACACATGTGTTTCCTTGTTCTGTCAGCTGGAAATCTTAAAATTCACTTAGTAGATTCATTGCTGGTAGTGGTATTGTATAACTGAACTCTATTTTGTGTGCCTTGTAGAATATAATGATGTTGTTGGGGACCAGGTTCTATTGTGGAAGAAATGGGACAGAAT
Organism: Phocoena sinus; assembly: GCF_008692025.1. Classification (NCBI taxonomy): domain Eukaryota; kingdom Metazoa; phylum Chordata; class Mammalia; order Artiodactyla; family Phocoenidae; genus Phocoena; species Phocoena sinus. The sequence continues at coordinate 167,017,308 of NC_045763.1, read as the reverse complement.
ATGGAGTGGAGAAAGATAAGAAATTACCCTGTGGTATAAAGTTTATAATTCCTATTTCTGCCCACTGAATGGGTCTAGAAGCAACTCAATAGCAATGAGAATACCTGTAGTCCAGATCTTGGTCTCTAAATACCATTCTCTCTAAAAGGAACCAGATGTCCTTGAAGAAAAGGTTAATTCAAGGTTTGGGGCAAGGGATGTTACAAGTGAGCCTACAGTATCTTATACTAGAAAGCAGAAAGTGCTCAAAGATTAATGAGGTCAAGGATTCATATTGAAAGGTCTTTCATTGGTCAAACTTGGTCAATTTGAGCATCAAAAATATTAATGGAGCTTCGAAAATAATCCATGAATCCATAATGCTACCAGAAATAAATGTGGGGGAGGAGAGCTCTTATTCACAGAAAAATAAAAAAGCCAGGTAATAAGTGTAGAAGTGATAGTATTTTTAAAACCACCATTTTATAACTATAAACACAGTAATTGTTACAGGCAAGGATCATCAGTGGATGCTAAAACAACTGAGTGAAGTTTTGTTGTAAAACAAAAAATTCAGATAATCTCAAAATGTCAAGGCATAGATTACTTCTTAATTACAATGGACATCACCTGAATAATGTGACCAAACTTAGCATCGTCATAATTGGATTAACTGACATTAGATGTCTCCTCATACGATGCAGTGGAAAGTGCATAAATGTCACCTGTACATTATTCTTACTAAATGTTTTACCTGAATCTAATCATGAAGGAACAATCACACCAATGTAGATTATGGAACTTTTTACAAGAGAATGATTTGGACTCTTCAAAAACATCAACGTCATAATAGACTTCCACCTGCACCCCCCCCCACAAAAAAATAAAACGGACAGAGAGAGAGGGAGAGAGACACACACATGCAGAGAGACAGAGAGAGAGAGAGAGGAGAAGGTGGTAGTAACTATTCTAGATTAAAGGAGATTAAAGACACATGACAACCAAATGCAGTGTATAATCCATCATTGATCCTGAGTTTTTAAAAAAGCTATAAAAGAGTTCAGTAATAATTGGAGAAAGTTGAATATGGGCTGCATATAAGATAATATTATATTAATGTCAAATTTCTTGGGTGTGATGATGGTTTTGTGTTTATGTAGCAGCGTGTTCTTATTCTTAGGAGATACTTAGATACTTCAAAGTGAGTGTCTTGATGTCTGCAACCTACTTTCAACCATTTCAGGAAATATACATACATAGATGGAGGGGGAGAGAAATAAAGAGAAACAAATGTGGCAAAAGTTAACCATTTACAAATTTAGATGAAGGAGGTATAGACGTTTGTTGCATTATACTTCTAACTTTTCTGTAGGTTTGAACTATTTATGCATTATAAATTGGAATAAAAAAGACAGAGTGATCACCAGGGTTAGTGCAACTAAGGGAAGAGAGAGAAGTGTTCTCAGGGTGCATGGTCCTTGGTAAGAAACAGTCTGGGGCATAGGGATGGAAACCAGGTTGTGAGGGGTAATAAGTGAGGGTTGAGAAGGTGTTTATAGATGGTGTCCACAGACAACCCATTTAAAAGTGTGATTGTAAAGAGGAGGAGAAGGGGTAGGTCAGGGAGAGTTTTTAAAAGATGAAAATTACTTTAGTGTGTTTAAATGCTGGAAGGAACTAAGTCAGTGAGAGGAGGTTGAAGCCTCCAGAGAGAAAGGTGATCATGTGCTGGTTGGTGAGTCAGTATCCCAGGGCAGGAGCAGGATCCCAGGTGCCAAAGGCTGAATGAGCCTCGGGCAGCAGGGGAGACGTGTGACCCAATGAACAGGAGGAGAGGAAGAAGGGTGCACAAATGGGGGTGCGTGAGGATGTGTACATTTAGGAGCTGGGGATTGAGGGAGTCATGTCTGATGCCTTCTATTGCTCTGTGAATTTGGAGGCCAGGTCATCTACTCAGAGTGAGTCGGGAGGCAGGGGGAGGAGGATCTGAGCAGAGTGGATAGTGATGAGACTGAGAAATTGCCAAGGAGAAAACATGGTGTCGCTAGTAACCGTTCAGTGACCCTCCTTTCCTGTGTGCGTCTCCCATTTCTAATTTCTCAGGAGATCTAATTAGGTCACTTTGTTGCTATCCAACATGGATTTTTTCTTATTTAATAAGGTTTTGAGTCAAGTCACTTCACCGATGGTTGGTTCCCTTATTCTTACTTCTGGTTTTGTAGCCAGGGTCGGAAAGGTGATTCCTTCATCCCGGAAGGCAAGTGTCATAGCAAGTTTGTACGGAAATAACCCCAAGGGGGCCTCTTCTCAGAAAGGGGCTGTGAGTGTGGCACCAGCAGTGGTAGAGATCACTAGCGTTATCATTTTCCTCTCACTGAATGAATGGAGGGGAGAGCAGCAACCTTGAAGGAGCCTGGGTCCTTGAATGACTAGCTCCATTGTTGGTCTGCACTCAACTGGGATCAAGTGAGAAATAAAATTTTACTTTGTTAGACTGTTGAGGTTTTGAGATGGTTACAACATTTTAGATTTTACACTCATAAGATTTCTTCTGTGAGTTGAAGGTTGATTATCATCCCATTCTGATAATCTTATTTGTACATCACCCCAGGAGAGATATACTGCTGAGTGGCCCTACTCATTCTGTTGGTTGCTGGGGACCCACACTCCTGATAAAGGCCTGGCTAAACAAGAGCAATATTTGCATTTTAGACTCTTTTTTTTCCCCCTCTGCTTCCTGTGTTGGTACTCTAATCAACTGAGTTTTATTTAGATATATCAGTGCCTCTAGGCAGACAGTGATGTCTTATGAAGCAGAAGTTGTCCCCAAACTGATGAATTAGGGGGGAAGGGTCAAAACCCTGAGTCACATATGCTAAAAGTGTATTTTTATAAATTTACAAAAGTCTCTTATCAATCAACAAGAAAAATACAGACAAGACCATCAATCTCTGAACTCAACAGGGAAAAGAAAAGCAAATAACCAGTAAGATTAATAGATCCTCCCCCTCCCATCACCTCTCACAAATTCTAGAAATGAAGATGCTAGGGCTGCTATGGTACACATTTCTGCTAAGGAATTTCCCTGCTCCCCTGAAATCACCCCCACCCTGAGCTCTGGTGAAATGGCAGTCAGGGCAGGCTAGGTGCTAGGTAATGCTGGGTGAGGGTAGCAGAGACCTGGCACTCACCATGGCAAGGTTCCTCGCTTGATTGTCTGTTGGAGCCAATGCCAGCTAGCATGGATTTAGGAAATACAGAATTTTGAGCTGATATCCTAGAGGTCTATAGCCATTATTTTACAGTTGAGGACATGGAAGCCCAGAGGATTCAAGCTACCTGTCCAGGTAACTATTTCTTCTTCCACGTCCCACATATAAGTCACACTCACTGTTCACAACAGAGCTCGTCATCTTTCTCCCCATCAGCTTCTTCTCCTGAATTCTTTATCTCAGAGAATGGCACCTCCCACTGGTACCCAGATAGCTACGTCAGAGAGCTGGAAGTCACCGTGGACTCCTTCTCTCTCTCAATCACAGTGTTCGTCTGTCACCACCTCTTGCTAATTATCTCCTATGTCTCCTATCCACAGCCCCTACTCCATCTTTTTTTTTTGGCTGCACCGCAAGGCTTCTGGGATCTTAGTTTCCCAATCAGAGATCAAACCCAGCACCCCAGCAGTGGAAGCGCAGAGTCCTAACCGCTGGACCGCCAGGGAAGTCCCCCCATCTCCATCTCCATTATTGTTTTTCCCTGTTTCGGGATTACTTCAGCCTGATCTAGGGCATTAGCCTCTCATTTAACCACCTTTGGCATTATTCCTTCCCAGAGCAGCCAAAGTGACCTTCTAACACCCAAGTCTGATCACACCTCACTGCTGTTCTGAATCCTGAGGTGTCTCCACATTAAGATGAGACAGGTGCCTCTGTGGTCTGGCCCCGCCCACCTGTCTTGCCTCAACTCCCCCTACCGCTTGCATACACAGGTACGTTCTAATAAAGCTGGATTGCTAGTGGCTGTCCAAACATGTCACATCCTCTTGTTCCTTCAGTCCACACTGTACGTGCACCTTTGGCCCAGGATCCCCTCCTCGGGCCCCTTCTCAAAGCCTTTTTGTTAAAGTCTCAGCTCAAAAGTTCCTTCCTCTGAAGACACCACTGTCCTGAGATTTCCCTGCTTTTACATCTCACTTGCACGGCACCTTGACCGTGCCTGCCCTCCAACATTGTCCTCCCAGTCCGTCTTCCAGGGGCTCTGTGAGCTCCTGAACAACAGGGAAGCTTCTTCTAAACGTTAAATCCCCAGGGTCAATCTAGGGGGAATGATCAATAAATGTGTATGGAAAGGAACAGATACTTAATCAACAAGATGTTTCCCCTGTCTGTTCCTCCTCACTGACCATGAGGAAGATGGGCTTACAAAGATCTCTTGCTGAAGGTAAATTCATGGGGTCTAGTGTCTGGAGAGGCGAAGGGGTCCAGGTGCAAGTTGAAATACACACCTCATTCCCAACACTACACTTGAAAAAGAAGTCCAAGTCTTGGCCTCTGAGTATGATGAGAATGTGTGCTTATTGAAGAGACAGGAGTCCACGGGCCTGGGATTTCAAACAGGGCCCGTTTGCAGGGAGATTTTGACTTTCACTTTGCACGAGGAGCTGCGGAAGGAAGCTTGTCTCTGGCTTCCCGCCCTCCTCTGCTCTCCTCCCAGCCTGGAGGGCGGTCCTCTTCTCCAGAGGATGACCAATCAGGACTGTGGGAGGTTACCCGCTGGTTGCCTCCGTAAACTCTAGAACCGTGCCGCAGGTTAAGGGACAATCTTTGAAAAATAAACAAAATAAACAAATGACCTCAAAGCTTAACTTCTCTAAGAAAATCCACCGTTTACCAAAGAGCTTGTGTGAATGGAGCTGGTAAGGAGAAACAAAGCTGAACTTTAGTAAAAAACATATTTTATGCAGTTAACTACTGATGAGCAGGGGAAAGGACAGCCCTGTGATTGCAGAGGTGACTGGGTTTTAAAGGGTGAAGGAGGCCGGGGGGGGGGCTCAGGTGAAAACTGACAAGGGTGGGGCAGTGGACCCGGGGTCGGCCAGCCGGTACTGATTACAGTTCAAAGGCATGGCTCTCAGGTCCTTGAGAAAAACACTTCTGAGTTGTAGGAGGTTCATACACATCTGGAAGGGACAGAGGGAGTAAGTGCTCTAAGTGAGACAGGCTGGGACCTGGGACCCTTTGCTGCAGTGCTTGCACCTGGACAAACATCTCCTCCAGCGACAAAATACGAAGAAATTATAAGAGACTAAAAATAACCGCGTGCCTGCGCAATTGGGGCAAATTATGAACAAGATACAAAACGACCAAAAGCTCAGCAAAAGCAGGGGACCGCACATGCCCCCTGCACACAGCACCACCAAGGGGGTGGGCAGATGACCGAAGCCACGCCTCCAGCCCTACCCCCGGACCCGCCCCTACACTCACCCGCCTCAGGGAGTAAGCAAGGGAACCTGTCATTTGTTTTCGCTCTCTGGTGCTGCAACTCAAGTCCCAAGAGAGCCTTGCCCGAATTTCTTGCCTGGCCTTTTATCAATTTCTATCGATTAAGGAGGCCAAGAACAAAGGTCCGTAACGGAAGGAAAGGGGGTGAGAGGCCGGTCCTGGATGTTGGCTGGAACAGTGAAATCTCCCGGCAGCAGGGAGCTTTCTCAGGCAGGCATTTTAATGGGGAGCGAGGGTCATCCTTGGGACTTGGCCTTATGCGACAAGAAGCCATGCTCATATATGGAATCTAGAAAAAAAAATGGTACTGACGAACCTAGTGGCAGGGCAGGAATAAAGACATAGACATAGAGAATGGACTTGAGGACACGGGGGTGGGGGAGCGAGGTGGGGGGGAGGGGAAGGCTGGGACGTAGTGAGAGTAGCATCGACATACATACACTACCAAATGTAAAATAGATAGCTAGTGGGAAGCAGCCGCATAGCACAGGGAGATCAGGCCCGTGCTTTGCGGTGACCTTGAGGGGTGGGATAGGGAGGGCGGGAGGGAGCCTCAAGAGGGAGAGAGTATGGGGATATACAGGTATGCACATGGCTGATTCACTTTGTTGTACAACAGAAACTAACACAGCATTGTGAAGCAATTATACTCCAATAAAGATGTATTTAAAAAAAAGAAGAAGCTACTCTCGAGTTTGTTCAGAGTGCATAAGTTTCCACGGAGCAGGTTATGGGCCGAAAGTTCTGCAGTTCTCAGAGCGATCTGCCAGTAGGAGCTCCTGAACATTTAAAATCACCCATTCTGCAATCTACCATCCACTTGCACTGTTCCCTGCGCTGCAATCACGCAACAAAGTGGGCAGTACAGGGAGCGAAGGGGCAGTGGAGAGCCGGGGACCGTGAGGGCGGGTGAGGAGTTACGCTGAGTCGCAGGGCCCCGGGAAAGGGAAGAAGTAAAGCGAAAGTGACCGTTCCAGAGACAGTGGGCAGCCGGGCCTCTGGTGTGGGGCCTCCCGAACCGCCCCCAAGGGCACCCGAGCATCCCAGTTCGCTTTCTGCCTCGCTTCTCTCGGCTACTGCCTGGTCCTTGGCGCCCAGTCAGGCGTCCCCTCCCTGCGCACAGCCAGTCCTTTCGGCGCGCGGAAAGGGTGCCAGGGCCGGTGCCTGGGCCAACTCTGGTTCCTCCCGCTCGCCTGCAGCCTTGAGTGCCCGGGCGCCCTCCCCACGCCAATCGCTGCCTAGTCCGCGCTCAGACCCACGCCCGCGATCGCTGGGACATGGGCGCCGCCGGCTCGTCCGTGCTGGCCCGCCTGGGCCTCCCCGCGCCGCAGCCCCGGCCCCGCTGGCTCGGGGTCGCCGCGCTGGGACTGGCCGCGGTGGCGCTGGGGGCCGTGGCCTGGCGACGCGCGCGGCCCAGGCGGCGCCGGCGGCTGCAGCAGGTGGGCACCGTGGCAGAGCTCTGGATCTACCCCGTCAAGTCCTGCAAGGGGGTGTCGGTGAAGGCGGCGGAGTGCACGGCCCTGGGGCTGCGCAGCGGTCACCTGGGGGACAGGTAGGGCCGGGCGCGGCGACAGCGCAGGACCTGCTGAGGAGGGAGCGGGGCTGGGGAGCTGGGGCCTGTCCCAGGGTAGGAGAAGGGAGGTTTGCCACGTGCGTGTCCTGGGCTGCTTGTTGGATCGTCTGCCTTTGATCCTGAAGCTGGAAAGGTGAAGTTCGTGTCTGGTGCAGATTTGGAAAGGTAGTGGAGGCAAGATGTTAGCGCAAGTTCCTGTGCCCGAAGACACAGTGAGGCCAAACAAACCGAAAGGTTGGAGTTTGGAGCAGAGAAAGGTTCATTGCAAGTCCACGTAAGGAGACGGGTGGCTCAGGCCCCCCAAGACCCAGAGCTCCCTGAAAGGTTTCGGCAAAGCATTTTAAAAAGCTGCGACGAAGTGAGAGAGTGGCATGGACATATATACACTACCAAATGTAAAATAGCTAGCTAGTGGGAAGCAGCCGCATAGCACGGGGAGATCAGCTCGGTGCTTTGTGACCCCCTAGAGGGGTGGGATAGGGAGGGTGGGAGGGAGACACAAGAGGGAGGAGATATGGGGATATATGTGTATGTATAGCTGATTCACTTTGTTATAAAGCAGAAACTAACACACCATTGTAAAGCAATTATATTCCAATAAAGATGTCAAAAAAAAAAAGCCAGGTGAGAGAGGGGCGTGTCACAGGGTATGTGATCAGCTCGTGCACAGTTCTCCAGCTGGTTGATGGTGAGGTAAGAGGACGGTGTCACAGGGGTTAACATCATCAGGAGGCCTGGGGCTATGCACTTTTGATCATCAAGTAGTTAACATCTTCCATTTGATGGGGGGTTGTCACATCTGTAAAACAATTCAGGAAATGTGCATCAAATACTGTTATCGGGCTTCCCTGGTGGCGCAGTGGTTGAGAGTCCGCCTGCCGATGCAGGGGACGCAGGTTCGTGCCCCGGTCCGGGAAGATCCCACGTGCCGCGGAGCGGCTGGGCCCGTGAGCCATGGCCGCTGAGCCTGCGCGTCCGGAGCCTGTGCTCCGCAACGGGAGAGGCCACAACAGTGAGAGGTCCTCATACCGCAAAAAAATAAATAAATAAATAAATAAATAATACTGTTATCTAGGTACTTCAGAGAGGAGCTAAACCAGAGGATATGGGGAAAGGGCCTGTCCTGGGGAGGCCTCGGAGAGTCCTGCTCGGTTACAAAGCCTCTGCCCCCCGCCCCCTGGAGGAGAGGCTCTGTAAAAGGACAGGGTCCGACCGGTTATCTCCAAGGCTCTTTCTAGTTCTAAGCTTTCTGATTCTTAGTATGAGCACAATCATAGAAAAAGAAAACGTTATTGGCACTAGTGGGTAGATGGGAGCAATGTTGAAACCAAGTCTTATTCAAGGACACTGGCTCTGGCCTTGCTGGGGCTTGGCCCTCACAGCTTCCGGTGCTGGGAAAGGTGCTTGGGAGACGCAGGCGGTGGGGGGCCTGACCCACTTTGATACAGAATGAGCAGAGCGAAGTCTTCCTTTGGGGAGAGGAGGTGACAGGTAGACTGTGCGTATAATACTTGCCATTAAAACAAAAGTGTGTCCCCTCCCCCCAGAGGCAGGGTGCTTTTCAGTGAAGAACTCTAAAGTCCCTACCTACACAGGGCCTGGCACATAGAAATTTCATCCTCCTCCCTCAGGAAAGAAGAGGTGCCCTGTCATTTTTCTCCCCCCAAAGGTGAGTCCACAGACACATGCTCATGGACACAGAATGGTGCAGCTAGATACGGGGAAAGCACCCTCGACAGAGAAGGATGCTAAACCCTGAAAAGAGTGAACAAGGAAGAAGGGAACCTCCTTCTTTGCTTCCTTAGGATGAAGGTGCTTTCCTGTTTGGCTTGGATGGATTAGCTGCGGTCCTGTGTCCAGCGGGAGGGAGGTTTGCAAATTGGTCGTTCAGGGAGCCTTCTAGAGAGGCTGTTTGCTGTCCTGAGTTCACTCCAGGACACGTGTGTTCTCTCTTCTCTGAAGACTGCAGTCCTCTTAAAGAAATGTGCGCTCCCGCGACACTGAAAGACTTCAGCTTGCTGTAGAGCACCGCTGTGTGTGCAGACCATGTAACTCGTGGGGCATTTTCCATCCCCTTTCACTTCAGATTTCTAATCCTGGAGAGTTTTTTTAAGACTACAATTTCCTGAGATTCCCATCCCAGACCTACGGACTCAGAATCACCAAGAGTGAAGCAAACTCATGTGGGGGGGGGGGGTGTTTAAATCTCCCCAGGTGATTCTGATGCCATCATGAGAGGGTTTTCTCTGTGACCATTAAGAATAAGAGCATCTTTCAAGCCTATTCAAGTGTGAAGGCTTAGAAAAGGCTGCTGACTGCTGGGAAGACCTCAGGCAGAGTGAAGAGGTAGATTCTCAGGATGCACACCCAGAGAAAATGGACTTGTGCTCCTTCCTTCCTCATGTGAAGGACTGAGGTTATTTCACAGAGAGATTCAGTTCTTATCTGTGTTTCCTCTTTTCATCAGAATAACTGTTGCTCTCCCCCTGCTCGTGGTCACTACTTTGCTGTGACTCTTGCTTCCATGGAAAGAGAATATTTGTCCTTTGCTTTTCTACTTCTGTGGGCATCTGAAAGTAGATGGAACTGTATCAACTTCCCCTTGTTTTGAACAATAAATGCTTGGGATGGGGTGGTGTGGTATGGAGACTGGGATGAGGCAGGGAAAAGCGATGGAATAAACTTTTATTCAACGGTTCATAGGCAAAAGATGCTTAACTAAGTCCTTTCAACAGATGATGTAATTTAAGCCTCAGAACGATCTTGTGGGCTAGGTATTGTGTCCACTTTGCAAATAAGGTAACAGTATCAGAAAGAATGAGTATCTCACCCAGGATCACAAGACCATTATGTGCTGGAGGGACTTGAACTCAGATCTCTGAGTGCAGCACTCATGCCCCTCCTGTAAAACCAGCATGTGATTTACAAGGGCAAGGGTTGTGCCAGGGATCAGGAGACTTCAGGCAAAGTCACGTAACCTCTCTGAGCCTCATTTTTTTTTTTTTTTACATTTGCAAAAGAGGTTGAACTTGATGATCTCCAAGACCTTATCAAATCTAGATTTTATTTATTAAAGGATAATTGAAACTCGAAAGCACGCTGGAAAGAACTCTGCTAAATGCTGTTATTCTCTCAACTTGAGAGTTCAACCACAAAACTACAAATAGTCTAGAATGCAGGAAAAGCCTGCCTTTATTTATTTCCAATTTGAATCTGTGTCTTTGGAACTGTTCTAAGAAGCCGAGAGCGTCCTCTCTAAGCGCTCTGTGCCTTAAATTTCTAGAGCGATTTTGCTCAAAGCCTTTAGCATCTTTGTGCGAATGCTTGGCCTGAGAGCTCTGAGCTTTGAGCTCAAGTCCATCCAGCAGAAGGCTAACACTGGCTGCTTGGTACAGGTGCTGGGAGGGCATGGCTGCCCTCCCTGACCTTGTAAACCCTCACTTTCCTCAGCAACCATGTATGACTCGCCCATTGATAAATCCAGCCCTTCATTTCTTCTGCATAGACTATTACCTCTTGGAGACATGAGTGTCATTCCCTCCTGCCCTTACCCTCCAGCTCTCTGTGGCAGGGGTCCTGTTTTCCCCCCTTTTCCAGCTCAGTCATTCCTACTTCCCAGGCCAGTTTGCCAGTTTAGAAATGAGACTTTCCAGCTGTCTTGGACTCTGCTTCCTGAACATGGCTGTTGGTTGTTCAGGGGTGGCATTGCTGTTCTTTTAGAGACTCTGAGCTCTGGTCTCTGCACTGCTCTTCACACCACATACTCATGTTTTCTTTGTAAAACAAATGTGCTGGCTTTCAGGGTTGCAGACGAGAAAAAATGGGTGGTGAAAAAATCCACACTCCAGACATATCCTTTCTTTCCGATCTGGCAGAACAGAGGTCATTATTCATTCCCTGGGCATCATTTGTGTGCAAGAGGTGAAAACTATCATCATCCCGGTTACAGGGTGATGGGGGCGGCTGGCTGGGGTATGTTGCCGATGGTACCTTTGCATCTTTTTTTTTTTTTTTTTTTTTTTTGCAGTATGTGGGCCTGTCACTGTTGTGGCCTCTCCCGTTGTGGAGCACAGGCTCCGGACGCGCAGGCTCAGCGGCCATGGCTCACGGGCCCAGCCGCTCCGCGGCACTTGGGGTCTTCCCAGACCGGGGCACGAACCTGTGTCCCCTGCATCGGTGGGGACTCTCAACCACTGCGCCACCAGGGAAGCCCACCTCTGCATCTTTTATTGTGGTCTTCATCCTACCGCAGTGCTGGCCTGCTTGCAAGTTGCCACCTGCCCCTTCCATTGCAGGATTAGCACAGAACCTCTAGCCACCACTTCTCCTGCTACGTCCCAGGGCTTAACCCCCAGGTGATTATACAACAGGCAGGAGCTGGAGGCGTGGCTTGGGAGACAGAGTGAAGGGCTAAAGTTGGGGGATGGACGGCAGGTGAGAAGACTCAGGCCACGGAGGAGGCTGACTGTCAGAAACAATGGGCCATGGCGGGGTTGGGGGGTGGGGGGTGTCTCCTGTCTGGACATGTATCTGGTCATGTGCAGCTCTCAGGGCGAGCCTTGTCTCAGAGGGGGACGGGCCATGTTGGAAGTTCAAGTGCAGACTTTGGTGGAGTTCATCGAACAGGGTCATCCAGGCCTCTGCATCCAAGGATAAGGCTGGAAATAAGGAACGGGGCTCAGGCCTGAGGGAATAGGGCTGTAACAAAGTAGAAAGGAAATCCCTGGGTCACACAACCCACCCTCACCCCATAGGTGAACAGGCTAGAGAACCCTGGGAACCAGAGATCCCTAGAAAGAAAAAGGTGGCCTCCTCAGAGGGTCGGAGACCTACTACTGTCCAGCATCCTCAACTCCTGGGAAAGGTAGCCACGGCAATTCCTAAAATGCCTTTGCACTCTCACCATCCCTGCCACTGTACCCTCGCACCAACGCACATGCCAGTTAGCAGGGCTCAGGACCCAGCCCCTGTCTGCTGGCTTGGTTGCAGGGGAGGGGAGTTATCCAGAACCTGGACAGGGATAGGTTGCCTGACTGGGAGGTTCCAGAGGGCAGATTACCTGCCAGGGTCAGGAGACCCTGGGTTCCCTGTGCTGTGATAATAGCAGATGTCCTCACCAGGTTATTGTGAACGTTCCATCTGGCTCCAGTCATATTTTGAAATATCTCCCTCCTTCTGGAAGGGGCTGTCCCTTTTATCCTGCTCCCATGTGGGAGGCCCCAGCGTTCAGTGGTGGCTCACTCATCAGAGCCCGCAGAGTTCCTCACCCATTGCACTTGCTCTGTCTAGAATAGCGACGTTGAAACTCCTTTCCCCTAGGGGTGGCACGTTTTTCTTTCTTAGTCATCAAATCATTTGTGCGGCGTCACCCCAAATACATGCTCTACTATCGATAAGAGCCTAGCCAACCTAAGCAGGTCAGCCTCCCATTCCATTCTTCAGCTCACCCCGCACCCCACTGTCCCCTTGGATGTGATACACAACGTGTGAAAGCTGAGCCTAGAACGGGGGCGGAGGGAGGTGCTCTCTAGAAGGTGAATGGAGTTCCTATCTAACACATGATTTGCATGAATTTCTTTCTTCTTCAGCTTTATTGAGATATAATTGACATAGAACACTGTGTGCGTTTCAGGTGTGCAATGTGATGATTTGATGCCCACATATATTGTGAAATGACTCCCATGATAAGATTAGTGATCACATCCTTCACCTCTCATAATTTCTGCTTTGTTGTTATGGTAAGAGCATCTGAGACTTTTCTCTCTTAGCCACTTGCAAGTAGACCATACAACAGCGGTTCCCAACCTTTTTGGCACCAGGGACTGGTTTCGTGGAAGACAGTTTTTCCACTGACGGGGGTTGTGGGGGAGGATGGTTCGGGCGGTAATGCGGTCGGCGGGGAGCGACGGGGAGCGACGGGGAGCGGCAGGTGAAGCTTCACTCACTAGCCTGCCACTCACCTCCTGCTGTGCGGCCTGGTTCCCAACAGGCCACAGACTGGTACCAGTCCACAGCCCGGGGGTTGAGGACCCCTGCCGTACAGTATTATTAACTATAGTTGCCATAATGTACATTACATCTCCAGAAATGTTTCCTCTTAGGATCTCTTTTCCCTCTTTGACCACCTTCACCCATTTCCTCCACCCCCAACTCCTGGCAACCACCAATCTACTCTCTGTTTCTAGCAGTTCCTCCCTTTATATATTTCAGTTACAAGTGAGATCATACAGTATTCGTCTTTCTCTGTCTGACTTATTCTCTTATTGCAACACCCTCAAGTTTCATCTGTGTTGTCACAGAATGCAGGATTTCCTTCTTTTTTATGGTTGAATGATATTCCATTGTATAGATATATTTTCTTTTTTTTAAAATGGAGGTAATATTGGCTTATAACATTATATAAGTTTTAATGTGTGTATGAAGAAGAAAGGCTGTTTAGGGGTTTCCTGATCAGGGTCCACACGCCCCAGCAATTTAAACCCAGCAGAGGCTGGATTGCATCCACTGGAGTCACAAACATTCAAGACCTTTGTCTAGAGTTTCAGTCTGCTTGGGCCATTAGTTGGTCAACCCCATCTTGTTCCACAGCAAAAAGACCTGGAAGACATTCTGCTTCAACCAGAGACAGGCTCAGGGGAGTCTCTGACCAAAGCAAAGACCCAAAGTAAGCAAAGTAGTTGCCCCAGCAGTTGAGAAGGTCCCTACACCAGCCTCACCAGAAGGATTTTCAGGACTGGGGATTTTCATACATTGGCCAGATGTTCTTTTCCAGGGCTGTTTGTACCAAACAGCCAAAGAATTTTGGACCCCCCAAATTTGGCTAGACCTGGATACTGTCTGGAAAAAATTGTTGGGTCCTGAGTTGGGGCAGAGGGAGGGTTTTGATGAAATAGAAAGCTAGAGGGAAGCTATGGAGAGGGTGGTAGAAGATTTTCTGATGCGCCCTTGTTTGTTTCTTGGCAGGTTTTGGCTGGTGATTAAGGAAGGTGGACACATGGTGACTGCCCGGCAGGAGCCTCGCCTTGTGCTGGTCTCCACTACCTATGAGGATGATTGCCTTATCCTCAGGGCACCAGGCATGGACCAGCTGGTTTTGCCGAGCAAGCCACGTTCTTCAAACAAGATCCATGACTGCAGGTGCTCTGCTTGGGGGCCTCTGGGGATCTGTGACAACTGATTTCCCTTTAGGTTCCACCCTGTACTCTGCCTTGCTACATTTTGCATGCTAGATGATGAGACTGGTAAAGGAAATACTTAAGAGAAGTCTAGTCTATGTTGGGATCAAGCCAGGGGTCAGGTATGAGTGGGTGAAGCAGAATATTGCATTAAGGATATTTAGATTTGCTTTCATCAGATATGGCAAGACATGCAGATACAGAAATGACTGTCATGAAGAAAGAAGCTTTTTATATTCACAGATCCCTAGAAACAGGAGGCTCATACCATGCAGGGCCACATGGGGAAATACCAGGTCGGTCAGGAGGCAGAGAGGGCAGGGGAAAATGTGAACACGAGTCTTTATTCTGGTTTCTACAGGCTGTGGGAAAATTGGCTCTGGGGCAGATGGGCTGTCCCTAGTTTTCTGGTACCTGGTCCTGGGTGATTAGAGTAGGGGACAGTGGCCAGGGTATAAAAGCACAACGGTACGGACAAGGGGTGAGGGCTCTGGATTGTCTGGTTTGCCTATGAAAGCCTAGTGTTTTACTATCTCTAGGAATTGACTAGCCCTGGGAGGGGTAGTTCCTTCAGCATCACCAAGTCCCAAGATGTCAAAGCATCAAAAATATAAAAAGGAAAAAGTCATGATGAATACAAATATAGAGAGGATACAAAGGGCCAATCTTTAGGATTTGTCTCCTTTTATTCAAGTAGGATGGACTTCTATTCAGAATTGCCAGGCAAACAAGGGCATTAGTGGAGACGTTACCACCTGTATCTCCTGACTGGAGATTGTGTTCCATCTGATTGGAATTGTATTGAATTGAACTTGAGGCTCAATTAGAGAAAATTGAAATGAATTCATATATATATATATATATATATATATATATATTTATTTATTTCAACTGTGCCTGGATCATCTCAGGCACTTAAATAAATGTTAGTGCTTACATAGTTAATATCATCTTTGTTGCACAGAGCCTCCCTATCCATGAACGTGTTACCTTTCCCCACTTACTTATGTCATTTTCCTCCCCATTTATCTATTTATTTATTTATTTGGCTGCATTGGGTCTTCGTTGCTGCGCGCGGGCTTTCTCTAGTTGCGGCGAGCAGGGGCTACTCTTTGTTGTGGTGTGTGAGCTTCTCATTGTGGTGGCTTCTCTTGTTGCGGAGCATGGCCTCTGGGCGTGAAGGCTTCAGTAGTTGTAGCAGGCAAGTTCAGTAGCTGTGGCTCGCGGGCTCTAGAGCGCAGACTCAGTATTTGTGGTTCATGAGTTTAGTTGCTCCACAGCATGTGGGATCTTCCCAGACCAGGGATCGAACCTGTGTCCCCCACATTTGCAGTTGGATTCTTATCCACTGTGCCACCAGCGATGTCTCTATTTATATCTTTTTTTTAATGACTAATTTACTGAATTGTAGACTTTTCGTTTCTTTTTTCAAGCTTTTTATTGAAACCGTTTTCAGCTTGTTAGAAAGAAACATCTTAGTTTAAGATCGAAGTGGCCCACACAATTGCAAGTTTTTACCTTAAACTGTTTCAAACAGGAACTTTTTAATTTATTTAATTTATTTATTTTGGCTGTGTTGGGTCTTCGTTGCCGTGCATGGGCTTTCTCTAGTTGCACTGAGTGGGGGCTACTCTTTGTTGCGGTGCGCGGGTTGCTCATTGCGGTAGCTTCTCTTGTTGCAGAGCATGGGCTCTGGATGCGTGGGCTTCAGTAGTTGTAGCATGCAGGTTCAGTAGTTGGGGCTTGCAGGCTCTAGAGCACAGGCTCAGTATTTGTGGCCCATGGGCTTAGTTCCTCCACGGCATGTGGGATCTTCCCGGACCAGGGAATGAACCCGTGTCCCCTGCATTGGCAGGTGGATTCTTAACCACTGTGTCACCAGGGAAGCTCCTATCCACTTATTTATATCTTATTTTACTTCTTTGAAAAGTTTTATACCCAATGAAAAAATGGGCAAAAGACCTAAATAGACATTTCTCCAAAGAAAACATACAGATGGCCAAGAGGCACATGAAAAGCTGCTCAACATCACTAATTATTAGAGAAATGCAGATCAAAACTACAATGAGGTATCACCTCACACGGGCTGGAATGGGCATCATCCGAAAATCTACAGACAACAAATGCTGGAGAGGATGTGGAGAAAAGGGAACCTCTTGCACTGTTGGTGGGAATGTAAATTGATACAGCCACTATGGAGAACAGTATGGAGGTTCCTTAAAAAACTAAAAATAGAATTACCATATGACCCAGCAATCCCACTACTGGGCATATACCCAGAGAAAACCAAAATTCAAAAAGACACATGGGGCTTCCCTGGTGGCGCAGGGGTTGAGAGTCCGCCTGCCGATGCAGGGGACACGGGTTTGTGCCCCGATCCGGGAAGATCCCACATGCTGCGGAGTGGCTGGGCCCGTGAGCCATGGCTGCTGAGCCTGCATGTCAGGAGCCTGTGCTCCACAGCGGGAGAGGCCACAACAGGGAGAGGCCTGTGTACTGCCAAAAAAAAAAAAAAAACAAACAAACAAAAAAAAAGACACATGCACCCCAATCTTCATTGCAGCACTATTTACAATAGCCAGGTCATGGAAGCAACCTAAATGTCCATCGACAGACGAAGGGATAAAGAAGTTGTGGTACATATATACAATGGACTATTACTCAACCATAAAAAGGAACGAAATTGGGTCATTTGTAGAGATGTGGATGGACCTAGAGAGTGTCATACAGAGTGAAGTAAGTCAGAAAGAGGAAAACAAATATCGAATATTAACGCATATATGTGGCATCTAGAAAAATGGTACCCATGAACCGGTTTGCAAGACAGAAATGTAGACACAGATGTAGAGAACAAACGTATGGACACCAAGGGGGAAAGCGGGGCGGGGTAGGGTGGTGGTGGGATGAATTGGGAGATTGGGATTGACATATATACACTAATATGTATAAAATAGATAACTAATAAGAACCTGCTGTATAAAAAATAAAATAAAATTAAAAAATTTAAAAAAAGTTTTATAATTTTCTCTATAATAGAATTGTACATCTTTTGTTAGATTTAGTCCTAAATATCTTAACTTTTTGTTCCTATTTTAGATGACAATTAAATTTTTTTTTTCTGTTTATCTTTGGTAGTATTTATTCTTTGATCATTGGTGGAAATTTCCAGTAAAACTGCCTGGATTTTCTTTATAAAATCCATTCAAACTTTTATGTCTTCTTAAGTATTTTTAGTAAGTTATTTTACTTTATGAATTAGTAAATTACTAACTAATGTTAGTTCTATTGTACCCACACATGGAGATTCAGTTTTTTTTTATGGGCTGTGGATGATGGAACATTTTGTATCAGAATGTGGAAGCAAGTACTTTGCATAAAATTCTGAGAGAACTCTTTTTTCTTTTTTGGCCACATCGCATGGCTTATGACATCTTAGTTCCCTGACCAGGGATAGAACCTGGGCCCACGGCAGTGAAAGTGCTGAGTCCTAACCACTGGACTGCCAGGGAATTCCCAAATTCTGAGAGAACTGAAGAAGGTGGAATGGCAGAGGGATAGAGTCTGCTGCAGGGGTAGGAGGGAGGAAGGATTAGGGGAGGGATATGTTTCAGTAGTGGGAAGGGGCACTGGATAATCAGTTTTCCCTTGCCCCACTGGGTGCTTTCTACTTTTCAAAATGCCCACACTAGGCTTATCTGAGTGGATGGAAGCTGAGGGTAGAAGTGTGCGCACTTATACACGAGGGCTCTGGTGAAGGGGTTGAGGGAAGTGCTCAGCCCAGGAACAGATACTTAAGGAGCTGATGAACGGTGCAATCGGATCTGTGTGAGATAGTAGACTGGTTGGTTGAGGAGAGTTTTAGGGGAAAGGCTGAAGGCTCTGAGAGAGAGGACTATGAGACGGCAGGGGGACCGAGGCCAAACAGCAGCTCCAAGAAGGGGGTTTAGAGAGAAGGAAAAGGCCAAGAAACATCAGAAGAACAGCATGGAGATTTGACAGTAGGTGGGCTAGGTTGTCAGAGAATGAGGCGTGTGTAGCAGTCAGACCAGGACTGTGGGCCTCGGGGTCCACAGTCCACCTTGGATTCCCTCACATACATCACCCCAGGAGCCTTCAAGCTGGGAGAAGCACTCACACAGAGAGGTGCAAACACTTCCTGTGGTACCAGAGGGCGGGTAAGGGAATCAATTTCCAGATCCTCAAATCCCATAGGTTCTCCCTCCAACAGTGATCTTAGCTGCAGGGGGCAAGTTCTCCTCTCCACCTCCCCTTTGTACAGATGAAAGGCTTGTCCTCCCCATGTCTTAGTAGGGAGCGCTGCTCTGGGAGGGGAAAAACCTATGGGGCCCAAACAATAAAATATACTGGTGTTGATAAAGGAGAATGTCTCCAGTGATGGGGTAAAGTCATTCTACAAGATAGTGGTTCAAAGTCTTTGTCTTACGCTAAGATTAAGGAGCCTCTAATCAAAGTTGCTGATAAATTATTTAAAAAGACTTTTTGATGAATGATTATTAAGTGCCAAAATCACAGAAGGGTTCAAAGGACGAGTGTAATTATTATAACTCAACTTCTTCCATTCCATCTATTAACACAGCGCATCCTCAGAGTTCTCATTATAAGGAAAAAAACTTTAAAAAAATGTGAGATGATGACTGCTGACTAAACTTGTAATCATTTCACAATATATGTAAGTCAAGTCGTTATGCTTTACACCCTAAACTTACGTATGTCAATTATGTCTCATAAAACTGGGAAAAAAAGTTAAAAATAATTTTTAAAATGTGGACCATAGAAGAAGCCCTTAATCATTTATTTTAAAAAAAAGATTGTTTTTAAAAATAGATATCAAACTAGCCTGGCATTGGGATTCCATTGCATGCTTTTAAAAGCATAATTTTATTTTATTTAATATAATTTTTATATATTTATAATACTAAGACATAATATTTAAATTATGATACAATTTTATTTTAAATGTTAATGTTTATAATTCAATGGAAATTTAATCTTTCATAACAAATTAAACTTATAAAAAACATGAAGAGACCTAGAGAATATCATACTGACTGAAGTAAGACAGAGAAAGACAAATATTATATGCTGACATGTATGTGTGAAATCTAAAACATAATACAAAGGAATCTACATACAAAACAGAAACAGATTCACAGACATAGAAAACAAACATTGTTACCAAGGGGAAAGTGAGGGGGAGAGGGAAAAATTAGGAGCGTGGGATTAATAGATACAAACTATGGTACATAAAATCGATAAGCAACAAAGATTTACTGTGCAGCCCAGGGAACTATATTCAATATCTTGTATGGGGACTTCCCTGGTGGTCCAGTGGTAAAGAATCCGCCTTACAATGCAGGGGACTCAGGTTCGATCCCTGGTCAGGGAACTAAGATCCCACATGCCACAGGGCAACTAAGCCCATGTGCCACAACTACCGAGGTCACACGTGCTGGAGCCTGCGCGCCACCACTAGAGAAGAGAAAACCCACGCGCCACAACTAGAGAGGAGCCCACGCACCACAACGCAACTAAGACCCAACGCAGCCAAAAATAAAATAATCAATTAAATACATAAATAATAAATAAATCTTAAAAAAATGTGTATAAACTATAATGGAAAATAATCTGAAAAAGTATATATAAAACGGAATCACTTGCTGCACGTCTGAAACTAACACAATATTATCAATCAACTATATTTCAACTTAAAAAAAAGAAAAAAGTTTACATGCCAACTTGTAATTCTGTGAGGGGTACATAGCTTGTATCTTTTGGGGACACTCAAGCAAAATATCCTTGAAGACCACTTTGTTATCTGGTGGAATCTGTGTCCACCGTGTGAGGCAGGTGGTATATTATTATCTCCAATTTACAACTGGAGACAGAAGGTCAGAGGAGTTTAATGATTTGCTAAAAGTCACAGACTAGAGATGGCAGAGTTCCAATTTTTTTTTTTTTTTTTTCAGTACGCGGGCCTCTCACTGTTGCGGCCTCTCCCGTTGCGGAGCACAGGCTCCGGACGCGCAGGCTCAGTGGCCATGGCTCATGGGCCCAGCCGCTCTGCAGCATGTGGGATCTTCCCGGACCGGGGCACAAACCCGTGTCCCCTGAATCGGCAGGCGGACTCTTAACGACTGCGCCACTGGGGAAGCCCCAGAGTTCCAATTTTAACCGGGTCTTGCCAGACTTTAAGCTCAGGGTGCCTTTACGACACCACAGTTCTTCTCCCCTTCTGAAAGTAACCTAAATCCTTGCTACTCAAAGTGTGGTCCGTGGACCAGCAGCCTGTAACTTGTTAGGAATGCAGAATCTCAGGCTCCAGCCCAACCTCCTGAACCAGAATCTGCATTTCAACGAGATCTGTGTGAGTTACAAGCCTATTAGGGTTTGACAAGCTCTTCCCTGCTCCCTCCCCCTCTGTTTCTGCCCAGCTTTGGCCCACAGACCACTTACTGGTCTTCTGGGAGAGTCAGGTCCCAGCAGCACTTCCCTCTTGACCCCATCACTCGGTGTGTTGATGAAGAAAGTAACCTCACTGCTCTCTGTGACCCTTCCAGGGTGTTTGGTCTTGACATCCAGGGCAGGGACTGTGGTGACGAGGCTGCTCAGTGGTTCACCAACTTCTTGAAAACAGAAGCTTTCAGGCTGGTTCAGTTTGAAAAGAACATGAAGGGAAGACCATCAAGCAAAATTTTCCCTTCTGTTGGCCAGAAGTACCAGGTGAGCTCGTAGAGACCTGCCCTTCACTTCTGGCTTCCTTCTGGGTCCACAGAGAGCCTCTCTTGTGGCCCCAGTTAGGAAAGTGTAGAGATGGTCCAGGGGAGTGGTACTGAGGGTGCTCCCTGGGCAGGTATCAGGGATGGAGAGGGAAGTGGATGAGAGCCTGGTGGCCTCTCCAGGATGCATGGAGGATGGAATATGGGAGGAACTGTGGAGGGAGAAGCCAGGGGTGACTCCCGGGGAGATGGGGACTCAGGAGAGGATGGGCTGGGAGGCAAAAGTGAAGTTTGATTGGGACTAAATTCAGGTTTCCTAAAAGCACAGAAGCAGACTTTCTCCAAGTCCTCCCTTCACAGCCAGTGGGGTGTGGTTGTTTCCGGGGCTGAGAAGTCACCTCCTCCTGTGTCAGCTACAGCCCCCAAGCCAAAGCCTTTCATTCTGCTGTGAGATGAGGTTCAAAATGCACCTCGGGAAGTCTCTCCTCACGATCCCTGAACGAAAAGTTCCTTGAATGCAGGGGTTTTGATCTGCTGTGTTCACTGCTATTTCCCCACCTAGGACAGTGCCTAATATACAGTTGGTGCTTAATAAATGCATGTGAGTGAATGGTGCTGCTGAAGGAAATCATGGCTAGAGTATAGCTGATTGGCAGGAGACCCTTGCCCTGTCTGGTGGTGTTGATGATGTGGCAAGGGGCTCACTGCTGGGCGCCTGAGGAAGAACAAGAGATGTGGCTGGAGGGTAACACTGGACCTGAGCCTGGCTGCTGCCTTCAGTGTGTGGATGAGGAGCTCCACCTGCGTCCAGGGTGGGCAGGAACCCTGACTTGGCCGTTTCCAAGCCCTCAGTGTCACCTATCCTTCCTGAGCACCACTCTCCCCTTCTGCACTCAGGTGGTTTTGCTTCTGGATTTTGCTTAGTTGTGCAGTTGGTCTGAGCCATTCCGTGGGCAGTGAGGCATGATCATGGTGTGTCCTTGGCACAGGTGGCCTACCCGGACTGCAGCCCCATCATGGTCCTCTCAGAAGCCTCCCTGGCAGATCTGAATACCAGGCTGGAGAAGAAAGTGAAAATGGACAATTTCAGGCCGAATATCGTGGTGGCAGGCAGCAGTGCCTTTGAGGAGGTAAGCGGCTTGCTGCTTTTACGCTTGATGCCCAGGTGTGCTCCTTAGGCAGTGCCAAGTCCGACCCTCTGAGGTTGGCAGCTGTGGAGGCTCTCTTCCAAAGATCACCTTCGCCTTGTGTGGAGTTGTTCACTTATTACTGGGGCCATCACCTCGCTGGCCTCAGGGGGCGCTGTTCACTCTCTTCAGTGCTCAGGCCCCAAAGCAAGCAATGGCAACTCCAAATTGTAGCAAGTCTGGGACAAGGCTAGAATGTCTAATCATAGCTCAGAGATAACTAACGGGAAAAAAAAAAAAAAGATGAAGAGAACAGCCATCTCTCCTTTTCCTGTAGCATCCAGGGGTGCTCAAATATTTGAGACTTCCGGAAGCCCCAGACCCCAAAGTGGAGCCCCAGGAGGATATAGGAGATCTGCCTGTGAACCAGGACCTGGGGACATTCCATGCTTGGCCTGAGTTCTCTCCTAGAGGACCCATATACTCCCCTATATAGTTGAAACTAGAAATTTCCACCCTCCAAAGACTCAGCCCCTTGTAGCCATAAAAGGTCAGCCACATCAGAGCCAAGTTGTAACCTGCAATCTGTACAAGAAATACATATAGCCGGGTGTTGCTCTGTAATGAGAAGGACCAGGGATCATATTAAACATTGGGAGTCAGCTCAACTTTGTAAGCCCTGGAAATAACAACAACAAATACCATTTGCTGGGTGTTTACTGGGTGTCAGGCACAGAACCAATGAATGGCTTCATGCAAATTACTTAATTCAATCCTTAGGATCAAAGCCTACAGGCTGTGAAGTCTGTACTATTTTCTCCTTTTCAATAAGGAAACAGAAGCTTGCAGGTGTTACACAACTTGTTAGGCGTGGAAGTGGTGGCTTTGGATGAGAACCCAAAACTTGCAACTCCAGCTTCTGAGGAGCAGAGGTCATGGTTCCAGTCTAGAGATTCCAAGTAGTTAACTCTGAGGGGAGAGGCTCTTGAATACCTTATCAATTCTTTGCTCCCTTGGGTGACCACACTTTTTTTGTGTGAGTGAAATGTGCCCCTATTTGCTGGTAAAAGTTGCCTTTTAGGGTAAACCTTTGCATGGAGGCTAGTATAAATCCGTGCACATGGAGGTACTTCATATTACTTGATAATGAAAAAAATAGCAAAGTATACAGAAGTTGTCTACTTGTTGATATTATCCTGTTGTTTGTTATCTAATTTCTTTAATTCCTCTCTACATTTTTAAAAAATGTTTTTAAATTGATCATCTATCATGGGCCGGGCGCTGTGGTCCATAATAAGAGCCCTGGATACAGAGATAAAAAGATACAGATCCTGCCCTTCAGAATTTCCCAACAGGAGAAGAATGGCTAGGAGGCAACGACAGCCCAGCGTGAGGAGTACTTTAACGCACTGCTTATCAGGTGCCAAGGATGCTTAGAAGTAGGGATGCCTAAATCTGCCTGGAGAAGGGGGGTGTGGGGTCAGAGAGGGGTCAAATCAAGCTACCCAGAAGCCATGCTGCGTAGCTGTGTGTGCTGACGAAGGAGAGTGAGGGTCATGGTGGGTAAAGGAGGCCACCAGTTAGGAAGCCTCAAAGCACGACAGGCCATTATATTAAGGGTGCCTGGGAGCATTTCAGAATCATAGGGACACTGGGGGTAAAGGTGAAGCGGCAGAAGGAGGGTGGACCTGGAGCTGCCTGAAGGCCAGCATGCCGAGGAGTTTGGATTTTATACTGTGGTAATAATTTTGAATGAGGAACTAAGTATTGTTTGCATTCATCCAAGAAATATTGTTGAATTGCATGGTATTATGATTTGCACGCTGTGACTCTGGCCACTCTCTAGAAAGTGTATGGAAATTTAGGGAAACTGAGGCAGAAATATCAGTGTTATGCTTCATCCCCAGAGGGATATTAGCAGGACTTACCTGAAACCTGCATCAGAATCGTGATATGCCCGTGACTGTGTCGGCAGCACCATCCCAGGTGAATCTTGTGCAAACAGTGCCTGAGGAAGCACTGATTTAGGAGAGGTGAGGGGGCAAGGGTTATGGAGGGGATGGGAGAAAAAGAACATTCTCAGACCATCAGCTCCTTGAGAGAAGAGACTTGATTTCTCCCCAGGAATAACCTAGATTTCGTGTGACCTGAAGTGGATAAAATTTGACGGTGCTCTTTAAGAAAAGAAAATATCAAAACCGAAATGAAGTGCAGGGTCTCGAAAGGGTCTGGGGCTTGAGGCTCAAGCCTCATTAGCAAAATTCCCAGTAAACCCAGCTATTTCTCCCCTGTTCTCCTTTCCCATGCAGATGAACAGAGGGTACAGAAGTGTGGAGTCATTAGACACTTGTTAAACACCGAATGAAATTAGATTCAGTGTTAATAATGCAAGTTACTAAAGACTGATTAGAAATTAGTCCAGGAAGCAGATATTCTTGCACAGGACTCCTGTAACTGGCCCATTCTTTTCTGAGAAACTTTCTTTTAGGGAATACAGTTTTTCTTGATTTGTCTCCACAGAAGATAATAATTTTAGCTTAAGATCTTGAACCAGAGGAATAAGAAGAAAAGATAATCCATTCCCGGCTAAAGAATTTTTGCTTTTCTGTAACTTGTCAACTAAGAGTTTTTGCTCACCTCTAACTTGTTAAACTGAACCTAAGGCTGATGTAAACCTAACCGTATTCTCTTAGGCAATTTGAGTGGGTGGAGTCTTTTTTTTTTTTTTTTTAATGTTATGTGACCTTGTGCCCCCAAGTCTGTTTGTTGTTTTGGTCCTGCATCGTGATGGATGAGCTTACAGAAATAGTACATGAGGTAGAATACTCTTATTTGAATAGAAGAGTCCTCTGGAAATGCACATTAAAAAATCTTTGCTATAAAATGATGCTAATGTTGCTGAGTCATTCTCCCTTAACTTAAACAGACAAAGAGTTAAGGGCCTGATGAGTTAACCTGTCTGCGTGGTACCATCACACAACTATAACCCTTCCAATCAGTGGGACTCTGTTAAATATTAATGTAAAATGATAATGCAGATAAATATTTCATAGACCAACTAATAATAAAAAATATAGCAAACCTAAGCATGGCACAAAAATTCAGGCCATTATCTATTGCAGAATCAGAGAGTGATAGGAGGATGCATTGTGCAACGTTTACTCTTTGTGACCCAAAGCACTTTGTACTTTTACTGTGTAACTCAGAATATGAAACAGATTTTAAAAAGTGGCTTCCTTTGGTCTAGTGTAGTGTGTTTGAACTCTGGGAACGTAGAGCAATCAAGTTTGAAAGTAATAAAATTGACCAATCCTTCTTATCTCTAGTTGACCATTTCCCATATACACCCTGCCCTCACACGTGTAACCTCCCCCATTATCAACATCACTCACTAGAGAGATACTTTTATTTTATTTATTTTTTTTACCAAGGATGGACCTATACTGACATCATAGTCGCCCAAAGTCCATAGCTGACCTTAGGGTTTACTCTCGGTGTTGTACACATGTGGTGGACTGCAGGGGCTCCCCTCATCCCTTTATGGCATGCCTTTCAAGTAAGGGGTCCCATTTTCATCTGGGGAGCTTTTCTGACAACCCCACTTTGATAGGAGCCTCAAGCAAGGACCTCAGGTAAATTAGTCCTGATTTCGAAAAGCTAACATGATGAGCACATGGGAGACAGGAGTCCTGGGTGGAGGGAGCAGTAATACAGTCACATTCCTGAAGAATTTGCCAACAGAGTTAGTGCCTTTACTTGAGGAGATCTCCTTATACATTTGCTTTTTTTGTTTCCATCTCAGTAACTCGAAATATTTGCCACAGAGACTTTTAGGGGCTGAGAAAGAGAGAACAGAAGCATGTGAAGGCAAACCCTAGAGAACTTCGGCCCTTCTCATATAAAGGACAAATTGGAGGACGCTTCTTTGGGCTTCTTTCTGTACAGCCTCACAGAGCCCTTTCCATCACTGCATCCACGCAGTAAATAAAACACCCCTGAAAGCCCGCGGCAGGAAGATAAGTGGACTTAGAGTGGGAGGGAATGTGTAGAGATCAGCTTGGGCTGTGTTTCCCACACTGGAACAATCCCCACCCCGGGTCCCAGTTGCAGTTTGGGCAGAGGAGATTTTTAAAGCCCCCTGGTGACTCTGGCTTGAGCCAGGGCAGAGACCCTCTGGCCTGGGGTTTTCCTTGGGAGCAAGGTGATAATCAGATATGTCTGACTCCTGGCTGGAGACCAAGAGGGCCACATGGTCCTTCTGTCTCTGTGAGCTTGACCTTAACCTCCTTGAGCATCATTTTCTGATCTTAAAGTGGGCAAGTTTTACTAAAGGATTTTAAAGGTTCTTTGCAGCCCTAGAGCTGTATAATTCCTGTTGCCTTTTTCTTCTCTCTGTTAATGTGAGTGTGTGTGTGTGTGTGTGTGTGTGTGTGTGTGTGTGTGTGTGTGGTCAAAAAGGCACTCTACCACAAAGGTCTCTCAGACCCCCTCTCTGACATGACCTCTTTTGTTGGCTTTTTTTTTTTTTTTTTTTGCGGTACGCGGGCCTCTCACTGTTGTGGCCTCTCCCGTTGCGGAGCACAGGCTCCGGGCGCGCAGGCTCAGCGGCCATGGCTCACAGGCCCAGCTGCTCCGCAGCATGTGGGATCTTCCCGGACCGGGGCACGAACCTGCGTCCCCTGCATCGGCAGGCAGACTCTCAACCACTGCGCCACTAGGGAAACCCATGTTGGCTTTTTTTATTGAAGTATAATTGATTTACAATGTTGTGTTAGTTTCTGGTGTACAGCAAAGTGATTCAGTTATACACATATATATGTATATATATATTCCTTTTCATGTTCTTTTCCATTACAGTTTATTATAAGATATTGAATATAGTCCCCTGTGCTCTACAGTAGGACCTTGTTGTTCATCTATTTTATACATAGTGGTGTGTATCTGTTAATCCCAAATTCCTCATTTATCCCTCCCTCCCTTTCCCCTTTGGTAATCATAAGTTTGTTTTCTATGTCT
Source organism: Phocoena sinus (assembly GCF_008692025.1). Classification (NCBI taxonomy): domain Eukaryota; kingdom Metazoa; phylum Chordata; class Mammalia; order Artiodactyla; family Phocoenidae; genus Phocoena; species Phocoena sinus. The sequence continues at coordinate 166,990,203 of NC_045763.1, read as the reverse complement.
GTGAGTTTATTTCTGTTTTGTAAATAAGTCCATCTGTATCATATTTTAGATTCCACATTTAAGTGATATCATATGACATTTGTCTTTCTCTGCCTGACTTACTTCACTTAAGTATGATGATCTCTATGTCCATTCATGTTGTTGCAGATGGCACTATTTCATTTGTTTTCATGGCTGAGTAATATTCCATTGTATATATGTACCACATCTTCTTTATCCATTCATCTGTCAGTGGACACTTAGGTTGTTTCCATGTCTTGGCTACTGTGAATAGTGCTGCTATGAACACTGGGGTACATGTATCTTTTCTAATTAGAGTTTTTCTGGATATACGTTAGTTCGCATTTTTTAAAACAAACACTAATGTTGCACATACCATATTCCAACTTTTAAAAAAAAGTAAGTTAACAAGCACATTTTAATCTTCCTAACAATTGCATGAGGTCTGTTTCTCAAGACTTACCTCACCGTGCTTTTTCGCATTCATCCTTGGTCCTGAATGCACAAGCCCTTGAGTATGCAAGATCTTGTTGAACTGAATTCAACGAGGGGCAGGGATTTGACCATTGAATTTTGTTCATCATATCTTACCCACCTCTAAGTATGTTATTTTTCAGATCAAGGAGGAAATAAAAGCCTTCGATGACAGTAGTACATGGGTATTCCCTTTGAGCAGGTATGATCACACAGACATACACATCTGAACATCACGAGTAAGGAGTGGCCATTTGCTTTACAAAACACCCCTAGAGATGAGCCCATCGAATACAGATGTTGAAGCAGAGAAGGTATTGTAGAGGTGGGTAGGAGTCATCGTATGGAACCCCCCACCCCCCGCCCCGTATACCCAACCCTTTCCCTCTGTGTCCTCCGGAAGGCTGTGATTCACACACCTGGACCCAGATGCTGAAGAGCAGCCCAGGCTGCTGCCTTTGGGAATCGGGGCTGGTGGCTGCCTCTCCCAGACTCTGCTATTGGTGGGTGTGGGACCCCCAGCATCTCAGTCAGAAGCTGAACCCCAAGGGGAGACTAGGATCTCTTACTGTCCACGAAACACTGGAATCCTCAGGACTCTAACCACCCTCAGAGGAGCCTGGTGTGTGGATGGGACACGAGCAGTCACGTCAGCCCCGCAAACTATCCCTCCGTGAATACGCATCAGAGAGACAGAAAGAGCCACATCTCAAGGTCTCTTCTTTCCTTTTTTGTTGCCTGTTACTGGTGTTCCAAAAAGTAGGTGACCCCTCCAGGGAACAGAAGCCAGCTTTGCTGGCTTTATCCAGCTTTGGGACGTCCTTCCCTTCTGCCTGCATTTTTCAAGTCCAAGTGCCTCCAAAGAGCAAATTCCTCCTGGCACATTTGTTATGCATTTAGGTTAACAGAAATGTATCTCCCGTAATTCTGTAGGATGTGAGGATGAAGTGATTTACTTCTTTGCACAGGGTTGCTCAGACACGGGGTCAGGAGAAAGCCTTGAGGTCATCTGGAACCAGGGCTGCAGAGAAGTAGAAAGCTTCTTAATGATTTAATTCAAGAATCTTTTTAAGATACAGTTAATTTTTTTCTGATTATAAAAGTAATTTTTTAAAGTACCACATCCTCTGTATACAGTTAGAAAAATACAGAAAAATTTAAAGGAATAAAAATCCCTCACCATCCTACTGTCAAAAAGTAGCCAGCAATAACATTTTATTGTGTTTCCAATATTGTTTGTATGATATTGTATAGATAATTTTGAATCCCACCATTTTCACTTAATGTTATATGGCAAACACATCTCTATCTTTACAAATTCCTCGTCAGTATAGTTTTCCTAGTTCCATGTTAGTTCATCACAGAACTATGCAATAACTTATTTAGCCATTCCTGTATAATCGGGCATTTAGGCTATTTTCCATTTCCCCTTACATGAATAATGAACAGCTCTGTAAAACAGTCTTTGTCTACATTTCTAAATTTATTCTTCAGAAATGCTGAATCAGCACTTTAAAGGCCCTCCACATATGTCGCCAAATTGCTTTGCAGAAACCCTGCACCCATCTATATTCCCACAAGCTCAGTGGAAGTATGCCCTTTTTCTTGTACTCCTGCCAGCATTGATGCCTATAATCTTTACTTATCTGGTAAATGAAAAGTCACGTCTCATGTAAGTTGGTAATTCTCCGTGTATGGCATCCGGTGTTAGTCTGTGAAGGAAGTTTGACCATGAGGTAGAGTTTTACTTCGGCTAAGGAAACATTTCTTGCAAATTCATATCATAACCAAGATTCTGGAACATTCCTGTTGATAACAAACATGTATTGAGGGCTTCCTGGGTGCTAATCTCTAGGATGGATGCTAAGATTACCAAAGTGACCTCACTGTGTCTGCCTGCAAGGGTCTCAGGACGAAGCAGGATGTAGGGCTCAGTAGGAGAAGCGTTGTGGTACTGGGAACATAACCATGTTGTTTCTCTAGAGCCCAGAGAAAGGAGCACTCAGTGCAAAGTATGTGTGTGTATAGGGATCTCGTTGTAGGAAGAATGCCATGGGGTTTCTTTATAGGGAGATTCGAGCAGGACATTAGAGAATATCATTTTGCTTGTGTACCTTAAAAATAGAGAAACAGATTTTGATTTGAGATAGCTTAACTGTGCGGTGTAATGGGAAATATCTATTCGGTCTTTGGCCCCTGTTCCTGGCACAGCTCCTAAAACCCTTGGAATTTCCTGACTGACAAGGGTGACAGGAACGTTTTTTGTTAATAACAAGCCCCTTTCAATCACACCTAAGTTTATGGTAATGAAGTGAATGTCAGGATGGGTGAGGCAGGTAGATAGCTTCAGGAGGGAGCTTGGTCAGCTGAAAGACCAAGACATGATTACAGTGTGGAACTTTCAGCCCCACCCCAGACTTCCAGGGACGGGAGAGGGGCTGGAGGTTGAGTTTAATGATTTAATCAATCATGCCTAAGTAATGAAACCACCATAAAACACCTAAACGATGGGGTTTGGAGAGCTCACTGATTGGTGACACATTAGGGTGCTGGGAGGGTGGTGCATTTGGGGACAGCACAGAAGCTCTGCCTGTGCTCTTCCCCCATACCTTGCCCTGTGCATCTCTTCCATTTGACTGTTCCTGAATTGTATTCTTTATAATAAACTGGTAATAGTAAAGCACTTTCCTGAATTCTGTGAGCTCTTCTAGCAAAATATGGAGCCTCAGAGGGGGTCATGGGAACCCTTGATTTATAGCTGGTTGGTCAGAAGTACGGGAGACTTGGGACTTGCTGCTGGCATCTGAAGTGGGGCAGTCTTGTGGGACTGAGCCCTGAACCCATGGGGTCTGTGCTAACTCAGAGCAGTTAGTATCAAAATTGAGTTAAATTGTTGGACAGCAGTGAGTGTCAAAGAATTGCAGAATTGGTGTTGGATAAGACACCATGTATTTGTTGTCAGAAAGAATCTGAGAAACTTTCTAGACTAAAATGATGTTTTTAAATGTGTCATTGGGATTATAATGCTTCGTATAAAAAGTAAAACGAAAAAACAAAAGAAAAATTTATTATAAAAAGCAAATAATACTATTGAAACTTGAGAAGCCTTCCAAATATATTGCTATAAATATATACATACAGGTATTTAAACAGATTTGTTTTACATAGATGGAATCATCCTACATGTAGTATATATATCTAGGTGTGCTTTTTTCACTCAGCAACATCTTGAACGTTATTCAGAGTTAATAAATGTAGATTCACACCCTCCTTTCTAATACCCAAACAGTAAGTCTGCATGCATATAGCCAGCCTCTAGTAGATAACTTTCTGAGCCTATGGTAATCTTGTCCAGTCATTGATACCAAGCCAGAAAACTACTTAAAGATTTCTAGACAAAAATTTTGTTTATTTACTTATTCATTCCTTCGAATTATCCCAACATAGCCTAAAACTTCTTCTAACAATTGTATGTATGACACAGTATAATGAACTGATGAGTAGCCATTAAAGAATCAGGAGCAGCGGAAGGAAAGCACTGATCATGTATCTGAGATTTGGGAGGGGAAGGGCTCAGGTGGTAGTAGGCGGGCAGGACCTGGGGTATAGGTGCCCAAAGGCTCTGTAGCTGTTGGTCTGATTAGAACTGCTGATCTGATCTGTGGTCCTCAGGAGAATTCCTTTGTAGACCATGGAACAGCAGACCCACTCAGGCTTTTGCCCTCTGTCTTTCCTTCTTACTTTCAAATGTCTTGTCTGTCTATGGTTAGTTGGTTATTCAAGAGCTTACCTGGGCCTACATTCTCACCTGGCACTCTCCTTTCTCTCTCTTTCTCTCTCTCTCTCTCTCTATATATATATATCCATAGAAAAATATGGAATATATAGATATATATCTATTTCCTCTCTACAAATATATGTATATAGCCATGTATACATGTGTATGTATAGCCACAAGTATATATGTATATAATCATAGAACATATATAGAGAGAACCATAACATATTTAGAGAGTGATGGATAAATATTCTCTCTATATAGCTATTCCCTCTCTCTAAATATATGTATATAGCTGTGTATATATAGCCATATGGAGAGAGAGAGAGAGAGAGAGATTCATCTCCTGGCGTACCTTTAGTGTTTTGCTGGGCACAAGCCCATATGCACTCCAATGAAGGTCTCCAATAAACAGACATCCTCCCCTGTGCTGTTCTGTGTGTTCCTCAGCAACGACTCCAAACCCTTCTTTTATGTCTTTCTCTGGATTCTTCTTGTGATAGGAAACCATGTAGTCTTAATTTAGTGTTTACAAAATGCCTGCAAATTAATAGTAAATTCTCAGGATTCTTCCACAGAGCTGAGCCCTTATGTATAGTACTTTCCCCTTTCTCCCTGCTTTCTTTCCTCCTTTTCTTTCTTCTTCCATCTCAAAAACTCCATGGTTTTTTCTGTGTTCGCTCTAAATGGCCTGGATTTTGCCAGGCTGCAGAGAGGCTTCTTACCAGCAGGGGGAGCTGTAAGCTCTTGGAGCTGTTTCTGTGCTTACGGAAGGCACCTCGGGTGTCTAATAGAATGTAATGGAAAATTTAATTTCCTATATTCTTTAATTTAAATTTATTTTTCTACAATTTAAAATGCATTATTATTTTCTCTAATAACATAATTAATAAGTTCATTTAACTTAATTTGCTTAGTGCATTTTGTTTTTACTGCAAATAAGGCTTTACACCAAAATGCTGACAATCAGATCAGGATGGGTGATGTTATCATATAAACTGATTAATATCTTAGGAGGTAATTAGAACTGGCATTTGGGGGGCTTCATACAATTCATATGAAAACGGGTAATTTGTTATTCTAAACTGGGTACTTCAGTTGTGTAATAGCGTTAAGAGCAGATTAAATGTCTTGTTAAACTAGGAAACCTAACTGAACTTTTCAGACTTCCTGCTTTATATCACAGTCACGAGGCCGACTTTCCACAGATAACGTTGTTTTGAAATATGAGATTGCTCAGCACTTGTAAAAAGAAATTGAACGTTGGCGGGGGTGGGGTGCTACTTGGAAAGCTGAGTGGGGGCGTGCTTCGGCCCGGGCTGCGTGATGGGCTCACGTTCCTGTGGCCGCAGCGCCCTCGTGTGGCGAAGTGCGTCCAGCCTTTTTAGCCGCTTCCAGGCCAGGGTACCACAAGGCCCATCACTTCCCGAAGCAGGAGCTGTTATTACTGGTCATATTCCACCTTCCTCCAGGAGGTTAGCTAGGCACTATGGCTGTCTTGCAGTTTTGCGTTTGAACATTGCTTGTAAAAAGTCCTGGCTAGGCTATAGAGATTCCATTTTACGTTATGTGGGTTTGCCTTTTACAAGGGTTACACAGTTCCCCCCTCAACGGGTTGTTTGGAACGCAGAGTTTATTTCCGCACAGAAACAGTTTCATAAATGATGGTTGGGAACCCAGGGCGTTCACAGAGACCTCCTTACTTCAGTCATATCCCGCAGGAGATTTCTGAGTTGGGAAGACCCAGTTAGGTACTGGACTTCCTTTTGTGCCTTTGCTGAATCAGCCCTATAGGCCCTGGGAGGTTAGTGTATCCCTGAAAGAGGACCCTAGCATGATTGGAGCCTGGTCATCAGTGGGGAGGGGGAAATGTTACATGAGAGGCCCCACCCCCTGCTCTGCCCTGCTTCCTGCAGGGGACAGACTGCTCTCCTCTCCTGTCCTTGGGGGAGTGAGCCTAGTGGGTGAGAGGAATAGATGCCTCATTGCCTCACTTGGAAGCTGATTTCTCACCAAATCCGTTAGACTCATGGTCTCCGAAAACCTCACTTGGGTTGAGATCAGGGAACAATTTTTCAAGGGTCATTTTTTTTTGCATCTTGTTATAAGTACTGTTGGTTTATGGAGCCTGGAGTGAAGCCCCAGTGAAGCCCCGATGCCGCCGGCCTCTCCTCTGGCAGCCTGGACAAAGGATTGTCCTGTGAAATTCAAGCTTTGCAGATAGATGGCTTTCCTGTTAGCAAGAGAGAGCTGTAACATACCCTCCTCGTATATATATGTGTATATGTGTGTGTGTATATGAATGTGTATGTGTATATATGTGTATATAATGTAATCTGTATAACCTCCATATATGTGTGTATATATGTTTCTATGTGTGTGTGTAGATAGATATATAGATGGGTGTAGTTAGAAGCTGGGTGGTTAAAAGTCCTGCTTCAGAAACAGAAAGGTTTTCAAACGTAGCTGCTGCAACCCTGAAAAAACTTTTTAATCTCTCTTTGCCTCCTTATCTTTGTGTAAAAATGGGACCAAAATAATAACCTCCCTCAAAGTCGTGAGGTTTGATGGAAGCTCTGAGACAGACGTTGGCAGGACCTACCATGGTTCAAGGTTGGGAAAGCAAAGCAGGGCCGGCGGCCGTGACTGGCCAGAGCCGGGGCAGGCTGCTGCTCTGCGAAGGTGGAGGTGTTGGATGGATGAGACTCAGAACTGACTTTTCTTTGGTCATGTCCCACTCATCAAAGAACCATCAGATTGTAACTTGGCTTCCATTGTAGCTTAGCAAGAGGAAAGAGTGGGCAGTCTTGCAAGCTTTCCGCTTCTCATTATCTATCATTAACTTGACCTGGAGTTGTTTACAGTCCTCATGGCAAACTACCCCCTAGAGAAGATCTATTTTTGCTGTGCTGAAAGGGGCAGGCTTCTGAGACCAAGTCAAGAGCTGGATCCTGGACTCACCAACACACTGCCTCCATTTGAGTCCTTTTTGGGGAATACTTCGTGGCATCCTCTTGCACTGCTTTCTTCTGCTAGCTTCATAGGACCAGCCAAAGAATAGACTGCTATAAAGACTGATGAAGCCTTAATTCAAAAAACACCTTTTTCTTTTCTCCTAGGACACCTGGGGTGAGCTCTTCATTGGTGACGTAGGAATGAAAAAGGTTTTGGCTTGTCCCAGGTAAGGACTCTCTGGCGCGTGGCATGCTCATTGGTTCTTAACTGTCCCCTAACCCTTTGTTATTGTGTGACAGGTGCATTATGACCACGGTGGACCCAGATACCGGAGTGATCAGCAGGAAGGAGCCGCTGGAAACCCTGAAAAGGTAGAACATCCACGTGTCCAGTGTATTTCTATATTATCCCCATCCTTGGAACCGCTTGTGGCTGTAGGTGCTCTGTCTGGGCACCTCTCTGCTCTCTGCTTGTTTTGTGTCTGTTGTTTAATGTACGTGAGTACTTGTGGCTTTCTCTTTTTTTTCTAGATGGATCTTCGAGTACTTTGGACAAATTTTTAATTGTATAATCCTACATTTTGAAATTTTTGTCTCTCTCACATCAATTTTTTTTTTTCTTTCGGTATGCGGGCCTCACTGTTGTGGCCTCTCCCATTGCAGAGCACAGGCGCCGGACGTGCAGGCTCAGCGGCCATGGCTCACGGGCCCAGCCGCTCCGCGGCATGTGGGATCCTCCCGGACCGGGGCACGAACCCGCGTCCCCTGCATCGGCAGGCGGACTCTCAACCACTGCGCCACCAGGGAAGCCCTCTCACATCAATTTTTAATAACCTTTACATGTATATTTCCAAATTAAGACCTCAAGTCATTTTATTTTTGTTGCAACTCACATTTATTTGATAGAATCAATGTCAAGAGTATGAGAATTGTTGCGGAAGCCTGGAGTTCAGGGCAGGTCCATTTTGAGATTGTACAGGCATTTATTTCCATGAGTTGTGAAGCTGGAAGTACACATGCAAACAAAGTATTTATTTTAAGTAATGCGTACAGGTTTCTTCTTTTGGGCTCAAAACAAAGCCATAGAAAAACTGTTCAGACTCTCAGGATACTTCTAGAAAAACCAGGATTATTTGCAGTTTGACTAATTGCCAAGACTTCTCTGTCTACATTTTAGAAAAGGCTTGCTGTTCATTTATAGAGAACCTGAGAATGAACGCTTGAATTCCACTGAGAGCACTTAGGTTATTTCCTCTGTGTACCTAAGGGTGAATTTTTGCTTCTTTCAGCTACCGCTTGTGTGATCCTTCCGAGAAGCCCATTTACCAGTCATCCCCACTTTTTGGGATCTATTATTCGGTGGAAAAAATTGGAAGCCTGAAAGTTGGTGACCCCGTGTACCAGATGGTACAGTGACAGATCCACTAGGTAAAGGGCAATCTTTGCTTCTGGAATGCAGTGCCTTGACGCCATGGCCACATTTTCTTGTGTTGAGATGTTTTTACGTTTTGCTGCTTTAATTCTTGGGAGAAAGAGCAGTTTGAGCTCTGATCTTTGGAGCTGGAAAATGCCCCTTATTTTTATTCCCCGCAGCAATCAGCATTCTTGCAGCCTCCTCCACCTCCCTTACCCATTATAAAATGTGGATGCAGGAGCCCCAGCAGAAAGACAGGTTTGGGTCCCAGTTCATTAGGGAACATCATGAAGGAATAAGAAAGTGAAGGTGAGCGGCTCTGGAGAGTTCTGTATTTACTTTTTGTGTCTGTGATAGAAAAGTGAAGGGGAAATGTATAGACTATTCAAAGTCAACTTGGGGGAAATATGTTAAATCAAATGCTTGTTATCAAATGTATTTTTTATTTTTCGCTGTATGCGGGCCTCTCACTGTTGTGGCCTCTCCCGCTGAGGAGCACAGGCTCCGGACGCGCAGGCTCAGCGGCCATGGCTCACGGGCCCAGCCGCTCCGTGACATGTGGGATCTTCCCGGACTGGGGCACGAATCCGTGTCCCCTGCCTCGGCAGGCGGACTCTCAACCACTGCGCCACCAGGGAAGCCCATATCAAATGTTGTTTTAAAATATGTTTCACAGTGTGGAAAAAATCAGTTCAATAAGGTGCCTGGATTCTGAATCTTAAGGAAGAAAATAGTGTTCTCACGTTGAGTTCATTGGGCCAAATAAAATTCAGACTCCTGGAGCATAATGCCTACCCCTCAAATTATAGGAATGGGAAAGTCAGTCAGAAGACTTCAAATTGAAGATTATAAGTAACTCTTCTCATAAAATCTATAACCCCGATCTTAAAGTCCCTTCATCTCCAAAACTCTTGACCATTCTTCTCTTTAATTCTGACCTGGCTTTCACAGCTTCTTGCCTGACCATCCTTCAGGACAACGTGGCACAGTGGCTTAGACAGTCTAGATCGATCCTTAGGCAGACTTGGGTTTATAATCCTAGCAGTTCCCTTTCCTAACTCTGTTGAGTTATTTAATCCCTCTATCCCTCTAAGCCTCAGTACTCTTACCTGCACAGTGGGAGTAAAAATAGTACTCACCAAAACAACCAATACAAGTTATTTTGAGGGTTAATTCATATGAAGTTGTAGCATTGCATGGAAGGTGGTCCATAAATATTAGCTACGATCTTTATTGTCATCACTGCAACAAGTACTCCATGTAGGGCCCAGTCTCAGGTGCCGTAGTGAATAGAACGATGAGACAGGCTGGGCAAAAAAGAAAGAAACTTCTGGCTATGGTCAGGCATGTACATAACCATATTATATCTTTCGTATTACATCATACATACATGTTACATATTACATATTTCATCAGTCTGAGGATGCCTATTTTCCCCACCTTTTAAAACCTCTGAAATCAGAAAGCTTCTTATAACATTTCAGGGTGTCTTCTAGAAAAACCTTGGTGTGCACAGAATAATATATCTTAGGGTTGATGTATCTTGGATTTGATGAAATACAGTAAATGCTAGAGAAAAAAATTGTGAAAGTCCCAAGTGCCTACCATTTCTAAGAGGATCTGGGGAAAATGGACCCAAGCCTGAGTCATCTAGCTTGAGTGGAACTGATCCTGTGTCCCTGATGGCCAGGCCGCCATTCACAGGACCTGGACGGGTACCTGAGCCAATATCTTTCACATGTTGTCTGCATTTGAAGGACCCATTGGCCTCTGAAGTACCTTAACAGTGAGGGGTCCTCCGTATTGCTCAGTCTCAGACCTCCTCAAAATCAGATCCTGTTGTGTTGCAGTGGACGGAGGTGAGTCCCTCCGTTTCCCACCCGTGTTTCACTCACATTCAGCCATTTCCAATCATCTTAACTCCCAGAGCCCTTGTGTTAGAAAGCCTAAGATAATGTATTATCTTTTGTAGTCCTTCTAGGGTCTCTATGAGATAGATGTGATAATCAGCATTTTCCGGGGCAAGAAACAAAGGCTCAGATAGGTCAGCTGACCAAGAGGAGGCTTGAAGCCTATTATAGGTTCTTGAAAGTTAGTTTGCCGGTAAAGGTCGCTGTGGAAACTGTGTTAAGTCCAAATCGTGATCAAAACGGTGCGTTTGGAAGATCGTCCTGAGAGCCATGTGTGGAATGGACAGGAGGCAGGTGAGAGGGGAGGGGAAAGGCCAGGCAGAGGTGACAGCACGTGATTTAAATGGGGTGGAGGTCACGGGCGTGGAGAGGCAGTGTGGCGTGCCCAGACGCTCAGCATGACGTGGGTGCTGTTTGCCCTTTGGTCCTAAGCTCCTTTTCAGCTTTTTTAAAATCACTTTTCAGCTTTTTAAAATCACCACTCCCCTGCCAAACCCTGAGCGCTTCCCGATGGTTCTCTCCTGCTTCTCTGCTCTGAATATTCTTCTACTCCACGAGTTCCCTGAGGGCCAGCCCTTCAGAGTCCCATCAGGGGAACATGGTCATCCCTGCTGCCTACCCCCCAGGGCACCGAGAGGTTTCCTCTCTGGTGGGCATTTCTGTTGGGCTTTAAAAATAACAACGTTGCTCCCCTACTTTGATTGTGAGCCTACTGTAGTTTCTGATTCTGGAGCGTCTCCTTTATCCAACAGGTTGGTTAAAGCCATTAAGAAAAATAGCTGTTAATAGTTGCACCAGGGTTACTTGAGTTGTTTTTTTTAAATCCGTTTAAAATATAATTATACAAAAGTTTATCTGTTCCATTATAAATGCAATTCATGTTCATCACAGCAAATTTAGAAGACACCAGAAATGTAGAAGAAAAAATCACCCATTGTTACCATTTGTAAATTTTATTTTGGTTTGTTTTTTGTCTGTTTAAGGTAGCCATGATCTATATTATATCATGATCTGTATGATTATGTATCATATGTAATGCAGATATATATTATATATAATTTATATATATACAAATATGTATCTGTCGACTGAAGAAAAATACACAACCTAAAAGTTGTGAGTTAAGTCTTATTGGGGGATTTTACTGAGGATATAGCCTGGGAGACAGCCTCTGAGCTAGCTCTGAGGAACTGCTCTGAAGAGATAATGGAGAAGCCAGGATATATATGAGTGTTTTGCTGGGGGAAAAAAAAAATGTAGTTGAACTTCAAAAGATGACTGCTAATCACAAAGAGTAGGCATCTCAAGTTAATGATTCTAGTGCTTTTCTGCCTATGGGAAGGTGCAAGAGTCTGGACTCATTGAAATTATTCCTTAGTTATGCACCTTAATGATCTAGGGCCAGTATTCAAAGCACGGAATGCTTTCTGTTTTTCTCCATCCTGAATTCTCCTCAGGGCACACCTTCCTTGGGCTTCTGCAGTTGCTGATGGCTTGATCCTCATAGAGCCAGAATGGTGGGCAACATTTTTTGTTTACTGGAAGGGCAGGCAACATTCCCTGCCCACATATCATATGATATATGTACACACACTTATGCATATCTATGAACTACGAGCTTATGAATATGTATCTATGAATTACAAACTAGGTATCATAAACACTTTCATAGTCCTCCAACCTATTAAAATGTCATTTAAAAAAAATAAATGTATTTATTTATTTGGCTGCGTTGGGTCTTCATTGCTGCGTGCGGGCTTTCTCTAGTTGCGGCGAGAGGGGGCTACTCTTCTTTGTGGTGCGCGGGCTTCTCACTGCGGTGGCTTCCCTTGTTGCAGAGCACGGGCTCTAGGCGTGCGGGCTTCAGTAGTTGCAGCACGTGGGCTCGGTAGTTTTGGCTCGCGGGCTCTAGAGCGCAGGCTAAGTAGTTACGGTGCACGGACTTAGTTGCTCTGCGACATGTGGGATCTTCCCGGACCAGGGCTCGAACCCGTGTCCCCTGCATTGACAGGCAGATTCTCAACCACTGCGCCACCAGGGAAGTCCTAAAATGTCATTTTTGATGGCTTCATAGCGTTACGTGACACGGTTTAAACACCATTTTACAGTATTTGACACTCGAACTATATCCAATGTTGTTATCAATAATATTCATTTTAAAATTGTTTTTCTATAAGTTAGGTTTCTAAAGGTGGAATTATTGCCTCGTGGGGTGTAGGCATATTTTTTAGCATCTTGACCAATTGCTTTCTAAAGGGCTTTTCTCATTTGCACCCCAACCTGTCATATGAGAGAGAGATCCCTGGCTCTGGCCTTTGCCGAGGTAATTTGGTACAGGACATAGTTTATATTTTGCACATTTTAACCTCATAAGTGACTGGTTTGTGCATGTTTGAATTATTTATGACTGGTAAGAGAAACAGCCAGATAAGTAGAGATTCTTACAATTTTTTCAGGTTTCAGCATCCCGGAGGCACTGATCAGGATTTTAATGAACACAGCACCACCTGGGCAAATTCTTATTACCCATCCTATGACCATCTTCATCGTAGAAATGAATCTCTTTTTGGAGTTAACGGATGCTCTGAGTTAATGCAAGGAAAGTATGAGAGGTGATTTGGGAATAATAACATATGTCGATTTTAGAAATGAAGACTTTTAAAATAAATAAAATTGCCGATAAAATTAATGTTAGGGTAGCTACTGCACTTCTCCAATCCCTGACATTAACATTGTTGAAGAAAGAAAGTCTAAAGGACAAAATAATGCCATTTGCAGCAACATGGATGCAAATAGAGATCATCATACGAAGTGAAATAAGTCAGAAAGAGATAAATACCATATGATATCACTTATATGTGGAATCTAAAATATGGCACAAATGAACTTATCTATAAAACAGAAACAGACTCATAGACATAGAGAACAGACTTATGGTTGCCAAGGGGGAGCAGGGAGGGAGAGGGATGGACTGGGAGTTTGGGGTTGGTAGATACAAACTGTTACATTTAGAATGGATAAACAAGGTCTTAACATATAGCATAAGGAATTGTATTCAATATCCTGTGATGAACTATAATGGAAAATAATATAAAAAAAAGAATGTAAAAAAAACGTTTAAAGAATCAGCTAAAAAGCTACACAATGTTTTTGAATGTTTATATTTTATTACCTATCATTCTGTGTTTTAGGAGACATGGGAAACATCAGGTTTCCTGATATGCCTTTACATGTTAACATACACATTCCTATTAGTGACATGTTAACACACAGATTCTCATTGGTTGGTTTTTACATCGCTATTGAGTCCTGTTGACTTTTTGCTTGTGTGGTTTTGACCCCACCATTATGGAATCGGGTTTTATTTGAGAATGGAAATTATTCTGTAGACTTTGCTTCTATGTTTGATTATGCCTCTATTAAGCCAGGTAAAAGTAATTGTAACTGACAGATACACCAAGTACGAATTCTAAGTACGATAAAGAAAAGAATGGGATTTGAAAGAGAATGGAATTTTGAGAGTAGGAGGATGGAATCACGAAACTATTCTATTAGATGCCAGTGATTTTTGAACTATTTTGGTATGACTAGAGCAAGAATTCTCACTGATGTAATATGAGAATGAATGAACTCACAGTTTTGTGGTTTCTTTCATATTAATAAATGTGATTCTCAATTGTACTTTTTCTTTGGTATTTCTGAGTCTGCTTCCAGGGCTTTTCTCATTTTGTATTAAAGCTTCAGTCACTGTCATTCGTTGTTCTTAACCCTTTCTGATAGACTAGCAGAGGTGCAGTCGGACTCCACAGATGTTACCTCCTGTCATTGGTGGGATAGGGCCATCATAAGCTACACAGATAGCCCGTCTGAGGTGTGATGGCCAGTGACTGCCCGGGGACTGCCTGGTGCCCTGTGAAGAGCAGCTGTTCCTTCCTTCTCCACTCTCCTTCGCTGGGTTCTGGGCCTGAAATTCACCTCCACTCCCAGTACCCTGTGAGGTAAAAGTGTTCACTTAGCTATATCCCTGGGTGAAGTTTGGAAACGATGAAATTGAAAAATCATGCTCACTTTAAAGTCAACCATTAAAGTAGAGAAACAACTTTTTTCCTGTTAAATTTCCAAAGAGAAATTAGGGAGGGAAGTAAACAGAGGTAAACAAAATTTAGTGCCCCTGAGCTGCCCTTTCTGTGGAGCACGTGGAGCTCAAGTCCTGGCTGTTCTGTGCTGTGTTGCTTTCACTCTGTGCCCCCAACCTGCCACCCCGCCACTGCTTCCCCTCTGCCCCCCCCCCCATGGTGCACATCACCACCAGTCAACCTTTCTTCTGGGGAAGCTAGATTCATTCAAGCCCCTTCTTCCTCCAGCTCATTCCTGGAAGAGGCCAGATCACTGAAGAGCCCTAACGGCTGAAGCAGCACTGAGTTCTGTACTCTGAACTCAGTTCCTGGATTTCACAGGAGTGGGGAGGGAGGGCATACCTGGGGCAGGAGGAGAAAAGGTAGGACAGATATACTCTGTTTAGACCTAAATATTTATGGTGGGGAGCAATGTCCAAGGACAGATCTTTGCTCAGTACTGAAAGGCCCTGAGGTGTGTTGCCATCTGGGGAAAGAGGATTTACTGTCCTTTGGAAACTGACCCTTCTGTGATGTGAGACACCCTCTATCTGCATGGATGATTTTGATGAGGTCTTGTACCATCCTGGCCCGTGTGCTGAGCTGAGCCTGAGAGCAACTCTCTCCTTGGCCAAACCTTACTCAAGCTCCTCTGAGCCCTCTTCTCGACTGGGCCTCCACCTTGTCTATAGCCTTGTCAGACCTGCCTAGCTCAGTTTTAACAAGAATCCCGCTGAACCCAGTTTTCGAGAGAATCCCTACCTTTGATGTCTCCGCTTAGTAATTTTTCAGCCGCTCACTCCCTCCCTGTGCTCCTTGGCTATAGATCCCCAGATGTCTCTGCTGTATTCAGAGTTGAGCCCTGTTGTAATGACCTCTATTAAAATAGTTTTCTTTTTCTAATTGACATATAACATTGTATTAGTTTAAGGTGCACAACGTAGTGATTTGATATGTATACATATAAATGAAATGATATTTGTATATATAAATGAAATGATATGTGTGTGTATTAATGAAGTCAGAATAAGTTTAGTGAACATCCGTCACCTCATATAGTTACAATATTTTTTCTTGTGATGAGAACTTTTAAGATCTAGTATCTTAGCAATTTTTAAATATACAATACAGTATTGATATGTATGATCACCTTGCTGTACATTACATCCCCAGGACTTATTTTTCTTATAACTGGAAGTTTGTACTTATTGACCACCTTCACCCATTTTGCACATCCTACCCCTATGTCTGGCAACCACCAATCTGTTCTCCGTATCTATGAGCTCGGTTTTTTAGATTCCAATTATAAGTGAAATCATACTGTATTTGTCTTTCTCTGTCTGACATATTTCACTTAGTATAATGCATTCGAAGTCCATCCATATTGTCACAAATGGCAGGATTTCCTTTTTTTTATGCTTGAATAATATCCCATCGTATACATATACACCACAACTTCTTTCTCCATTCATCAGTCTATGGACACTTAGGTTGTTTATACGTCTTAGTGATTGTAAATAATGCTGCAGTGAACCTGGGGGTGTAGGTGTCTTTTGTAGGTGTGATAGTGATTTTGTTTCTTTCGGATGTATACCCAGAAGTGGAATTGCTGGATCATTTGGTAGTTCTATTTAAAAAATTTTTAGGAACCTCCATATTTTTTCTCAAAGTGGCTGCACCAATTTATGTTCTCACCAACTGTGCGCAAGGGTTCCCTTTCCTTCACTTTCTCCCCAAAACTTATCTCTTGCTTTTACAGTCATAGCCTCTTTAACAGGTGTAAGTGATACCTCATTGTGGTTTGATTTGCATTTCCCTGATGATTAGTGATGTTGAGCATCTTTTTATGTACCTGTTGGCCATCTGTATGTTTTCTTTGAAAAAATGTCTATTTAGTTCCTCTGCCCATTTTAAAAATTGGCTTTTTTCTTTTTGCTGTTGAGTTGTATGTGTTCTTTATATATTTTGAATATTAACCCCTCATCAGATATACGATTTGAAAATATTTTCCCTCATTATATGGGTTGCTTTTTCATTTTGTTAATGGTTTCCTTTGCTGCACAGAAGCTTTTTAGTTTGATGTAATCCCACTTACGTATTTTTGCTTTCGTTGCCCTTGCTTTTGGTGTTAAATCTAAAAAATCATTGTCAAGACAGATGTCAAGGAGCTTACTGCCCATGTTTTCTTCTAGGAGTTTTATGGTTTCAGGTTTTATTCAAGTCTTTAATCTATTTTGAATTGATTTTTGTGTATGGTGTAAGATAGGGTGGGAAGAGAAGTTTCAGTTTCATACTTTTCCTAACACAATTTATTGAAAAGACTATCCTATCCATTCCGCATTGTTTATGCTTGGCTCCTTTGTTGAAATTAATTGAACAGATATGTGTGAGTTTATTTCTGGGCTCTCAGTTGAGCAATTCCATTGATCTATGTGTCTGTTTTTATGCCAACTCTATACTATATTAATTACTATAGCTTTGTAATATAGTTTGAAATCAGGAAGTGTGATGTGTCCAGGTTTGTTCTTCTTTCTCAAGATTGCTTTGGTTCTTCGGGATCTATTGTGGCTCCATGCAAATTTTAGGATTGTTTTTTCTATTTCTGTGAAAAATGCCATTGGAATTTTGTTAGGGATTCCATTGAATCTGCAGATTGCTTTAGGTAGTGTGGTTATTTTAACAATATTAATTCTTCCGGTCCATGAGCACAGACCATCTTTCCATTTATTTGTGTCTTCTTCAACGTATTTTAGTTTTCAAAGTACAAATCCTTCACCTCTTTGGTTAAATTAACTTCTAGGTATTTTACTCTTTTTGGTAAGTTATAAATAGGATTGTTTCCTTAATTTCTCTGATAGTTCATTGTTAGTGTATAGATATGCAACTGATTTTTGTATATTGAGTTCGTGACCTGCAACTTAACTGAATTCATTTATTAATTATAACAGTTTTTTTTTTTTATGTGTGGAATCTTTAGGGTTTTCTAAGGCAGCTGGACACTGGGAAGCTGGTGGTGCCCGCCCGCTCCTATCTCCAGGAAAGGGATCTGCCCGCTGCCTGGTTTCTAATTTCAAAATTATGTTTTGCCCTGCAAACATTTTTTGTTTATTGTAGGTTAAATAACCCACTGATAAATGGAATATTTATAAAAGGTATGGAATATTTATAAATGACATATTTCCTGCCATATCAATAAACAAAGGATGTCACAGTCATCAACGATTGCAACCCTCCAACGTGAACCTGTGAGCCCTGAGGAAACTCAGGGCTGAAGAGGATCCCTGCCATCTAGCAGCCATCAGACTGCAGTCACTCCCTGCCGTGAGCCCTAGGAAACTCAGGATGTAAAAATACAGGATCCTGGCCCAGATAGCTGAGGTGCATATCAAAGGAATGATTTCAGTGAGCCTGGTCTCCTGCATCTGCCCATACATAGAAAAGGGGTAAATTCCTTAACTTGAGATAACTGGTTTTCTTTAATTAACAATAATCTTATGACATTCCACACTACCTGCCCTTTGTTGCCAAACTCCTATGTATCCTT
This sequence comes from Phocoena sinus, assembly GCF_008692025.1. NCBI lineage: Eukaryota > Metazoa > Chordata > Mammalia > Artiodactyla > Phocoenidae > Phocoena > Phocoena sinus. Next base: position 166,972,014 of record NC_045763.1, on the reverse strand, counting down.
GGCTGCCCCCTCGCCTCCTCTGAGCAGTTTCCAGAGTTAACTGAACCTCTGTCTCCCGGGCTGCAGTCCTCATTTTGCTCCAAATAAAACTTAACTTGCAACTTTCACCTTGTGCATTTTTTTTTAAGTCAATGCCACAAATATGTAAATAAGTAAACTGGTCACTTGTAGCGATCCTGGGGGAGGGCACGTCGCCGAGTGGCCAGCAGGCGGCGGAAGTGGAGGCGGCGGCGGGCAGTAGACCGCGTAGCAGCCGAGACACCACCTCCCGCCCGCAGCGCCCCAAGGGCCAACCTCAGGAGCAGGACACGGTACTGCGGCCGGAAGGAGAATCAGGAACCGCCTTCCCCTTGGGCTCCCGGTTAAGGGCGGCCCCTCCGCCAGCAGCCCTCGGCGGCGGCCGCGCTCCTGCCTGGCTTGCTTGGCGTCTCGGGTGGGCCCCGCTGGAGTCCCCGGCGCGCCCGCGATCGCTGGGTCATGGGCGCCGCCGGCTCTTCCGCGCTGGCCCGCCTGGGCCTCCCCGCGCCGCAGCCCCGGCCCCGCTGGCTCGGGGTAGCCGCGCTGGGACTGGCCGCGGTGGCGCTGGGGGCCGTGGCCTGGCGACGCGCGCGGCCCAGGCGGCGCCGGCGGCTGCAGCAGGTGGGCACCGTGGCAGAGCTCTGGATCTACCCCGTCAAGTCCTGCAAGGGGGTGTCGGTGAAGGCGGCGGAGTGCACGGCCCTGGGGCTGCGCAGCGGTCACCTGCGGGACAGGTAGGGCTGAGCCCGGGAGCGGGGGAGGCCTGCGGAGTCCTTCCCTTACAAAGAGAGTGGGAGCTGGCTGGGGTCGGGGGAGCGGCAAGGAAGAAGAGGAAAGGGGGCCGTTACCTCCCAACCGCAGACCCAGGGTCCCGATCTGCCTTCCTGCGATGGCTTGCGCCCCAGAGGAGGTCCCCAGGTATCAGCAGGTGCGCAAGCAAACTGACTCAACTCCGTCTAGCGGAAGGGGCGAGCTTCACAGGATTGGTCCCCGCCACTTTACTTTTACTTGTCTCTTGAGAACTTGGGGAAAGTTGGAGCCACGGATCCAAACCCTCAAAGAGCTCACCAAGGTGGAGCACATAATCGTAATAACAACGATTAAAGTTTCAGATTCTTGCAGCTTAAAAAGTGCTATTACATACTTTATTTTCACTAATTCTCTCATGCACCCTTTTATGGATAAAGAAACTGGGGTTCAGAGCCACACAGCAGTGGCATCGGGACTCTTGTTTTCTTTAGCACACTGGTGCTTTGTAAATAGGGGTTTTATTCATGCCCGACCTGGGTAGTCTCGACCTGTGTGAATTCCTGGGGTTCTGCGAAGATCTCAAAGGCCCAGAGCAAGCAGCTTTGTCCTATTCTGGGTCTGGCCTCGGCCTCAGTGTAAGGCTGCACTTCAGACTCCCTCCCAGACCAGCCCTCAGTTTCTGTAGGTAACACACAGGACTGATGAGGGTTGTAACTTTTCCCCCTTCCAGTTCCCCAGACAGAGGGCAATTCGTGACACGGTGGAATGGTGAGCTGTTTTTGTCATCATACTATCAAAACGTGTGATGGAGAGAAGCGAACAAAAGCTTGCAGTCCTAGGTGGTAATTGACTCAATGTGACAAGTGCCAGGGAGCACAGAGGAAGGAACAAGAGAAACTGGGGTGGTCAGGAAGGACTTCATAGCTGGAACTGAAAATGTGGTATATACACACTTTGGAATATTATTCACCCACAAAAAGAAGTTCTAATACATGCTACAGCACAGACAAATCTTGAAAACGTTATGTTAAGTGAAATAAGCCAGACACAAAAGGACAAACATTATATAGTCCCAATTATATGAAATACCTAGAACAGGCAAATTCATAGAGATAGAAAGCAGATTAGAGGTTGCCAGGGGCTGGGGAGAGAGGGGAATGGAATGGGTAGTTATTGCTTCATGGGTTCAGAGTTTCTGTTTGTGATGGCGAAAATGTTTTGGAAACACATAGTGGTGATAGTTGCACAACACTATGGAAGTATTTAATGCCACTGAATTGTGCACTTAAAAATGGTTAAAGTCGTATTTTTTTCACGTCCATTCTCTGTTGTTGGAAATTTGGGTTGTTTCTACTTTTTGGCATCGTGCAGAAGGTTGCTGTGAATATTGGCGCCCAAGTATCTGCTGGAGTCCCTGCTTTCAGTTCTTCTGGGTGTGTACCTAAGAGTATGCCAAGTATTTTATGTTGTGTATATCTTACCGCACTAAAAAAATTAAAAAGAAAAAGAAAGGCTGGCATGTGTGAGGGCACAGGTGGTAAGACTGGCTGGGAGGGCAGCTGGATGATGAAGGGCCATGCCTGCCTTGCTGAAGAGTTAGAGTTTTATTCTGAAAGCAGGAACCACAGGGCGGCGGTGGTGGGTTGTGGCTTGCAGAAGGGGGTGACGTGATCAGATGTGTATTTTAGAAATATCAGACTACCATTATTACTAGGAAGGAGTAGCAGAAAGAATATTCACATGCTAGTACCAAGGATATGGGACATCCTGTATCCAGGATGAAGGATTGGTCAGAGGGAGTTCCTTTGGGAAAGGCTTACACTAACTTTATTTTTCTAGCATAGCTGAACAACTCAACCACGATGACCCGCCGGAGGTGATGATCTAAAGTATCTGCCATATTTTTTTCTTATGTCTCTGGATTCCCAAAGCACAAGCTCACTTCTATCATTGTAATCATTCCATTCAGTGTGAATGGAAATGACCAACATGTCAATGTTTAGCTTCCTCAGTAGCTGAAAGGTCCCCTATACAAACCCATCATTTTTTTTTTTTTTACTGGAAACAGTTCTTTCTATTGCTTTTATTTCTCCATTTATCTTTGTTTTGGGAAGTACCTCTAGACCTTGAGTACTGGGCCAAAAAATGTCCATATTAACAATAGGCCTTTTGGCAAATTGCAGGAGTCACAGCTCTGAATACTGAAACGTTAATTTTTTTTTAAAGTTGGGGGTGGATTTGGCAAAGTGTAAGTGGCATTGTTTGCTGTTCAGCTTGACTCCACCCTCTGAGAACAATACAGCAACATCTTGTTATTTCCACCAGCAGGAATGCCTCCTTGTGCCAGGCACCATGCCTCCTCATCTTTCTCCGAGATAGATTCCTATCATCTCCTTAGGGCATGTTTATGAAAGTGACCAGACTTTCTGGCAATTGAGATGGACGTATAATTAACTTCTTTGATTTCTGTGCCATCAAGGAGCTCAAAATATTCTGCAGGTATTTTGTCCGATGCACGAGTGATTATTAAACACTTTGAAATTAACTGACAGATTCAGTCTTGCTGGGCTGATGAGCTGATGTTTAGGACAGGGAGACAGACTGACACACACACACATACACACACGCACACAAACTCACACACACCAGGCTTACAGCAAGGAAATCAAAGATGACAGTGTATCACTGAGACTCCCCCAGAGACTGGCTGCCTGTCATGGTGGGCCATGCATACCTTGTGTTTTGAAAATGGCAGGTTTTGGCTTGTGATCAACAAGGAGGGGAATATGGTTACTGCTCGACAGGAACCCCGCCTGGTCCTGATTTCCCTGACCTGTGAGGGTGACACCCTGACCCTCAGTGCAGCCTACACGAAGGACCTGCGGCTGCCCATCAAGACACCCACCACAAATGCAGTGCACAAGTGCAGGTAAGGAAAGGATAGCTCTTAATCCTTGCGTGAGCATTTATTCCTGCAGTTTTGGGAAAATGGGAAATGTGGTGGAAATCTGGAGAAACACTGTCAATAATTAACCGTTGACTGCAAATGTACCATATGTAGGGTCAAGTCCTCAACATCGTGATGACCTAAAAGAAGGTGGAAAAGGGGAGCAGCTTCAGAAATGTGTGTTGATGTGGGGCAGAGAAACATAAAAGAGTTATGTAGAAAACTATGGGATCAAAGGCATATTGACATGTCAACAAGAGAAAAATAACACCACCAGAGGATAAAGGACAAAAATGGGGTTGGAGTGAGTGGGGAGAGGGTCCTGGAAGAGGTGAGTTTAGATCAATGTATTACCCTAGGATCATCTCTGTGTTGCCTGGAAAGACTGGGAATCTTCCAAAGCTGAGTTATGGCGGGAGTTGCAAATGGCTATATGACCTGTGATATTTAGCTCTAATGAAAGGAAGTTCCAAAATAGAAAAGACCAGCTGCAACCAGAAGAGTGTTCTGACCTGCAGATGCCCAGGGTTCCCTGTAATCGGGAGCGTGGAGGTTCAGCCAGGAGACTGCTCTGTACAGAGTGTCTTTCCTCAACATCAGAAGGCCCTCAAGGGAGCAATTATTCCAGGAAACTAGCTCTGCTTTTAAGAAATCATGCCTAGAGTTCATTTTTTTTTATCGTATTATGAGAAAGTTAAAATATGGTCTAATTATACTCTCGTTACAGTTTCTGCATTTTGAATGAAAATGCCACGTGAATGCTTAATTAGTCCACAGCCTATCATAGAAAATAACATCACATCCAAAAATGTAGCTACTTGAAAAATGTCTAAAGACCCCAAAAGTTCGTAAAATGCAGAACTAATATGATTTCTGTAATATCAGAATTTTAAACATAATAATACATTTTCATTTTAATTTGATGGTTTTTCTGATTATAAAATACATATTCGTTGTTGAGAAATTGGAAGATACCAAAAAAGGGAAGAAAACAAAACCCATCAGATATAACTATCCTTCATACTTTGACATATTTTCTTTCTGTCTCTATGGCTAATACTTTAAAAACCAAATTGAAATAGTACCAATCTTGAATATGGTTTATATACTTAAGGGTACGTTGAGTATTTTTTCAGATTGTTAAAAGCATGGGTGTCCTCGAATTTATTTTAGCACATCCCATGTTTATACATTTGGATCGCTTTCAGTTTTTTCCAGGTATGAGGAAGAATGTGATGGGTAACTTGGCATAAATCTCTGTTCATATCTCTTATTATTTCCTTAGGGAAAAAATTTTAACAGTGGTTTTGCCAGCGATAAGAGTATGACTCCTATAGACTTTTGATATATGTTGCTCAGTTGCTTTGCAGAATGGTTATACCGGCTATATATTCACCAGCAGTTTATAAGCATATCTGTTTCATCTCATTCTGACCATGATGTTCAAAAGTATTTTGCCATTTTTGTGTTAAAAACGGTCACTTCTTATTGATTTAATTTGCATTCATCATTGTCTGAGGCAAACTTTTTAATATGCCTATTGCAATTTGTATTTCACGTTTCTCCATATTCTGGTTCCTGTTTGTCTGCCGCGGTCATGTTACCAAACGCAAGTCTGTGTACCCGATGCACAGTGAGGCCAAGCAATGCCAAAACCTCGGAGTTTGGAGCAGAAAAAGCTTTACTGCAGGGCCATGCAAGGAGACGGGTGGCTTCTGCCTTAAAAAGCCCTGGACTCTCTGAAAGCTTTCAGCAAAGCCCCTTTCTAGGAGAGGTGAGGGAGGGCGTGGTTAGTTGTTGCAGACTTCTTGGGGTCACATCCTTCGGTCTTGAGGTCAGGTCACGGTCAGGTCATGACGTTCCTATAAACCTCCACCAAAACAAACGTTAACTAATACCAATCAGAAACGTGAACGGTCAGAAACGTGAACGGGAGAGACTGAAGCCGGTAGAAGCTTTTACCTTAATGGCAGTGTCCATGTACTCCAGTTGCTGAGGCCTCCAGGGAGACGGCTGCGACCATTAGGTCCAAGCCTGGCCCTGACGGTGGGGGGCTGTGGCGAGGGCTCTGGAGCTCTGCAGGACACAGCCCTCAGCCTGTCCCCTGTGCCCTCAGCTCACCCACCCGGAGGCTCTAGGGCTTGGAGGGCTCCGGGGAAAAGGAGCCCTCCGCCTCCCATCACACTCCCTGCCCCAGGACCGCTCAGTGTCAGCCCCCATCCCCGACGCCGGGCGCTAACAGCTGCACGCCCGCTCTGTCCCTATTTCACGAGTGTGGCACCTGCAGCCCTCACTGCCAGCAGCACCAGGGCCTCAGGCCTTCCACGGCCCGCCTGCTGGCTCCTGGGGAAGGAGTGGCAGTGACGGGACGTGGCGTTTGGCTGACCGCGGGCGGCTACTCAAACCTGCTGGCCCGGCCCCGCTGAGCATGCCTGGCCCCTATTACAGTTGGATATGTACCCATACTTTCTTGTGGTTAAAATTTTTTAAATTTAATTACTGGTTCACTTGGAATTATGTGGAAACTTTTTTCATGATCCCATCCAGACTTTTGGTCCATGCCCCAAAGACTACACAAGGTCACATTTGGAAATTGCAGAATCAGAAAGCTAAGATTAGGGTAAAGATGCCAAGAGCCCTTGGGACTCAGGTTTCCTTTCCCAAACTATTAGAACTAATAAATGAATTCAGCAAGGTTGCAGGATACAATATTAACGTACAGAAATCTATTATGTTTATCAAGTAGATAAGAAACCAGGATTTACTGTAGAGCAGAGGGAATTATATCCAATATCTTATAATAACTTGTAATGGATTATCGTCTGCAAAAGTACTGAATCGCTATGCTATATACCCGAAACGAGCCCAATATTGTAAATCAACTATACTTCAAAAAAAAGTGGGGGGGACGGGGAACAAGGCTTGAAACTGCGTCTTCATTTTGGGCTTCCACATGGTTCAGAGGCAGGGCCAGGCTAAAGTGACGTCTCCTGATAATGAAGGACGTACAGCGACATCGTAGCCTGGTGCAGCCTTTTGGATATGTGTAGGACATGGTAGGGTGTCCAGATCTTCAAATACCTGTTCTTTGCCCCCAACCCCTGCAGAGTGCAGGGCCTGGAGATTGAGGGCCGGGACTGCGGTGAGGCCGCGGCCCATTGGATAACAAACTTCCTGAAGACGCAGCCGTACCGCCTGGTGCACTTTGAACCTCACATGCAACCGAGAAATTCTCACCAGATCGAAGACCCGTTTCGACCCACAGACCAGGTCAGAGGAGTCCCTTGGCTTTGGCCTTTGGTGTGTCCTATAGAAGACAGGGCTTCCTTGGAAGGGGGAGCGCAGGGCGGCATGTCTGCTGAGCTCGGCTCTGTCACTTTGCCATTACTTTTGTCACAAGCAATTGCCAAAAGTAAGGCCCTTCCAGTAGGAGCAGCATCTGTGTTTCTTGATTTACGGGACCCTTGCATTTTTGCCTGAGAGCAAAAATTCCTATTCACAGAAACCTTCCGGTGGCAACGAGGCTTCAAAACTGTTCTAGGTCAGTATCTTTCCCACTCCATTCTGTAATCGCATGTGGAGCCCAATCTTTTTACACTGTGATTGCAAGGGTGTGGCAGCTCATAGTTGGGTCGATGAGTGTGGGTATGGAGATCCACAGATTTAAAATGACCAGACTGGCCCCTAAAGAAATAAGGCTGTAAGAATTCATCATGAGAGTAAAACATACAATGCTATGTAGCGCCATTGCCACGGCCATGCTGAACATTGATTTGCAGGTTGTGTGAAAAATAAGTATCTGTGGAATCAGCGAATACTTTTTATCACACCAAATGAGGCCATCAAACCTTAACAAAATAAATGTGTGAGAGTTTGGAAGATGAGAAAGGGACAGCTCTAAGATTCTGAGACCATGTTCTCTTCACTCCATCATGTAATTCCTGGTATCTGCAAGGCTATTTAAAGCTTCTGAATCGCTGTGACTTTTCTGTAAATAGAACTAGAGAAATACTTAGAAAGATTGTGTGGGGAGGTGGGGCGGGGGAGGGGTGGAAGGTTCCAGGAATCAGACCCATGTGACCTCTGAGAAATGCCTCTGTGTGCCTCACGCTATAACAGCTCCTATTTTCTCATCAGATCCCGTACTCAGACGCCAGCCCCTTCTTGATCCTTTCTGAGGCATCGTTGGCAGATCTCAACTGCAGGCTAGAGAAGAAAGTTAAGGCAACTAACTTCCGGCCCAATATCATAATTTCAGGGTGTGGTGTCTATGCAGAGGTAACGCTATACCTTTCTTGTCCCTTTCCTTGGATTTAACTTTTTTTTTTAAAGGTATGAGAGTCTTTGATGTTGCATTAAATTATTCAGAAGGATGCATTATGTATTGGCTCCATATTATGCAATGATTCAAGTTTGCAATTTCTTGAGCATCTAATCAGTACAGACTTCTGTGTGGAGGATACAAATATAAATGAGGCAGAGACGCTGGCGTCGAGGGGCAGTTCAGGGTCTGAGACTTCTAAGGAGAATTCCAAGCAGGCAGGTTCATTTTGAGCCAAGTGTACTTAGCATAGAATACATGATCTGTGTGGGCCACAGAGCAGGATGTGGAAGGTGGCCTTCCTGTGTAGTCGAGGGCTCCCTTGGGAAGACAGTCATTTATAGCAGGGCTGCTGTGGGTGGATACTGTCCCCAAGCTGAGATGGCACTTCCCTAAAACTCTTCCAGTGCCACCTTCAACCTGAGATGGCTCAGCCAAGGGCTGCCCCACGGCAAGAACCCAGACTGTACCACAGCCCACAGGAGCTCTGAGCATTCTAGGGGCCGGGCGTTGGGTCAGGACGTCTGGATCTGAATCCCCCTGCTTCAATAAGTGGCCGTCTGACCCTGGATAAGTCCTGGAACTTTCTGAGACCTCTGCTTCTTGCGTTTATAAAATGTGAGTAATTTCAGCTGACGCCTCCCCCAAAAGCACCGAGACGTAGAAAGTGCCCAGAGAGGTGGGCAGTGGTTTCATTACTATAATCAAAGTAAAGAAGCTTGGTTCAGGCCATCGATCCCTCCCTGACTGTGGCCCCCTTTAAGCTTCTTCCCTTCCTGGCTTTGGTCTTTGTATCACGGTTCACATGGAAGACATTTCCTACCGCACGGTCTGAGATGGGCAGATGAAGATGGGATAAGTTAAGAGGGGATGGCCCAGAGTAGGACCTCAGATTTAGGAGGTTTCTTTGAACTGACTCTTGTCCTAGAAGGCTTTCTCTCTGATTCTGAGTGTTCCCTAATTGGGATTCTTTCATATTTTAAGTTGGATGTTAATACAACGCTTCAGCTGGGCTGGCCTCATTTTTTGGAATAATGTTTCACGCATCACACAATGGGTTAGTGCCCCTGTGTACTATGCACTGTGAATAGACCTGTAGGAAAATCGGGATTGAAGAAACAGTTGCTTCTCCAAAGGGGTTCACGGTCCAGGTGATTAGAATGTGAACGGCTAGTTACAGCCAGGTAAGACAGGCCAGGAAGGTGGTGAGCTGAGGGTGATAGGTGACCGTCCACCCAACTTTTTTAACACAGACAGGAGAGGGGGGCGACTGGGCAGTATGGGCTCAGGCTCATAAAGAATGGAAATTTATTTCTCACAGTTCTGGAGGCTGGAAAGTCCAAGATCAAGGCACCTGCAGATTCGTGCAGGTGTCTGGTGAGGACTTGCTTCCTGGTTTGTAGACGGCTGTCTTCACTCTGTGACCTCATGTGGTGGAAGGGACAAGGGAGATGCCTGGAGTCCTGTTTTTTGGGTTTTTTTAAAGATTTTTTTTTGATGTGGACCATTTTTAAAGTCTTTATTGAATTTGTTACAATATTGATTGTTTTATGTTTTGGTGTTTTTGGCTGGGAGGCATGTGGGATCTTAGCTCCCTGACCAGGGATCGAAACCATACCCCCTGCATTGCAAGGCAAAGTATTAACCACTGGACCACCAGGGAAGTCCCCTGGAGCCCCTTTTATAAGGACACTAATTCCATTCACAAGGGTACCACCCCCATGACCCCATCACCTCCCAAAGGCCGCCTTCTCCAAATACCACCACACTGGGGATTAGGTTTCAACACATGAAGGTTGGGAGGACACAAACCCTCAGTCTGTAGCAATCTCTGTCTCTACTCATGCCCTGGTCTGTGGTTTTCAAAACCTTCTCCACACTGAGGACCCCTTGACTAACATCTTTACACCAGAACTCTCCCTCTGCCTTGTCTGTATTTCCACTGGGGTATCTCGTCTCAGATTCAGGATGTCCAGCACTGGGGGCTGAATTTCCACTCCCAGGTCTGCTCTGTTCTGCCTTGCACATCTCGGTGTATGGCAGCTCTGACTTCTAGCTGCTCAGGCCCCAAAGTGGGAACCACTCTGTGTTCTTCTCTTCCTTCACCTCTCACATTCAAATAATCAACAAATCTTGGTGGCTCTGTCCTCTTGCCATGCTCCTCCACTTCCTCTCTGGGCCAAGTCACCACCCTCTCTCCTGTGGTTTGTTGCAATAGCCTCTCTTCACTGGTCTATCCTTGACTGACCCCCACCACCATACAAGGTCTATTCTCATCACAGCTAAGGTCAAAGTCATCTGTAAATGTAACTCACATCATGTCTTCCTTCTACTCAGAACTCTGTCTGTGTTCTCCATCTCTCTTCAAGTCAAAAATGGGATCCTTATAATTGCTGTCAAGGCTCCGTGTGATGCCACAACCCTAGTTTCAGAGCTTTACTTCCTGTCACTCTTCCCTTCTTTGTCTCTCTGCTGCTTCCTTCCCCGGGACCTTTGCTCTTACTGGTGCCTCTGTCTGGCATGCCCTCCCTCAGGTATCTGAATGGCTCACTCCCTTACCTCTTTCACTTCCCTGTTGAGGTCTTCCCTCCCCTTCAGTGAGGCCTTCCCTGATCACCCTGTACCCTGCTTGGCCTGCATGCCCTAGTTCCCCCCGGCACACATCCCCACCTGATACACCGTGTTTACTGGGGGATTTGTTGTCTGTTTCCCCTACACATGCTTTCTGAGGACAGGACTTGACCACTGTTGTTCTCCCAGCTCCTAGAAAAACACCCAGCATGAATTCTTTGCTAAGTGAGTGAATGAGCCTAGGTTGGCCAGGTGACGCAGAAGGAAGAAACACCAAGGGAGGGGGCACACGAGCAGGGCTGCGCTGGCACGGAGATAACTGCTGTCTTTTACAGCATCGGCGCTCAGGGAGGGGCGTTGAGAGCCAAGGTCCCTGGTGTCAAGGGGTATCGCCTCCGGAGGAAGGGTCTGGAAAAGATTTTAGGCAAGAGAGTGGCAAAACCCAATTTGCACTGTGGGCATCTGCCTGCGGCAGGGATCTGGAGACGATTAGGGCAGGTGGTGCCAGGTGCAGTGGGCGGAGCAGACTGGCCAGAGGCTGAGGACCTGTGTGGAGGCTTCTGGGAAGTGAACCCCCTCCTCATTTCAGAACCTGCCTCTCGTGATCGTGGTCCTTCTCTGCATCCTTTCACCCCCATCATCTGCTCTCCTCACCCTCACTTCTCAGAACTTCACTTCAGCCCAAGGCTGCCCTTTTCTCCTCCCTCCTTCAGAGACCTTTTCCTGGTCATCATTGCCCTCCCCTTGGACCGATAGGTACTGCTTCTGGAACTTTCCCTCCCTGGCTGCACTGCCCTTGTGCCTTTGCTATTTCTCCTCCCCCTACTCCTCACTCAGGTAGGGGCTTCCAAAATTTCTGGCCTCGACCCTTCTCTTTCTCTACCTTCCCTTGGTGATGACACCCTCTCCTGCAGCTTCACCATCTGTCACCCTTATGTGGGTCCTTCCCAAGTATCCAACCGTGGACTCCCCCTTGCAGTGCTGGGCTCACCTTTCTGACTGTCTGCTGGGAGTTTTCGTATGTTCTGTGGACCTAGCAAACTTGACCTCATAAGCTCCGCAAACTCCCTGTCTTTACTCCACAGCTTCTATCCTGGCTACCGTATTCCTTCTTTCACCCTGGCTTAGAGCTTGTAAGTCACCCCTGACTCTTAATTCTCCCATGTTCCCCTCATCCCCAGCCCCATCTGCTCCCTTTCTTTTCGCAGCCGCCAGCTAGATCACCTTTGTTGTCTCAAGTCTGGACCGCTGAACGGTCCTGGATGTAGTCACAGCTGAGCCTCTCAGCACCAGAGTGATCTCTTCTCCTCTAAAAGTTTGTGACAGCCAGTGTGGCTGCCTTGCTTAAAAGCCTTCAGTGGCTCCCCAGTTCTCAAAAGTCCCAAACTGCCCACTCTACGATTCTGGTCCCTCCATAATCTTGCCACACTTTGCTTTCCCAGCCTTTACTTCCAGTAAAAGCTCCAAGCTACAGACTGGACTGAGAACTACATAAGGACTGTATTCTCTTATCTCCTGCTCACCCCAAGTCTTGCCTCTCGCCCCACTTAGAAACTCCTGGCCTTCTTTAAAAACCCAGATGAAAAGCCACCTCCCCTGAGAGATCTGTTCTGATTGCCAGACCTGGAAGAGCTGCTTCTCTTTTCCAAAGCCACACTGTGTTGTGTCTGTGCCTCTCCATATCCAGCTTCTCCTGTTTCAATTTCTTATCACCTCAAGATAACATGTTCTGTAGGAAGATTTTCATGGGCCCTTCTCTAACGTTTAATACGGTTCTGGGCCCATAGTGTGCGTTCAACACGTAAATAGTTTTCTCCTTTTCCGCCAGTTTGCCAAAGAGATACTTTCCTGATGGTGGAATTTTTAACTTATTTATCTGTGACGCAATCCCCAACAGTTTTTATTGCCCATAAAAGGGGCTCTGTAAATATTTCTTTAATTAATAATAAATTAATTTCCTAACCAGAACCTTCATTTCTCTCCTTTCGGATCTTTTATGTTTTTTTGTGACCACAGTGCCTCCTGGTGGAGAAATGTACATAGAGCAGGCTGGGTTGCTCTAATCCGAGGTGCCCAGCTTTTTGGACTGTTGTGAAACATGCAGTGAAGAGACTCATGTTATGATTAAAGAAACAAAAACAAAACCCTGAAATACACATATCAAGAATAATACACACTGTCAGAGTTAAAATTCTGGGCCTGGAACTTTCTCTCTGGCTTGTGATCAACAAAGGACTGGGCAGGTTTGTTTTAACTCATGGATTCCTGTCTTTGGCTCTCAGGCACCTTCTCTGTGAGGGTAAGAAGGTCAGGACCACAATCAAATGTGCTTCCTTCTTGTTACTGCCTGGAGTCCCCTCACCCTTCTTTTGTGCCTCTCAAAGTCTCCACCCTGGAAGACTCAATTCAGATCCTACCTTTACCTTAAAACCTCCCCTGCCCAGAGCAGCCAGCCAGCCACCGGCTCCGTGCTTGTCTGCAAAGTTCAACCAGCACACAGGGTGCTGTCTTGTAAAGCTTTTTCTCAATTTTTCTGAAACTTTTAAAAGGAATGTTGACCATTCACTTTTTATGTGTGTATGTTCTATCTCCCCTTCTGGATTTGAGGGACACAGTCCATTGATTTGATTTGTCCTGAAAAGTAAGCACCAGTGACCCAGGACGTAGACAAACGTCCCAGGAGGTTCCTGGGCTGGAGAGCTTTGTGAATGCTCCCATGGAGATGCAAAGGGAAGTAAATCTACTGGCCTGCTCTGGATTTGTTCCTATCTGGCCAGGGGAGCTACAAGGTAAACAGACACAATGATTAAGGACATTAATCCACCTTAGGCCAGCATGAAGGGATCTGATACAACCTAGAGTAATCCCCCCTCTCCATACCCTCTCCTCTCTTTCACCCGCTCCCTCCGTCAGCCCCACCCTGGCCTTCCACAGCACCTCCAGTCAAGTGGGGTCAGTCAGGGAAGCTTCCTGAAGGAGATGAGTTTCAATTCCAGCTTTACAAGTGAGAGGAGAGGGAGCATTTCACTTCAGGGGAAAGAACCAACAAATTAAAGGCAGAGGGAGGGAACAGCGAGGCGTGATGTACAGCTGGCCATCTTTGATGGAAGCGGCTTTATCAGCTGTTGAATCACGTGAAGTCCCTACACGGGTGGGTCAGGGCTGGGGATCCGAAGTGCTCACGTGAGTTATGTGCTTTGTCTCCAGGACTCATGGAATGAGCTTCTTATTGGTGATGTGGAACTGAAAAGGGTGATGGCTTGCTCCAGGTGAGGTGCATACACTGCTGCCCAGGAGACGGCGGGGAGGGTGAAGATCGTCTGCTTTGTCCCGTGTATGATGCCCTGTGTGTGTGTCCAGGTGCATTTTAACCACGGTGGACCCGGACACGGGCGTCATGAGCAGGAAGGAGCCTCTGGAGACCCTGAAGAGGTGAGACTAAGTGATTTAACATCTCTGCGAGGAAGCAGGGGAAACACCACGCAGGTGTATTCTTGAAGTGGAAGGGGGTCCTGGTGACTGGATAACTTGGGAAACATTCTTGGGTGCTTTGTTCCCCAGAATGCCTGCTTGGACAACTAATTTTATTTTTCATTTAGAATTCATGATCCGAACACACCGATTACAATGTAACAACAAAACATGGTTTAGATGTTTTGGCAAACTTTATCATGGACTGAGTATTTGGTGACATCACAAATTCATTAGGTGTGATAGGGGCTTTCTGGTGCTATAAGAAATGCTTATAGGCTTCTCTGGTGGCGCAGTGGTTGAGAGTCCGCCTGCCGATGCAGGGGACGCGGGTTCGTGCCCCGGTCCGGGAAGATCCCACATGCCGCGGAGCGGCTGGGCCCGTGAGCCATGGCCGCTGAGCCTGCACGTCCGGCGCCTGTGCTCTGCAATGGGAGAGGCCACAACAGTGAGGCCCGCATACCAAAAAAGGAGTGAAGTGATGTGATATCTGGGGTGTGCTGTCTATTATTTTAGCAAAAGAACACGTGGAAAAATGTGTCAAATCTTGATAAATAGAATCTGGATGATAATTATGTGGGGATTCATTGCACCATTTTTTCTACTTTTATGTTTATGTTAAAATTTTCATGATAGCAGTTTTTTTTTTTTTTTTTTGGCGGTGCCGCATGGCATAAGGGATCTTAGTTCCCCAACCAGGGATCGAACCAGAGTCCCCTGCGGTGGAAGCGCAGAGTCTTAACCACTGGACTTCCAGGGAAGTCCCATAACAATTTTTTAATGAACGACAATGACAGACAATAAGTTTAAATTGCGTGGACTGATATTTAAGATAAGATTCATTTTAAAAAGCTGATTACAAATTAACATATATAGTATTGACTTTTTTGTTTATTTGATTTTCCTTTTTAAAATATATAAATGTGCCTGAGTAGCTAAAAGCCTGGCAGGCTGTAAACTGAAACATTCATGGCTCTTTTGGAAATGAAATTATGGAGAAAATATATACTCTGGTATGTAGCCTCTAAACTTTCTATAATCAACCTGCAGTACTTTTGCTAAAACAACAATTCATGATTCACACACTTCTGTGCTGTTATCTGCCAAATCTACGGCCGGGATATTGCTGAAACCCTGAAATGCTCATCTTCCCTGGTCCCTTCCATGTTGAATTCAGGATCACAGGTGGGGTGTCAGGTCTCATCTCTGCAGCTCCTGAGACCCTCGGCTTTGACCCTGACATGCGTCCTAGGGTATCACTTGCAGGGGGGAGAGGGAAGGCAGGGAGGACGGTGACCCCTGCTTTAGGCAAAACCCTGGAAGACTTGAGGAAAGTTTGGTCATCTGACATCAAAGCCCTCATGAAAGAGCACATTAAGGGCTGGCTATGCTTGGGCTTGTGTGACCCAACTTGTTCCCCTGGAATGGGAGTCTCTTTCGTTCCATCTCTCATCAAGCTCGTGGCCCTCTTTGGACCAACAATCTAGTCTCCTTGGATCAGCACCCACCCCTCTCTGCTGATCCTGCTGTCCCAGAAGCTACTAATCTGGCCCCCTCCCTGACAGGCTGAAGCCTGGGGCAAGGGGCTCTGTCCCAAACAGCACGTTGCCCCCAGGCATGAAGCCGGCACCTGTGGTCCATGGAGACCAGTGTCGTGCATTAAGGCCAGGCTACAGCGAGGTAAACAGCTGGCCTTCCAGGGGCCAGGCCACATGGCAGAGAGAGGGAGGTCAAGAATAGGCTCAAACAAGGTGGGTTGGAGGGAGGTTGGGAGGGGAGGTACAGAGAGGAATTCTTGATGTGAAGGGCAAATGGCTGCTTTTTATCTGAGTCCCCACCATGGGTTGTGGATTTGTGGGAATATTCAAAGAAGGGGCTACAGACCAGCTTAAGGCAAATCCCATCCTTTTGAGGGATGTTGTGTATCTCTCAACACCCAAAACAACATTAATTTTCTGTAAATGTTAATATGATGGAACACTTAAGATTTGTACATTTCACTCCGTGTAAATTTTATCCCCTCGCTGCAAAGTTAAGAAATTTTAACCCTAGGAAATGATTTCCCAGCTGAACTGTTTAGAGGTGAAATTTACTGAAGTCTGCAACTTACTTGGAAATGGAAAAAAAATTACGATGGACTGATGGATGGATAAATACGTGATAAAGGAAATATAGTAAAATGTTATATGTAGGGTCCAAATGGTTGGTAATTGGATGGTCTCTTTAAAATTCTGTGAACTTGTTTGCCTGTTTGAGGATGGTCCCAGTAAAATGTTGGGGAAGAGTTTACTAGATGCGGTGGGACATTCCAGAGTGGAGTGGTTCTGAGAACCCACAGCGATGGACTAGCGATTCTTCAGAATGTGCTGGCTCACTCACCACGAGAACAAATCAGAGTTTGGTCTTCCCACTTTCCTGTGCCCGCAGAGGAGCTACACGGAGGACGGAGGCAGGGTGGACCCGGGAAGGCGTCCTGTCGTGGGTGTTGGGAGCCCTGGTTCTACCAGGTGATCCGCAGGCCCCCCTCTGGCTCAGGCCCTGGTGGACAGGCCTCGATGGTTCCGTGTGCAAACCAGACAGGTGATTTGGGGAATTGACCGTCATCCTTTTTTTTTTTTTTTTTTAATATTTATTTATTTGATTTACTTGGCTGTTCCAGGCCTTCGTTGCGGCCCGTGGGATCTTCGTTGCCGCGTGCGGGGTCTTTTTAGTTGTGGCATGTGGGATGTAGTTCCCTGGCCAGGGATGGAACCCGGCCCCCTGCATTGGGAGCACGGAACCCTAACCACTGGACCACCAAGTCCCCGTCATCCTTTTTTCTTTTTACATCTTGTTCTTTCTCTCTTCCCAACCCTGTGCTTGGAGTCTCGCACCTTTCCCTGGGTTTGGGCCAGTCCTCTGAATCTTCAGTGCCTCCCCCCAGCCCATCGGGAGCCCTGTGTTTCTAGAAGGAGGGTAATTGAGCCCAACGCAGAGCCAGGGCAGGCAGGCAGGGTCTCCGGGAGCGGCACAGCCCTCCTGGTCTCCTGCAGGCTCTCAGGAACCACTCCCAACCTAATTTCTCCTAATACCCCAGGAGATGGGTGCCAGCCTAGGTGTCTTCTCCTGTATCTTACTGAGATGTAAATTGCCATAGATGCAGTAATTTATGTTCTCCCCAGGACAGACGGCCATAAATCAGGAAGAGAAAGGCCCTGGCTGCCTGACATAAATCATGGAAGCGAAGCAAAGTGGTGTCAAGAGTATCCTCTCTGCTCTCTGGCAGGATGCTGGGAGCTGCACTGCCTTCCCTCTTCCTGGGTCCCCCGTGCCCAGGGCTGTGCTGCTTCGGGAATGCAAGTTCTCAGCAGGGAGACCAGTGCTGAATAGCTATGGGCCTCAGGCCCAGCGGGGCCTTTGTCTGGGAAATACAGCCCGAAGCATGGTGGAGGCTGGTCTGCTGGCTTGAAAATATGAAGAGGGAATTATTCTTTTCTTTCTGAAGGGAGAGTGGCTCCCACACTGATCCCACAGGAGTGGTGGGGGTCTATCGCTGTTGCTTTCAGGAGAAAGAATAAAGCTCATTTGTTCTGTGGATGCACAAGTTTTGTTGGACGCAGGAATACTTGGACAGTAAGGGCGTTTGCCGCTCTCCGCTTGTGTTAGGCTGTGCTGTGCCGAGCTAAAGATAGAAGGATTTAGTGGTAGTGATGCCCTGGAAGGAGACAACCGCCCCCCAGCCAATCTGGCTCTATCACCTCCCAGTAACTGTGTGACATTGGCAAGTCAGCTACGTTCTTGATGCTTCAGTTTCTTTATTTGTAAAAGCTGGGCTAATAATACATCTCCTGGTTCACACTCCCCCTTGATCAGAATAAAGCAATAAATACTGTTTTTCTAATAGATGATAAAATACATAACGACCATCTAGGCTATGGTTATTGATAGTCTCAGCTTATGAACTTGACACCTTCTGAGAGAGGGAAAATCCTGGAGACACTTCTTTCCATTTTCTGAGGCTGCGTTAAATGCAACGCAGCCCAACCTGCTCAGCCTTTGTTTCCTCCTCTCCGTGGTGTCTTCACGGTGCTGTTTTATTCCTGATCTGGCCGTATACATAGCAGGTTGGGAAGTCCCAGAAGTGGCCTGTGCCCCTCGGTGGGGACCCGGCGGTGATCAGAGACCCTGCCTGCAAGTCAGGGTCTGGGCATTGACCAGTAAATGAGTAAACCAAGCAGCCCTCACCCGTGCACAGCACTTTATAGGTAACAGTTTCCACTCACACGGCGCCCTTAAGGATGGAGACCTCTGTTTAATGTAAACAGAACGGCTGTGTCTCCCATTAGAGTCAGTCGTTTGCATAATATTTATTGAAAGAGAAAATGCACCAAGAAAGGCGTTTTTAAATGGCTTTGTAATTTATTAATCCCATCGTCATCAACAACAAAATATATATATTTGGAGAAAAAAATCATAGGCGATCCGTGTATGAGGTAATGCCGTGTTTTCCGTCTCTTGAGCAAGGCTGGGTGTGCCCGTGAATTCACAGACCGCTGACAATACCGTCTCAGCCCCACAAGGGGTCGCCGTTGATCTCGTTTGTAGAGTCTCCCCGGTAGCCCTGAAGGGACGGTGTCAGCAGGGGCGCAGGTGGAATGGAGCTGGGGCGGCTGGCAGGACAAGCCGGTCGCCTCGCCCCTGCGACTATCACCTGCGTTTGTCCCTGCCCCCCCCCCCCCCCCCCCACACACACACCGAGCAGGTTAAGGTCCTGGGCTGGGAGGGGCGACGGCTTCTGTGGGTCCTCCGCTCCTAAGTTACCTGCGGGGGGAGTAAGTGTGTGCCTGCGTGATTGATGGGAAGGGGCAGGGGAAACCCGCGCGCGGCCGAACGTTCGTGTAGGAGAATAAATATTAACCCCCTCAGCTCTTCTCAGGCCTGCGCGTGTACTCAGGAGGTATAAGGAGGACCAGGGATCACAACCCTGGTGGGAAAAGTCCTGACTCTGGAGTGAGCCAGACCTCAGTTCCGGCCCCAGCCTGACCACTTAGATCCGTGATCTTGGCCAAGTCCGTCACTCCTATGCGAGCCCCCCTGTAAAGTGGGGACGATACGCATTCCCACATAGACTTGTTGGAAGGATTAAGGGATAATCTGTGTGATGTACTTCATAAAGTGTCAATGTATGATGCCCAGAAGTCCAACTCTCAATTCCCTCCCTGAGATAATCAGAGCCTCCGGCTACCGAGCTTGCAACAAGGAGAAATCCCAAGCCATAAAAGTAGCCGATCTGCCCGGATCCTGAAGAAGTTACTCTCCAACGGACACAGATCCCCAGATGTCCTTGGTATTGCATGCTGACAGAGGAGAGGCAGGCTAGGAGAGGTGCCTGCTTCCCAGGGTCCAAGGTCATGGCAGAGACCTGGCTACAGGACTGGCTGGATCAGTGGTTCATGGTTCCCATCCATTTGTTGATTTCTCCATTTGTTCATCCAAACTTCTCTGGAGTGGCTACAACGTACCAGGTGCTGTACCAGGCTGTAGGCATATAGCAATGAGCAAAACCAACATGGTGCCTGCAGCTGGGGAGGTGCTGAGGGTCTGCAGAAAGAAGCTCTAGATTTGACCCTCTCCATTTTCTCATTAGCCACTTCTGATTTGAAGAACAAAAGTAAGATTGATTTGTTGCAATAGTTTATTTTTTTTTCTCAAGGTACAGTAGAATGAAAAAGAAATGCTTTCCATCACAATGTTTTAAATATAAAAGTGATGTAAAATTGGAGTTAGCCTTTGTTATAAAGCAGAAACTGACACACCATTGTAAAGCAATTATACTCCAATAAAGATGTTTTAAAAAATGGAGTTAGCTTAAATAAGAAACAGAAGGAAAACATTCTCCTGGTGGAGGTAGGGTGAGGGAAAATCTTGCCATGTCATTCACACGCATCTCATGTACGCTCTTCCTGGGGATTCTTGCGTTTTCTGGCTGACAAAGATATGATACTACTTCTAACAGGATTTTACTCACCAACACATTCATCTGTTCAACAAATGATTGTGGGTCACCAGTGACATACAGTGCCCAGCACTGGGTGTGAGTAGTACAAGGGAGTTAGTCACATTCCCTGCTCTCTACGGACTCTCTGTCTTGTACAGTAGAGCAGGTAGACACATGCCCTGACACTGCAGGACACGGCATGTGAGGGGCAAGGGGCAAGCAGAGAAAATTGAGGATGGGGAAACCGCTCCTGGCTGGGGGACCCTGGGCTTCCTTCCTAGCAGAGGTGGCATTTGATTTGGACCTTGAAGAAAAGGTAGAATTCTACTGCTTGGGTAATGGAGGGAGGGGATCCCACAGAGGAACCCCCGAGCCAGGAAAATGCAAAGCAAGGTGAAAGGACATTGAGGAATCCAACAGAGCACTGCAGAAGTGCACAGAAAGGGCAGAGGTTTTGAAAAAGCTGGCTGGGGCCAGGTCAAGAGCCTTGCATGCCAGGCCGAAGACTTGGAATGTTATTCCTCAGGCACTGGGGATCCATTGAAAGTTTCTGAGCCTCGGGAGTGATAAGACCAGAGCAAAATTAAGAAAGTAACGTAGGGTAGTGTTAAGAGTGAATTGAAAGTGGAAGAGGGGAGAATGAGGAAGATTGGTTTGTTAAGAAGTTATTATAGGGACTTCCCAGGTTCGATCCCTGGTCGGGGAACTAAGATCCCACATGCTGTGTGGTGTGGCCAAAAAAAAAAAGGTATTATACTCATCTGAGGATGCTTGAAGGGAAATTATGACAGTGGGAGAAAAAGTGAGCAAATTCAAAAGATGTGGTACAGGAAGAACCTCAGGACGTGGCAGCTATGGACAAGCTGTGGAAAGTGAGGGAAAAGGTATAAAGGATGACTCAGGGCTCTGAGCCTGATGGACCGGTAGGATGATAGACATGGAGAGATGCCAAGGAAAAAGGGAACTGATAAAGTATGTCTGAGCATCTCGAGTCCCTAATCTCTCAATGCTGAAAACGGGGACATTCCAAGGAGAAAAGAGGTGGGAATATGGCCATTGGTTATGCTTTGGTAGTTTATGCAATGGGCGGGCAGTTTACTGTATAACCCCAGGAGGCGCTGTTCTATTAGTCGGGGTGGGAACAGTGCTCGTTGGAGCTGGGCAACCTGCTGGCCTTTGGGGGTAGATCCTTCAGCCGAGAAGAAATCACATGCTGTTTGAGCTCTTGCTTCTGGTCGGCTGTGACTTATTGTGTTCTGTCTCCTGTTGCAGTTATCGCCTGTGTGACCCTTCTGAACGAAAGTTATATGGAAAATCACCTCTCTTCGGACAATATTTTGTTCTGGAAAACCCAGGGACCATCCAAGTGGGAGACCCTGTGTACCTGCTCGGCCAGGAGTAGGAATCATATGTCCTGGAATAGCAGATGTCTTTAAAAAACGTCCTCAAATATGCCAACACTTGAAGCACAGTATTTTGGACCTGACACCTCGGCATTTTCTTTAGATCTGTGATCTCCAAGTTTTTCGTCTTTTGGACTCTTCCTTGTGTCTCAGTGCTTCCAGCATCCCAGTGCACAAAGTGAAGAAAGAGAGTTTTGATAACTTAATAGGACTTCAGTAAGTCACTTAAATGACAAGGCAGGATTCTCAACATCGCTTGTTTAACTGTGATTGTGGAATAATTATTTCTCCTTCTTCTCCATTCACTTACCCAGAGGGCTAACTTCCAGCATCTCATTGCTACTCTTTAGGGAAAGAGGAGAGAAGAGAAAGAGTAAGAGTGGGGGAGTGAGAAGAATGTTCTGGAATCTTTTAGTACCCCATGCCCAGGGCATGCAATGGAAATTAAATAGCTCTCTGAATGAGGCTGGACTGTCACTTCACTTTTCTCCTCAAGCCCTAGACAAGCTTTTAAAAGGGCATAAGGAGCCTGACCTTCAGGAAACACTTAGTATGTTCATTTTCCATAGATCATCTCAGACAGTGTCCATGAGGATTTGATGGATCTTCATAGCATGCAGTACCTCTGGGCTGTAGGACAGCAGAGATGTCAGGGTAGAAAATCAACTCATGAGAGCAGCGTTGCAGTCAGACTCTGATATGTAATATGTGGAAAGCAAGACAAAAACTTCCTTGCCTTGAAACGGAGTATCAAATATATCCCATTGGTGAGCCCAGACTTTTCCCAGTACATGAGAGTGAACAGTAGCACTAAGTAGGGGAAGCACCCTTGCCTGATGTGGTCTGAGATGCTGTTTGATGTTGCCCAGGGAAACCACGGTGCCCGTCTTAAGAGCAAAAAGAAATAGTCTGAAAAGGACATGATGCCACCTAGTGGCACTGAATGACAGCTCAGCCTTTCTCAGCTTTTCAGCTGTTGAAAAGAGGGAAACTTGTGGATGGGTTTTAGTTTTCTATCCTAGAAAATTTTTTTGAGAGAAAGTGGGGTACCCTCCAGATACTTTCTGCTATGGGCATTTGGTTCTAAAAGTGTGGCTGTGCTGTCACAGGTCCTTCTGGATCTCGCTGGTCCCATCAACTCAAGACTGGTCACTCCTCAAAATCAGGGTGAAAAAGTTCTGAAGTCCATGGATGAGAAGAAACGTGATTGTGTGATTTGAAATAAATGGCTTTATTTTAGGTTTTGAATAAAACCTTTCAGAGGCGAAAAAGAAAACATATGCCAGTTCACTTAAAAACCAATATCTGATTTTTCTCCTGATCAGATTATATAAATCTAAGATCTGAGGAAGTATATCTTTCGTTGCCATTTTGCCCTTTGACTGTATTAGGAAGCTAAGTCATGAAAAATGTGTTTCAAAACTGTAAATAAATGGAATCTACTTTGACTAGTTTCAGATCGTACTCACTTCTTGGCAGGAAGTCAGACTTTGAAAGCTGACCGATGTGAATGGGCAAAACCAATCACCCTGTCACCTGACACACACACATAGCATCTTCCGGCGAACGCCCGTCTTTGAAGGGCTGTCAGGTAAACATGCTTTTTACCAAAAGCTGTGCATGTTTCACTTTGGTTTTATAAAAGAGGTTAGTAATTATTGGAACCAAGCCTAGCTCTGAGGTAAAGTTACAAGGTAACAGGTGCACATATGTATTCTGGTTGGTGAATGTATTGCAATTTGTTTTTCACACACTTGGCTTGAAGTGCAATTAGAATAATTAATCAGTTAACCTTGGCCCATCACCTTCCCCAATAGATCCACTTTATGCTGAAACTACAGATAGATTAAGGCAAAAATAAGAGTTCAGCAAGTGCCATTACTAATGGGACCCTGTGAACCCATGGCAGAATGCACACAGGATTTAGGAAACCACGTGAATGTCGATTCTCTGAGAGCAGCCAACAGTTAGGCACTGATGAGAAACTCAAGGTTGGTTCGGTGGATATCCCGAGATATTTATAACCAGTGGCAAGCTGAATGCCTTCGACCTGAACTTCTAACCCCTTGTCAATAGTAACAGCCACTTCCCCAGGGACTCAATCTGTTTCAAAGGCCACACACTCACGCAGACCCTGTCCTTCCGTGTACTGCAGGGGAGTCCTCCAGTGGAAGGGGGCTCTAACCCTAACACCTCCCTCATTTGTCTGGAGTCTCCTTCTGCTACTCAGAGTGTGAGGAAGATTCCAGTTTAAAGACAGAAGTTCCAATGACCTCTAGAATCTCAGAGTAGTTGCCAAGCTTTCTGTCAGTGAGATTTAAAAGCCATTTACTTGTGTTTATTTTATATTTAATGAGTTGGTTAATGCCAAAGGCAGGGCTGATGTCTGGTTTACTTTGGATACTGAACCTCTGCACACACTTCCACTTGAAATATCAGGTCGGGAATGTAGACCATCGCAGACCCTCAGAAAGTTCTCCTTATAGCTGCAGACGATGGACTTTCAGGGTCAGGCCAAAACATCCACCGCCGTTGTGCGTTTCATTCTGGGTGGCGTCTCGGTGCAGTCACAGCAGACAGTTACAAGCCCACAGCTGGAGATCTTGCCAACAACCACGTGGGAAAGAGCCTAGGCAGACTGCTTAAAGGCTCACTTTCCCAGATGTTCCCCAGAAAAAGTGAGAACTTCCCAAATGGGAGAGGGAAGCAGCAACTTACACACAAGGGCGGGAAGACATCGGGGTGAGCCTGATGGAAATTAGGCAGCTGTCCAGCAACGAGAAACACTCCTCGTCTCCTTCTGCCCTTAGTGATAACGGGGTGCCGAGATGACCTTGGGGGAGGGCTGCCAGTTTGCTAGAACTGTGTGCAGAGGCCAGGCGAGTTTGACTAGCCAAGCGTGACTTTGAGAAGCCACTTATGAGTCTGTCACCAACAGTGACCGCAGGCAGGTGCCCCCAGAACTCTGAGAGTGTGACAAGTGCAAGCAATCCGTGGTGGCCGAGAGCAGGTATTTTAGAGTCACTCAAAGATGCCAGAGTGGCTCTCAGACCTGTTGATAACACTGCACTTCCCTAAGTTTTACTGGTCCAGGGTGTTCTGAAAGTCTGCCTGCAAGGATGCTCCTAAAAAAAGAATTCCGTGGACCAATACCTTTGGGAAGTCCTGCATGCCTCACTCCTCTTCCAAAGGCCCAGCAGCCTGTAGAAGGCTCTAGATTGACCTGCAGTGAAGAATTCTATTTGTGTTTAACACGACCCTCCCCAGAGGTCTATGTCTGGTCATCTTTTGGGAAGCCCTGCATTGATCTCTAGAGGAAGCACCAGCCAGGGGTGAGCGGTCATGCTTAGCGGGGGAGGTGTGTTCGTGGGAAGGGTGAAGGAGATAAAGGGCTCCTGCCACGTGGAGGAGGCCTCTCTGGTGGTTCTCTGTCACGCTCCTTTACCTTCATTGAGCATTTTAGACGGTTCTTCCCTGTGTCTCCCTCACGAAGCCCACAGCCCCTGATTCTTCCCCTTCATCATCCTCTCTAGCCCCTCTTCTAGTCCCTGACCTGTATCTTCAACGGTTCAGACTCCATCCACTCTTTGTGGAGCTCGGTGGGATCTATGTCAAGTCCAAGTTCAATGTCTCCCTTTGGCAGTTTGCTGGGAATACTATAAATACTTGTTGTCATAATTATTTCTGATTAGTATTTTTACACCTAATAAAGTCTAGGGGAGGGGCACCTTCCAGATGACTTGCCAGCAATTAAAGCAGCTTGTTAGTTGGAGGCCCAGGACGGCCGAGGACAGCTGGAGAGCTCTTCTTTGCAAGCAGCTCTGGTTAACATCAACGAGGAAAGCTCTTTGTAAACACATGAATAATTGATCGTCCCGCGCTCACATAGCTACCGAGGATCTGAGCCCGTATGACTCATTTGAGAGCCATCCCTGTCGTCTGGATGCCATAACATTGGAGGAATGATGATCGTTTCTTGGAGATTCTTCTGTGGCCAGAGTTGCCAAGACCAAGGCTGTAATGGTTTGTTATGATGACCTTTGTTATTCCATTAGGCTCAATTGCTTTAAAAAATGATGTGTGCATACTTTCGGAACATCTTTACCCTTTACGTTGACCTGACATCATAGTTTATATTACAGAATGTATTAATGACAGAGGAGTGTTTTCATGTCCCGAGGACAAATTTTAACAACCATAATCTGCCCTTAGTCATCATAAATATAAATGTATTGGTCAAACAGATCTCGTTAATGTGGCCAAGATAAATGCAAGCCTATATTTTAAGGCAGCTGAAGTCCTAGAGAATATATTTGGAGCTTTTTGTGGGGCTAAGAGATCTTGTATAGTGCTATCAGAAGGCTGAGAAAATTAACATGTTTCCCCCTCTAGTTTGGCGTTGGCGTTGGACAGATATTAACGTCTTGGGGATGTCAAGTAAGATTGCTCACATAGTTTCTGGACACCGTTAATGCCTGGTGGGGTGAATCTTAGTTCTTAAAGCTGTATTCTCACTATGCTCTCAGGGCTTTTGAAAAGAAAGAAACTACAGATTTCAAGTCTCAACCATGTGTTGGTCAACTGTATTTCCCTGTATCACGCTGTGTCTTCAAGTTTTAATTATATTAATCATCCTGCCCCAACATCTTGTTTCCTGTGGGGAGAGGCCCTTTTCCACAGATGTGTGTCTGACATTTTGCATATTCCAGTTGGCAATCCGTATGTTGGCAGATGATGTTCTGGGCGTGAGCTGTACGACGGGTCAAATACTTTTCATCTTCGTTACACTACGTTCAGAAGTGTGGGCCTTTTTTGGCAGTATCCACATTTCAAACTTCTCAGGCAGAAAATAAATGCTTGTTTTAAGAAACCCTGTTCAATTATGTTTTTATTTTGAACCATAAAATTGTGTTTCAGGCAGTAATGTCTCACATGCTACTCTCTGAGCGAGCAGACTGTTTATAGGGGTGAGTTCATCTCCCCCAGATTCGGTAAACACGGTACTATCATTAAACTCCATGTGGATTACAGTCACCTAGCAATGACTGATGAGCACTTCAGATAAAACCATTTACCCTTCTTCCCTTAGAGGAATCTTCTAAAGAGAAGGATCTTCCCTTCTCAATCTGCTATAGCCTTTGACAAAAGCACATATTGGGCTTTGGAAATGTGACTTTTTGCCTGAAACTTTTCTACAGGGGATTGGGTTATTTTCTAAATTGGTGTGAGGACAGTGCCATGATAATCTCCTGTGTGTTCTAAACTTTTTGGTCTTTTTGAAAAGTGAGGCACTTACCCCCATGTTCATAGCAGCACTATTGCCAATAGCCAAACGGACAACCTGAATGCCCATTGACAGACAAATGGGTGAACAAATGTGCTATACCTGTACAATGGAATGTTATTCAGCCTTAAAAAGGAAAAAAAGTCTGACACATGCTACAGCGTGGATGAACCTTAAGGACATTATGCTAAGTGAAATCAGCTAGTCACAAAAGGACAAATACCGTATGATTCTACGCACACGAGGTATCTAGTGTAGTCAAATTCGTAGAAACAGAAAGAAGAATTGTGGTTGCCAGGGGCTGGGGGAGAGGGGATGGTAGTTATTGTTTAATGGGCGCAGGGTTTCAGTTTTGCAAGATGAAAAGAGTTCTGGAGATGGATGGTGGTGATGGTAGCACAACACGAAAATACTTAACACTACTGAACTGTGCACTTAAAAATGGTTAAGAGGGTAAATTTTAAGTTATGCGTATTTTACCACAATTTTAAAATAATAATAAAGAAGAAAAGAAAGTGAGGCACATGAAAGGCTTGGAGCTGAATTAATCCAAACTCTAAGACCCCTTCCTGGAAAGCCAGCCCAGGCTATAGCTGCTGACAGCAACTCAACCCCACCCAGAGCATCAAGAACTCTTCTTGCTGAGGCTAAAGAGAATAAGAAATTGAAATGGAATGTCTTTGAACTTGATCTTGATTGAGAGTGAGATAATTTGACTTCAGGCTTTCATTTCTTCTTTTCACTTCTTTGGATCTTGTAAGGGGATTAAAGTTTGGACCTGGGACTCCCTGGTAATTTGATCCTGAGAAGGTTAAGTTCAAGTGTAGAACATCGTATTGTTGGCATTTCATTTTGGGGGTACTTTTATGATATCATAAATTATGATATCATGATTTTACTGCCTAACCTCTGATAGGCTATGTTGGTCAATGTAGCTTGAAATAACTTGAGATGGAAAATTGAAGAGAAACTACCTTTTTTCTTCTTGACTATAGAAAGCCCTTGAAAAACAATGTATCTCACTGACCCAACTTGGAAACTCATAGGAGAAAAATGCACACTGCCTGCCCAGGAAGATCTATAGTGGAGCAGTGGCTGGTTTGGGGGTGGAGGGTGATTCCCTCTCTGAAGATGTGGTACCCCTCCTGGTTGACCATAGGCATAATGATTGAGCCCAATGGGTTCAAAGTACAAAAAGTTGAGTAATTTGGGGGCAGAGATCGTAACTTCCCTCAGGCTGCTTGAGTATTATAATCGCACTTATCCCCAACGCATCCAACGGAGGGGCATTAGTTAGTCTTGGCCCCTTCCCACTTCCTCTCATTCTCCTTCTCAGGAGAGAAATGCTTGGTAAACTTGGGGGTAGCAGTTGAGTTCTGCTGTTTCTCCTCCCCCTTCCTTCCTGGGATCTGCCTGCCTTCAAGCTGCTGGAACTCAAGTCTCCTTTGTTCAAGTGGTGAGCTTGGCAGAAAAACCCTGTCCTAGTCGGGAGAGACCCATAACTGCCCAGTGCTGTCTGAGGCTTGGTGGATAAATTTTAAACTGAGAGAAAAAAAAAAAAAAAAAAAGAAGAAATTCCATTGCCTCTATATTCCTAACCACACCCTCTAGCCTAGCCTTTATCAGTAATAAAACAGATAATTTGACCTCAAAAAAAAAAAAAAATAGGGTGTTTCATCTGAAACTATGTCCACACTCTTAATTGTGCTGTGCCTTTGTCAGGTGCCATGAAGTCTGCAGAGAGAGTTCATCCACTGCACACTGTTTAATCCTCCTGACAATCCAGTGAGGTGGATGGATGGGAAAGCCTTTTGTAAGCTGTTTCAGTATTGTAATCACACTTGCCCCTAGTTGCATAACTCAGTGTCAGGGAGGTTTGAAAAGGTTAAGTAACTTGCCCACGTTATAGGTGATGGGCTAGAACAGAACTCAAGCCTTTTGATTTCTGGCAACGTGCCGCTAAAAATCTGTTAGCAAGAATTCATTCAAAGAGCGGTAGTATCTTCAACTGGAACCTGATTTAATGCTACAGTCTCGTTTCGATGTATTTGCTTATGACTTAATGAAGGGAACTTTAAGACCGGTGTGTGTAGGCTGCAGTGTGTGTGTGAATCACCTAAGAATTTTGCTCAGACTATTCCTGTATCTGACCCCCTGATATCCCAACGTGGCAGGTCTGTGGTGGAACCTAGGAATCCTCAGTTTTATAAGGGCCCCAGACTCTTCTAGACTCTTAACTGATTCCCTGCAGACTAAGTTCTCACTGACACCTTCTTACCCTGCTTTAACATTGGCATTCTCTTTAATGGTGTGTAAAGAAATACTGGAGGGACAAATCCTGGCTTTCTCTGAGAGATGGAACTCACTAGAATGCATTGAGGTTTAACATGACGCGCCCACGTTGGGCGACGTGCCCATGCTAATCCAAACACGCATCCCCCACCCCTCAGAGGACCACAGAGCACCCACATCTGGATGCAACAGAGGACACCTGTGCCCTGAGAGAGAGCCGAGCCCTGAAGACACAACCTGGCTGGACCTTCGCACAGCTGGTTAACTCTCCACGTCAGTAACTAATCCTGAATTAATTAGGCAGGAACGGGCAAGGCTTGGGGCAGAACAATCGTGTACAGACGTGTGACAAATGCCTGCGTGGGAATGTATGCATGGGGGAATAATAAGAAAGTATGCTTTGTCAGAATATCTGCTTCTTTTAAAAATCAATTTGTGCCTTTTAATGAATCAACGAGTAAGAAGGAAGCCCAAAATACAGCATTAACAGCGCAAAGAACATGGGAGTCAATGGTATGGTTTTTGTGTCTGTCTGTTTGCTTTGTGTTTATTTTGTTTTCATTTGCGAGACAAGGTAAGGATTGGGAATGCTGGTGAGCGATTGCCACATTCTATAAAAGCTCTGGGAGATTCTGTCTGTCAACTGGTTTTTCCTCTCTTTCTACCTCCCAGCCAATATTCAGAGGAAACTCTTTTCATGTGAACTGGAAAAGATGAATTTCAAGCTTCATTGAGAGTTTGAAAACCTTAAATCCTTCTTGAAAATAACCTGCCTCTCAGGAATCTTTGGTCCCCAAAATTAGAAACCTTCTTTCTTTGGCTGTGGAATGGCTGCATTATTAACTATGATTATAGAGTCTCTGAATGGAAGGATGTAATAAATCTGAAAGTATTTGTTCTGGTTTGTGACTAAGCAAAACTGTATAATATTAAATCAGATGTTGCTATAAACATATGAAATGGCACCTTTTTTTTTTTTCCCAGCTTGGGGCATTGTGGCATGAAGCTGCTGGGAATCTAAAAAGAAATGTTTTTACATTCTTGGATACTGAGTCAGGTTTCTGCTAGGCTTTCTTCTTTCTGAGCATGAATGCTAAATAAAAGTGCTTCCGTTTAGATCTCTGTGTTTTCCCAGAGAGTTAGCAAGGCTGAGTAGAGGTGATCTTACTCTTTTCAGACTGTTCTACGGGGTAGAACGGAAGACCTGGGCTCTGTGTGTGTGTATGTGTGTATGTGTCTGTGTGTCTGTGTGTGTCTGTTAGGTGGAAGGGACGAACGACATCCTAGTACCCTGGCATGTTTGGGTTGGAAGGAATCTTAGACACAAGCTAGTTCACAAACCTCCTCAAGACTGGGGAAAGCTGCGTTGTTGCCTCTGGTAAATGGTCATACGGGCCTTCAGTTTCCACTTCAAAGTGGTGGTAACATCGCTGTATGGGGCACAAAACGATGAGAAAAAACTACAAAGAAGTCATGACATGTGGAGTGTCAAAAAGTGATTATAGTTTTGCTTGTACTGCTGCTTAGGGGTAATTTTTCTTTCCACAGTTTCCAAGTATATTATTTTTCATAATGAAGAAAATAAATTTGTATTAAAAACAAAACTGTAGCCTCAAAACGTTTCAGTATTTAATAACCACCCTTAAAAAGATGACTTGGCATATTGATAGCATTCTACAAACTGTTTAGAGCCGCACCACCTAACACAGTAACCATTAGCCACGTGGGGCTTCTGAAATGTGGCTGGTCCAGTGGAGATGTATGGTATGTGAGAGATACACACCTGATTTCAAAGACTTAGTGCAAATGAAAGAGTGCAAGATAGCTCAGCAATCATTTTTATAATGATGATGTGATGAAATGATAACAGTTTGGAAATATTGGATTAAAGAAGTTATTTTTAAAAATTTATTTTATTGAAGTATAGTTGTTTTATAATGTGTTAATTTCTGCTGTACAGCAGTGATTCAGTTATACGTATATATGTGTCTATATTCTTTTTCATATTCTTTTCCATTATGGTTTATTACAGCATATTGAATCTAGTTCCCTGTGCTATA
Organism: Phocoena sinus; assembly: GCF_008692025.1. Classification (NCBI taxonomy): domain Eukaryota; kingdom Metazoa; phylum Chordata; class Mammalia; order Artiodactyla; family Phocoenidae; genus Phocoena; species Phocoena sinus. Next base: position 166,940,920 of record NC_045763.1, on the reverse strand, counting down.
CTTTAGGACCTTGTTGTTTATCCATTTGTGTATAATAGTTTGTATCTGCTAATCCCACCCTCCCACTCCATCCCTCCCCTACCCCCCAACCCCCTTGGCAACCACAAGTCTGTACTGTAGATAAGTTCCTTTATGCCATATTTTAGATTCCACATATAAGTGATATCATATGGTATTTGTCTTTCTCTTTCTGACTTACTTCACTTAGTATGACAATCTCTGGGTCCGTCCATGTTGTTGCAAATGGAAACAACCTAAATGTCCATCGACAGATGAACGGATACAGAAGGTGTGGTATAGATATACGACAGACTACTACTCAGCCATAAAAATGGATTAGATAAAGTATTAAAATTACTTTCACCTGTTTCTTTTTACCTTTTTAGCATGGCTACCAGAAAATTTAAATTTACGTATGTGGGCCTTGTATGAAAGAGAGAAGATATGCATTCCTTTTGACAAGATTGGAGGAGGCCTGGACAACACACATCTAGTGAAGGCATTGCCACCTACTTGGTGGCATCTGAACATGGTTTTGAGGAAGGAGAGTGGCTGCTTAATGAGTATGAGGTGTCCTTTTGGGGTGATACAAAGGTTCTGGATCCATATAGTGGTGATGGTTGCACAATATTTTGAATGTCCTAGATATCACTAGGGTAAATTTTGTCATGTATGTTTTACCGTACACACACACACACACACACACACACACACACAAATTACAAATGTGGCGTATGTTATACTTCTGTTTTCAGCGGGTGTTTAAAGTAAAGAGGTAGGGAGTACGGCTTTGCTTAAAATAGCATCTCCAGAAATAGAGAAAAAAGTGAAAAGAGGCAAGGATGGGCTGAAGACGGCTGGGAGCGGTTGGAACTCTTTTCTCTCTCGCTTTGGTGAAAATATTAGCATGTGTTTCAGTTTCCTGCCACCTTTGCAGTCCCCATCCCCCTACCTCCCCCCCCCCCCACCCCGCCCTCCTGGAGGCCTCAGCTTCATGTGGTCCCTATCTCTTCACAACGCCTTCATCTTATTTATCTCATTCCACTTTTCCTCCACACTTGGCACGCTGCCCACTGCAGGGTTTCTCACGTAGATAACTCCTTCCCTAAAATTCCTCACAGTTATGTGGTGTTAGGGAATTAGGGATCCTGAGAGTTGAAAATAAAATAGAACACCCAGAGCTGGCTCAACAAGACTCCTGCCTCCCAGATATTGTTGATGGAGAAAAATTAAAAGTCTTGTCTGTGCATCTCTGGAATCCAGCTTCTTAAGTGTAAAACCCATGAGGCAAAACTGATGTGTGGTGTCAGAAGTCGGGATGCTGGGTGCTGGGGGCTGGGGGTGAGAGACGGTAGGCAGCGGCCGGGTTGGGGTATAGGAAGGGGCTTCTGGAGGTGGGAAACATTCTCATCTGGGTACTGATTAACTCAGTACGTCCACGTTGTGAAACTTGACTGGGCTGCCGACTTGCGCACTTTTCTGAACGTGCATCACCCATCCATACACAGCTAAACAAAAAGCAAATCACCCTGTGAGGTGGATACTTCTCTGAGTGTTGAGTGAACGGTCCTGGAAGGAATAAACGCAGTGGGGTGGGGGCGTGTTTCGCGAGGATGTCTGCCGGGGATGCCGTATCCCCTTTCTGTGGGATCTGGATTGACAAGGCCTGTGATATGATGGGAGCCCAGACGGGGAGGCGTCCGGAGGTCCCGCCCCACGACCCTCGGCCTGGAGGTTCGTGAGTGAGTGAGCCACCTACCTTGGTTAACTCACCTGTGTACCTTATCTCTCGTCTCTGCATTTGAGGAGACCGGGGAGGGACGGGTGTGAGGGTGAGTGATCTTACCAAGAGCTGGCTGTTGGCGTAGGAGAGACGTCTAAGGACCGTCACATTCTTGAGGGGGGGGGATTGGAATTCTTCCTTGGCTGTAAATAGACCTTCATGAGGGGAGGAGGGACAGCGCCGGAGCCACCAGGCCCTGTGGTTACCACCTACGGAAATCCTGTGTGTGGGTAAATACAGCCTCAGCAAAGCCTGGAGAAGAGATTGCAGGGGGAGCCGAGGGGGGCTGAGCAGGCTGATGTGGGAGGTTATTAACCAGATAGTGGCGGGAAACCAGAGGCCAGGGGGATTGAGGCTGGAGGAAAACCAGCGGAAACGAGGGAGGAAAAATAAACAACTGAGAGAAGCAACCTCATTTGCTCCCACCACCCTTTTATTTTGTGCCGGGACTGAGGTCTCCTCTTTTGAGGACAACAGGCTGGAGGCTGATTTTTTTTTTTTTTTTTTTTTTTTTTTCGGTACGCGGGTCTCTCACTGTTGTGGCCTCTCCCGTGGCGGAGCACAGGCTCCGGACGCGCAGGCTCAGCGGCCATGGCTCACGGGCCCAGCCGCTCCGCGGCATGTGGGATCTTCCCGGACCGGGGCACGAACCCGTGTCCGCTGCATCGTCAGGCGGACTCTCAACCGCTGCGCCACCAGGGAAGCCCTAGAGGCTGATTTTGAAAACCAGGCCTGGCTCCTGCCTTCTTTCTCTGTACCCACCGGCCCCTGCTCCCCCCGCCCCCCGCAGTGACCTTCCATCCTGAGCCAGTCCCGGGTTGTGTTCCCACACGCTGTCCCCCTGTCCCCTCCTCTGCAAGTGCAAAGTGCCCAGGGCAACATGCCGAGCTGGACACCACCATACCCCACACACCAAGGGCACCGAAGGCCGGGGCCCTGTCGGCGAGCTTCATAACAATGTTTTTGGCCCACGGGGAGGTTTTCCTTTTCTTGATCACAACCGGAGATGATCAGGTTTGATCCCACGCTCAAAGGCTAACGTCCAGGTCCCCCGGCCTGCTGGAAGGCAACACTTCAGTTTCCAACATCAACTGGTTCCCTTGGGAAAACCTCAGCTTTATAAGACAGGCAAGAGGGAACTGGCAGGTGGCCGGGACAACGGCCCTTCCAGACCCCAGCTCTGGCTTGAGCTGGCTGGGTGACCGGCGGCAGGCTTCCTAAACTTTGTGGGCATTCGTTGAAACAGCCATAAAATAGGTATGAGAGTGCTAGTACCACATACATCATATGATGATGAAAATGCCTCATGTATATGTGAGGATCTGATAGCAGGTGTGTAAAAAGCGCTTTGCAAGCTGTAGAGGTGCCTCCCTGGGGGGTTGTTAGCCAGCGTGCTCTGGGGTGTGTGGACAGAAAGTTGTTACCGAGAACTCCAGAACTTCAGTTTGCAGATGTTTACTTTTACATTAGAGAATCTTTAAGGAGAATCGATACCCTGGTGAAATCAGCTAACCTCCAACACTTGCTCAGAGCTTGGGCTGTCGAGTTACTTAAGAGAGAAGCAGCTCAACAGAGAACCAAGTCCTTAAGATGGCATTTTGGGGTCACATCTGAAATCACTGGGTTCTCAGTTCACTTGTGGGTGGGACCTTTCTCTCCTGCTCAGACACATGTCCACACCGGGGTGGGAGTTCTCTCAACTGGGCTCACTTCTTGCATGGCAGTCAGCGCCTTTAGAAGTTATTTCTGCATTTGTTTAGACCCAGTCCAACAAACTCCCTGTCTGCTAAGCCTGTCTCTTTAAGCAGTTTGAAGATGTGATGTGCCAGGGTAGTATCGGGAGGGAGGGGAGGCCAGGAACAGCTGTACTGAAAGCCTCTCTCCTGCTTAGCTGCCCTCTGGATGGTCTCCATAAAGATTATGAGGGATTAGAGGCAGGGAAGATGTCCTAAAGCCTTTCACTAAATACTGATTGAGTGTCTACTATGGGCTCTACACTGTTAGTCATGAGCGAAACAGATACAGACACTGTAGTCATTAGTGGAGCTTACCCTGCAGCAGGAAAGCCTGGAAGAAAGAAACTAATGACACAAATAATTAATTGCAAGTGTGATGAATATTACGATGGGGAAGTTCAGGGTCCCAAGGGAACATTTCAGCTGAGCCCTGAAGGATAACTGCCTCAGCACATCCCAAGGGTGTTGGGATGGTTAGGGTTGGATGTGGGGAAAAGCTTTCCCAGCAAAGGGAACCTACGTATGTACATATTCCTCCCTGGGAAGGGACACGTTGCCATATGTACCGTATATAGTCTACCTCCTCCTTCCCCACCGCAAACCCAATCCTACTCATTCTCCTAACACCTTTTTCCTCTGGAATTCTGCAAATATAGTTTCTTTTTTGTATGTCTTGACAGCTTATTTATTTACTTTTTATTTGTTTATTTTTAGTGGGGTATAGTTGTTTCACAATGTTGTGTTAGTTGCCACTGTATAGCGAAGTGAATCTTCACCAGACCCAGAGAGGCTACGCTTAATTATGAAATTATCCCAATTTGTACCTTTTCTTATTATGCTAGTAAAACTTGCCTATTCCTTCTTGCCGCCCCTTCCCTATTTCTCACATGACTGGCCAAAAGAGAAATCCCAAGAAAACACACACTCCCAGAGTTTGTTACAGTTATTATGACTCAGACAGCTCTGAAGACTAGAATTTAATGGCAGTTTTCTTAACAGTCCTTGGGGACTCGAAGGACTTTTTCCCACCAGCCATTGAAGTCGGATTATAAAAACACATTTCTTTCTTGAAAGAAAAGAAGAAACTCTCTGAATTCAAAGTTCTGATTAGCCTAAAAGCAGAGCACTGGTTCATATTTTTCTATCTCCTCACACCTGCCTTTTCTCCCTCCTTCCCTTTTCCTTGATTTCTCTGGTGAAGGAAGTAAAATAGAGCAGGAGTTGACCTTGCTCCCGACCTTGCTGTATGACTTTGGCCAAGGCACTTCCCCTCTCTCGGCCTCAGTTTCTTCCAGTGCAAAATGCAGTGGTGAATCACAGGAGTCAGGTTTCCTTGGAACTCTAGCAATCCTTACTTCTCCTGAAAGAACCTTAACAGATGGGCACTACATTCCAAGTCCCCTATGGAAACCCAGGGCTGATGGAAAATCTCCTTTCTCTATATTTAACATAGATAACCAACAAGGACCTACTGTAGAGCACAGGGAACTCTGTTCAACATTCTGTAATAACCTAAGTGGGAAAAGAATTTGAAAAAGAATAGGTACATGTGTATGTAAAACTGAATCGCTTTGCTGTACACCTGAAACTAGCACAACATTGCTAAGCAACGATACTCCAATATAAAATAAAAATTAAAAAAATATGCCCAAAACCTACCACTTGTTAAGTTGGGAGTATAGTATTAAAGAAGGACAGCCATAATTATCTGAGAAGTCTATTAAAATACTCCTCCCTTGTCTGATTCCATCTCTGTGTGAGTCTACTTTCTTCTTATACTTCAATCAAAACAACATATCACTATAGGCTGAATACAGAAACAAACACCAGCTGTCTTCTATTAAGCTAAACATAAAGATATTTGCAGAAATGTAAAATAATGCCACTCTTATCACTAAAGTTTTTGTTTTAGGAAATATAATCATTTTGTAAAAATATGTTTTTCATGTTACCATATAATGGGCTTATTACCATATAATGGGCTTATTATTGCTTTTTGAATGACTTAATAAATGTATTTTTAAATTAAAAAAATTTTTTTTACAGGAGAAATATGCAGTATATTCAGTTCACAAAGGAATTCCATTTTACATTGTCTTTTCTTTTTTTAAAAGTTTTTATTGGAGTATAATTTCTTTACAATGTTGTGTTAGTTTCTACTGTACAGCAAAGTGAATCATCTATAAGTATACATATATCCCCTCTTTTTTGGATTTCCTTCCCGTTTAGGTCACCACAGAGCACTGAGTAGAGTTCCCTGTGCTATACAGTAGGTTCTCACTAGTTATCTATTTATACATAGTATCAATAGTGTGTATATGTCTGGGATTGACATATACACACTATTGATACTATGTATAAGATTAAGTAAATAAATGTATTTTTTAATTTCTCAAAAAAAAGAAAATCTCCTTTCTCAGGAGGGAAACCAGAGGCCTGGCCACCTCGTCCTCAGCCATCACCTAGCCAGAGCTTCCACCTTTAGTATTTAGGATCTCCTCCCCCCAGGCCGGCCTCCCTCTCTTCAGCTGCACATGCTGTGCTTTCGAAGGCCCCTAGAACTCCAGAAATCCTTCCCTGGTTCCCTCAGTTATACCTGCTATATTCTCCACTCCTGTGAATGACAGGACCCAGAATCAAATGCTTCCAGGAGCCAAGTCAGCAGCACACGTGAGAGTAGATGTCTGGGTGAGGTGCACAGGCTCACGCAGTATGACAGGTGGGGACACGGCCACCTCAGGGCTTGTGCTCAATAGGAAAATATAGGTCCTACCCAGTGCCAACCAGTCAGTATTCTGGAATAAGTGTGCAGTGTTGCCAGATATTATGCTGATCTTTGAAGAGAAGTCCAACATCATATTTTAAAGTCCAATGTAGTACAAAGTTTTTAAAAATCACGATATGGGCCAAAGACAAAAGTCTGGGTCAGACTGAACCTGTGGCTGCTGGTTTGCTACCTGTGTGTGTAGGCAAAGTATTGGATCCTTTATACATTCTACATGGTATTTACAAAACCTGAAATACTTATCTATGCATTCATTCATTTGATAATTATCTGTCACCTCTCGTGAGCTGGTACTACACAGGGAGCTAGGGAAAACAGGTAACTGAGATGCAACATATTCGTAAATAAGGAATGCCAGCATGATGTGATCCGTGCCCGGATGGGTCTACCTCTCCTCTCCTCCCACAGCCTATCTGTGGATCCTGTGCTTACCTCCATGACGGCACTGAACACACTGGAAATTCACGGTTTGCTGTGCTGTGTCTTTCTAGCTTCCTGACGTCCTGCCTACCTGCTACCTGAACCACATACTTCAGTTCTGTACCCCCAGCATCTAACAGAACCTGACACATCGTAGCAACTCCAGAAAAGCATAATGACTGACAAGTGAGTAAGCAGCCCACTAATTGAGTGTCATTCAGGGTGGCGAAGGCAAAAGAGGGTCTCCCTGTGCCCAGCTTCTATCTTCCCCCTCAACCCCAGCTTTGGAAACCCTTTTGTCAAAAAAAGCACAAATGCTAATTGTTCCAAATTAGGCTAATTTACTTCTACCCTTTACCCACCATCCCCATGCCAAGAAAAGAATAATGTAGGGCTTCCCTGGTGGCGCAGCGGTTGAGAGTCCGCCTGCCGATGCAGGGGACACGGGTTCGTGCCCCGGTCCGGGAAGATCCCACATGCCGCAGAGCAACTGGGCCCGTCAGCCATGGCCGCTGAGCCTGCGCATCCGGAGCCTGTGCTCCGCCACGGGAGAGGCCACAACAGTGAGAGGCCTGCGTACCGCAAAAAAAAAGAAATTCATTTTCCTCTGGGATTAAAAGCTTGCTTGATGGACTATATTTATCACGCAGTGAATTTCATTGTCTTATTCAGAATTTCCACTTCCTATAGTTGATTTCTTTTGGCCCATGACTCTCATATTTCTTATAAGGCTAGTATATTGAATTTTAACCATTAGCACTCATTTATTAAAAACAAAATACAAATAAAATTGCAACCAATCAAACAAAACTTGGTAAATAGCAAGCCCATGATTTCCTCTTAAATTTCTTTAAGATCAGAGAAGTGTTTTAAAAGTTGCTAATGAGGCTTCCACACTTTTTAAAGAAATGTCTTGGAGCAATCCCACAATTTGGAGTTTCCTAAATAAGGTGACAATTAAATACTTTGGAAGCTTCCTATTCCACAAAAGATGGTAAACTAGCAAAGGGTGCCAGCTTCCATTCAGAGCCCAAACTGGAGAAGTGAGAGGAAGTTGATGGACGCCAGAACCTAAGAGAGAAACTGTAGGGACAGACAGGGTGTGATGATTAATTTTACGTGTCAACTTGATGGGCCATGCAGTACCCAGAAATTTCATCAAAAATTATCCTGAATGTATCTGTGAGGATGTCTCTGGATTAGATTAATGTTTGAATTGGTAGACTGAGTAGCAGATTACCCTCCCTAATGTGGATGAACCTCATCCAGTCAAAGACCTGAAGAGAACAAAAAGGGTGAGTAAGAGGGAATTCCTTCTGCCTGACTGCTGAGCTGGGACATCAGCCTTTTCCAGACTGGAACTGAAACATTAGCTCTTTTTGGGTCTTGAGCCTGCCAGCTTTTGGACTGGAACTTAGACCATTGGCTCTCCAGGTCCTCAGGCCTTTGGACTTGGGCTAGAACTACACATCAGCTCTCCTAGGTCTTTATCTTGCCAACTGCAGATTTGGGGACTTGTTAACCTCCTAATTTCAAGAGCCATTTCCTTATAATATCTATTTATCTATCTATCTTCTATTAGTTTTGTTTCTCTGAGAACCTTAAGGCACTGGGGTTGTGCCTGGAACATGCTTTCCAGTTGGGTTCTTTTCATTCCTTCATATTTACTTGAGTAAATCACTGCCTGCTGCACAGACCTTAGGACACGAAAATAATCATGCATCTCAAAGGCAGCATAGTGAGATCCTAGATCCTGCCTGGGGTTGGCTAGATAGCCCCCTTTCAGTATTTCTTCACAAAGCATCCCAGTTGATACTTTGGGCTTGGTGATTAACACAGAAAAACAGCTTCTGAAAGGGAGCAGGGCCAGGGTGGAGGCTCTGGGCATTTCCTTAGGGTCAAGTTTGCATAGATAGTGATCTTAGTGGAATTGTAACATCACCCTGAATTGCCTTGAAGTATTCTCCCTCTCCTAACTCACTTGGAAGTCATAAAATCTAGAAACAGGCTTTTGAAGTCTTCAGTGGATATGAGTTCAAAAGAAAAATTGAC